>NC_043004.1:41272111-41344611 GCF_006345805.1 Octopus sinensis | reverse complement strand
TCCACTGGCACAGGTGCCAGTCATCATATATGTGTATATATATATATATATATATATGTGTGTGTGTGTATATACATATATATATATGTATATATATATGTATATATATGTATATATATGTATATATATATATATATACACATATATATTTATATATACATATATATATATATATATATATATACATATATATGTATATATACATATATATATATACATGTATATATATGTATATATACATATACATATATGTATATATACATATATATATATGTAATATATGTATGTATGTATGTATGTGCGTATGTATGCATGTATGTATATATATATATATATATGTACTGAGGAGACATATTGAGTCAAGTAAAATCAAAATCACAATCAGAATCTCAATCAAATCGAAATCAAAATGGAAATTGTAGTTGTGGCCAATGCCGCTGCCACTTGGCTGGCTCTTGTGCTGCTGGCACACAATAAGCACCATCCATGCATGGGTTGATGCCAGTGCCGCCTGCCTGGCTCCCCGTGCCAGTGGCATGTAAAAAGCACTGTCCAAATATAGTCAATATATATATGTATATACACACATATATATGTATATGCATACACATACGCATACACATGTGCATAAACACACCGCACACACACACACACACACACAGACACACACATATCTTCGACGATGGGACTGATAACTACTAATATCTTTTACTAAGGATATTCCTTAAGTTTACCTCTCTGAAGAGTGAATAGTTGGATTTTATATGAAAATCTTTGCTCAATGAGATATACACTATATAAACAGCATTTCCTGAAACAGCTGTGAAGACTGTATAGATGTCACCCATTTCAAGAAAATATCAAGCAGGCTCTAAGACAAAAGTCTGTGGGGCTCACATTTTGATTACTCTTTACTCTTTTACTTGTTCCAGTCATTTGACTGCAGCCATGCTGGAGCACCGCCTTTAGTCGAGCAATTCGACCCCGGGACTTATTCTTTGTAAGCCTAGTACTTATTCTGTCGGTCTCTTTTTGCCGAACCACTAAGTGACGGGGACATAAACACACCAGCATCGGTTGTCAAGCAATGCCAGGGGGACAAACACAGACACACAAACATCCACACACACACACACACACACACACATATATATATATATATTATATATATATATATATATATTATATATATATGTATGTATGTATATATATACATATATACGACGGGCTTCTTTCAGTTTCCGTCTACGAAATCCACTCACAAGGCTTTGGTCGGCCCGAGGCTATAGTAGAAGACACTTGCCCAAGGTGCCACGCAGCAGGACTGAACCCGGAACCATGTGGCTGGTAAGCAAGCTACTTACCACACACCCACACCAGCGCCTATTGTTCATTCTTTCTAAAATACATGTATGTATGTATGTATGTACATACGTTTTACATGCATGCAAGCAGGCAGGAAGCTAGCTAGCTTAACGTGCCCTTACAGCTTACCAGATTCTGTTAAGCCCTCACCAGCATGGAAAATGGACAGAAAATGATGATGATGATGATGATGATGATGACGTGTGTGTTTTTATGTATATATGTGTTTGTGTGTGTGTAAGTATCATCAACATCATCATCGTCGTTTAATGTCTATCTTCCATGCTGGCATGGGTTGGACAGTTTTAGAGGGGCTGGCCAGGCGGGAGCCTGCACCATGCTTCTGTGTCTGTTTTAGCATGGTTTCTACAGCTGGATGCTCTTCCCAACACACACAATTCATAAATATATGTTATGTGTGAGTTTATGTATTTATGTTTTGTCTATATATATATATAATTCAAGTATGTGTGTATAATTCATATCCGTTTAATATATAGCGTGGACAACGAATGTTAAATGGTGATGACGATATGTGTGTGCATGTATTTATGTTTATATGTGTATATATATGTATCTTTATGTATGTATATGTATGTGAATGCACAGATTGAGAGAGGGGAAGGAAGAGAAAGGAAATGAGAAAGAGTGCAAGGCAGATAAAAAGATAGACAAAGATAGATAGATAGATAGAGAGAGAGAGAGAGAGAGAGTTGAGAGGGGGAGGGGGAGGGAGGGAGGTGGGGAAAGGAGAACATTCAGTTCATTTAGTATAATAAGCAAATTTCTTGAAAGTTAATTTTACACACACACAAATGTGTGTGTGTGTGTGTGTGTGTGAATATGTATATAGATATAGATAGATAAATATATATAAAATTTCACTGAGACATTCCACAGATGACATTTTAAGGAAGAATGTTGTTCGAAAGTTTCTTCTTTGCAATGCCTTTTAAGAAAACTTCTTTAGGATGAAATGAAATAATTGCCTCTTTGATAGAAATACTTTTAACTCCATAGTAGTAGTAGTAGTAGTAGTAGTAGTGGTGGTGGTGGTGGTGTGGTGGTGGTAGTAGTAGTAGTAGTAGTTAGTAGGAACACTTTGCAGATGTAGATAGGAGTAGGGGTGAGGATTAATTTGGAAGCACAATACAATTAGTTATGGCATAATTGGGTTTTATATATATATATATGTGTGTGTGTTTGTGCATGTGAGTGTGTGTGTGTGTCTGTATATGTATGTATATATCTATGTGTGTGTGTGTGTATAGCTCTGTGTGTGTGTGTGTGTGTGTGTTTATGTATGTATGTATGTATGTATGTATGTATGGTCTCTTTTATTTTTAATTACTTAAGATCTTCCTGTAAGCAAGGAGCTGGTTTTTAACAAAGATACAAAGCTTCAACGTTGGAATGCAGATAACAAAAATGAATTCACATTTTGAACTTAAGAAAGTCACACATATATTCACAGATTGTACTTTTAGATATGCAAGTTAGCTGATTGATTTCTTTTTCTGAGGACCTTGGCTAATGCAGACTGTCACTTAGGCATTTACCAAATGCACTAATTATTATTGGTATAAATGTAAATTCATTATCTGTATATAGAAACCATGTATGTCTGTGTGTCCACTCAGCTGGCAGAAATTAGTAGTACTTGTAGTAATTCAAAGGGAAGCCTTGTCACATTCTGTGTCACACTGAATCTCCCTGAGAACTATATTAAAGGTATGTGTGTCTGTTGGTGTGTTTACATCCCTCTAACTTAGCATTTTGGCAAAAAAACACTGATAGAGTAAGTACTAGGCTTACAAAGAATAAGTCCTGGGGTCGACTAAAATGTTCTTTGACTAAAAAAAAATCCTTTAGGGCAGTGCTCCAGTATGGCCTCAGTGTAATAACTGAAACAAGTAAAAGAATTAAAGAAGACTGTCAGAATGATGCAGACGCCTCTGATGAGAACCCAATCAGGTTCAAAAATCAATTAAGGTGGTTCATCGTTTTTTTTTTTCCATCTGTGGGAAAATGGCTAAAATTTGCCCTGTTTATAATTATACGTTACATACACACGCACACACACATCATTTTTCATTTTATCTAGTTTCAGCTCACGAGCTGTGGCTATGCTGGGGCACCGCCATTTGGTATAAATAAATATATATATATATATATATATACTTAATAATTAGGGTTCAGCAAAGATTTGCTTTACCACATACCGAAGTTTAGAAATAGCAGCCAAACGCATGTCCATGGATGACCAGATATTGATTGATTTTCGTTGCTTTTCTCTGCCTGTGTGGATTGTTTTCAAGTATTTTGGTTTCTCTGGGAGTTCCTTTTTAAAGTAGAAGAAATAGCTAAGGTTTTGGCTGCTATTTCTAAACTTTGGTATGTGGTAAGCAAATCTTTGCTGAACCCTAATTATAAAGTATTACTTAAGTTTACCGTGAAATGGTCCTTTTTTCATGCCGAATTCTACTTGGTGAAATTATTGATACTTCTTAATTATTAATTTTACCCTTGTTATTATATATATATATATATATATATATATATATATATATATATGTATATACACACACACATGCACATACACTTATGTAGTCATTAGACTGCGGCCATGCAGGGGCAGTACCTTTGTACTTTCTTAATACTTTTTTTTTATTGTATTTATTATGTATATATTAATGCAGAATGGATATTTAATTCACAGGCAGTGCTGTGTGGTAAGAAACTTGCTTTCCAACCACATGGTTCCTGGTATAGGAGTGGCTGTATGGTAAGTAGCTTGCTTATGAACCACATGGTTCCGGGTTCAGTCCCACTGCGTGGCACCTTGGGCAAGTATCTTCTACTATATCCTCGGGCCGACCAAAGCCTTGTGAGTGGATTTGGTAGGTGGAAACTGAAAGAAGCCCGTCGTATATATGTATATATATATATGTATGTATGTATATATATATATATTATATATATATATATATGTATGTATACATGTATGTATGTATGTATGTATGTATGTATGTATATGTGAGTATATGTTTGTGTGTCTGTGTTTGTCCTCCCAACATCGCTTGACAACCGATGCTGGTGTGTTTACGTCCCCGTAACTTAGCGGTTCGGCAAAAGAGACCGATAGAATAAGTACTAGACTTACAAAGAATAAGTCCTGGGGTCGATTTGCTCAACTAAAGGCAGTGCTCCAGCATGGCCACAGTCACATGACTGAAACAAGTAAAAGAGTATTACTTTGGAAACTGAAAGAAGCCCGTCGTACGTGTGTGTGTGTGTGTCTTTTCCCCACCACCATTCGACAACCGATGCTGGTATGTTTACGTCCCCGTGAATTGGCGGTTCGGCAAAAAAAAAGACTAAAAGAATATACACAGCGAAATGTGTATGTGCGTGTCTGCCCGTATATATGTATTTGCAAATATATTGTGTGTGTGTGTGTGTTGGTTGGTTTCGATTTCACCTAGTTTCTCATGGGACACTATTAGTCTTTCTTAGTGTGTGTGCCTCTCTTTCTCCTTAGATTTTTTAAATTTTATTTATTGTTAGTGATTCTTTTTCTACGAATAGGCAAAGTCAGTCAAAGTTCATTTGTTTGAACTACGTTTATATATATATATTCGACGTTTTCTTTTGGTGTCCTGTACCCATATATGCATGTATATATCCATGTAGAGGTAGGTACGTACGTACATATATGTATGTATAGGCGCAGTAGTGGCTGTGTGGTAAGTAGCTTGTTTACCAACCAATGCCTTGTGAGTGGATTTGGTAGACGGAAACTGAAAGAAGCCTGTCGTATATATGTATATATATGTATGTATGTGTGTGTGTTTGTGTGTCTGTGTTTGTCCCCCTAGCATTGCTTGACAACCGATGCTGGTGTGTTTACGTCCCCGTCACTTAGCGGTTCGGCAAAAAGAGACCGATAGAATAAGTACTGGGCTTACAAAAAGAATAAGTCCCGGGGTCGAGTTGCTCGACTAAAGGTGGTGCTCCAGCATGGCCGCAGTCAAATGACTGAAACATGTAAAAGAGTAAAGAGTAAAAGAGTATATATATATTTATTCATACACACAAATTCACGCAACACACACCCACACTCATACATTCCCGCACATATAAATATACCTGCTCACACCAAGCACGCACATTCCTGTTAGGATACTACACAGTTCATCCTATTCTCGTAAATTAAAAAACAACAACAAAAAAAACTTTTTTTCTGAAAGTTGATTCCACTTTCAGTTTGTCACAAGCTCTTCCCTCCTCAACCAATTGTTGACGTGTTTTTTTTTTTCTCTCTTTTAGTCATTCCCATCTGTTTTACTCTGTCTTTCACAAGCATACACACACACACGCATATACCACGTACAAACTTAGCATGTGTTTAACAAGCTTGCGGTTAGCTGGAAGACTTTGTTTGTTTCAGTTCGCTTACCATATATTTTTTATACAAACATCTATCATCTCATTTCTCATACTTGTTGCTTCACTTTTTCTACGAAAGATATGCTGACCGCTGGCAATGTGGAAACCAAACTGAACGACTCCCACGATAATAACACAACATCTTGTTCTGTCTTGCTTGTCCTAAAGAATGCGTTCCATTCTTGTGTACCGTTTTCGAAATTAAAGTTATTAGTAGAGAAAAATGGGTCGAAAAACACTTCTCCGCCAGAGATAGCGACTGTTTACGCGAATTTTGAACTTTTTAAATCTGGTCTGACTACAACTATTAATGACGGCGGTGATAGCTGCAATGGTGCTACTTGCGGTTATAATAATGGTTATGATGATTATTATAGTGAAGCCGTCCCACATCCACATGTATCCATCGGAAAAGTTAAAGAAAGTAGGATACGGTTATTAAACATTGAAGCCGGGATTGAAAACGTTCCGACGAAAATCGATGAGAGTTCTTCTAGTGTTATTAAATATCGCACGCCAAACTTCAGGTAAGTTCTTGCTTGCTTCTGTTGTTTATTCAGTGAAGAAGCATGCTCGTAAATTGAAAAGTTGCCATTAAACAGCATCAAGACACACACAGGTGTGTATGTTGTAAGCATGCGTATGTAAATGTGTATTGTTGCGTGTATGTGGAGGCGCGTGACAAAGTGGTTAGAGTGTTGCACTCATGATCGAAAGATTGTAGTTTCGATTCTTGGATCAGGCGGCGATGCGTTGTGCTCTTTTTAAACAAATCTCTTCATTTCAGCTGGCAAAAATGAGTAATCCTACGAGGGACCAGTGTCCCATCCAGGGATGAGGTAATATCTACGCTGCAGAATCTGAAAAAACCAGCCTTATGAGCCAATGACCTTTAATCTCTCTCTCTCTCTCTCTCTCTCTATATATATATAATATATATATATATTATATATATATATATATATATCGGGGAACGCCGTTAGTAAGATAGGTAAGGAGGAGGGAGAAAATAAAATAAAGTTAAAAGGTAATATATAAAGGAGGAATATATATATATACATCTGTGTGTGTGGCCATATATATGCTTGTGTGTGGCTAAGTATATATATATATATGTATATATGTGTGTGTGTGTGTGTACGTGAGTCGTCTATAAGTCGTGGGGAAAGTTGCTCTCTTTCCAAAAGATGTATAATTATATATATATATATATAGGCTGTATACTCTGTATATGTATGTACACACGCACACATATATATATTTATGGGTACATGCTATATTAATGTTTGTTTTTATGTTCAGTTATAAAAACAGTTTTACATTAATCTGTAGAATACAAATTTGTTATTCGTATAAAAGAATGTTGTTGATAGTAACTCCGAAGTTTCGGCCAGCTAAGCCATCGTCGGATTAATGTTTATGTGTACATACATGTAAGTGTATATAAATATATATATATGTGTATGTATGTATGTATATATATATATATAAACACACACACACACACACATTGCCTATGTTTATATGTATATTCGTGTGTTTGTGTGTGTAGTGAGAGAGAGAGATGTGTGTGTATATATATATATAAACACACACACACATTGCCTATGTTTATATGTATATTCATGTGTTTGTGTGTGTAGTGAGAGAGAGATGTGTATGTGTATATATATATATATATATATAAACACACACACTCATTGCTTACGTTTATATGTATATTCATGTCTGTGTGTGTGAGTAGAGAGAGAGAGAGAGAGAGAAACATTTAACTTGTATATTATATATATGATATACACACACATCCGTTGCCTATGTTTATATGTATATCTATGTCCGTGCGAGTGTGTGTGTGTGGAGAGAGAGAGAGAGAGAGAGAGACATTTAACCTGTATATTATTAACTAACAATAACAACCACCAACTGTGTAGCGATAGAATATGACCGTCAGCCGTCACTCCAATCGTTAAAAACGAAATCGGTTGAGTAACAGTGACTTATTGAATTTATTGTAGGCAACAGTGTGACTGATCATATATCGATTCTATCGGGATGATATAATCACACATAGATACCTAAAGTCTCTATAACTGCCCACTGGTAATCACAATAACTTTGAACATCTAACAATGCTCTTGGTTAGCTGTGTACAGGCATACTTCAAGTAACATGGTTTTTTGGGTGAGAGGGGGGGGGTCTTTTCGGTTTGAACGGTAGTTTTTTCTAGTGGTGTCATATGAAATTGTCAACCATAGTTATGACCCTAGTATCGATCTATTGCATTTCAATCTGTTTTAGGGTTAAGGGTGGGGGGAAGGGTATCTATTTTTCTTCACAAATGTAAATAAACCCAATCTGTTTCTTAAACGAGGGACATATACATACGGCACAGAATGTTTTTTTTACCCCAATGGACGTCATTGATTGGTTGAAATTGCAGAAATTGCAGAAAAAACAACAACAAATATCTTACAGACAATAGAATTTTCTCAATAAAGCCAAGAGAAAAAGATGTTGGCAATGAAACTTCGCCAAGATGTTTTATAAACACATTCTACCAGTATACGAAGTTTTAAATTTTTTAGTTACCTAGAAATTATGTTAAAAACTGCCATTCAAACCGAAAAGATCCTTTTTTTTTTGTTATGAAATTAATGGAAAAAATAAACCTCAACTTCAATCGCTTTATCCGAGTTTATGTCGGTCTCAGCGAACATGTTGAAAAGCATAAAAGTAAGATAACACCGAAGAACCAAAACTCAAGTGCAAAATCCAAATAAAATGCATGCGCATATATGTGCATAACATTTATTAAAACACACATAATCTAATAAAGTTTTTGAAATATTTCTTCGTACTGCGTCGATTTTCTAATGAAGTTACATGTCTTGGGGACCAGCTACCGACGTAAGTTGAGATATGCCTGCGCTAACTTTATAGCTTGAGTGAGTGTTTAACTATTTATCGTCCGGTTTTGTTTCCACATGGTGAGAACTATATTGCCAGATAACCATCTCTCGAATGCTCGTGGAATTACGTTTTACATAGTGCTAGCCTATCGAATGTGTGTAACTTTTTATCGATTCCGCTCTATCCATTTCTCTTCAGAAACTCTGTTATTAGTCAGTTAGTTGGTTATCTCCTTCATTTTTAATTAATTATAATAAATATTCTAGGAATTCTTCAAAATCAGATTGTATTCACATACATTCTCTTTCTTTCTTTCTTCTCTCTCTCTCTCAGACACTCATACAAGGACTGTTTTTAGCAGCATCATAGGACTTCGATTAAATCACTGCACAGGGCCCCTATAGAAATTATTCATTGAGAGCAAACCACAAAAGTGGGCCCCTAGACTCGGGAGTCGCATGGGAAACAGCCTAGTGTGCCATTGCCTTAAGACACGGCCCCGACCTGCACGCATGCACGCACGTATACACAGTTCTCACCCACTGCTATTCTGTTTTAAAAAAAAACATACTTAATTACAAGAAAAATGGATTGTTATAAAAACACACGTATTTATACAAATACGTATTTGTACATACACATATTTTATACACCAGAACTTTTATATTTATCACCATGGGCATAGTACATACATTTACATTTTCACATTTACAAACATGTACAAATACAGAATTACCCCCACACGCACACATAAGCATACGCGCGCACACCCACAACGCACGCATAATGTCGTGATGCCTGTGACATTTCGTTTTGCAAAGTTTCATCTTCCAGCGATCATTTATTTTCCTCACCCTCCCCAAGAACAGATTATTTCCCGGTTAAAACTGAAATAGGGTCCGATTTACAGCTTTGCTACTTGCTAGCCTAGTTGGTTGAATAGTGTGAATCAGTGACGGTGGGGACGGGGTGAGGCTGAAACCGCTTATTCTAAAGTCTCAACAATATAACTTGAGGAACGGGCTGCATACTAAATTCACACGTATACGGGGGAAGTCCCCCGTAACGTAATACAGTGAGCCGATAACGTCTTCGTCTTACGGAGATTATCTGTTGACAAACACTCATTCGAGGGACTCTTATCTGGAGTACCGCCTCGAAGGGTTTAGTCGAACAAATCGACCCTAAATAATTATGTAATACTTAAAAAAAAAGTCTGGTACTTATTGTGTCTGTTTCTTTTTCTCGGGCCGCTTAGTTGTGGAGACGTAAACAAACCAACATCGGTTGTCAAGCAGCGGAGGGCACAAACACACATAGACATTGTGTATATATATATATATATATATATATATATATATATGTGTGTGTGTGTGTGTATGTAATGGTTGTTGTTAATATGCACGCATACGCACTCACACACACGCATACTCGATGGGCTTCTTTCAGTTTCCGTCTACCAAATCCACTCACAAGGCTTTGAGCGGCCCGGGACTATAGTTGAAAACACTTGCCCAAGGTGCCGTGCAATGGGATCGAACTCAAAACTGTATGGTTGAGAAGCAAGCTTCTTAACCACACAGCCACGTTTGCACTTATAAAAAAAGAATATGGAACACTGCACAAATTTGTGTGTCATCTTTGCTCTGGGGTCATGCTAATCTTTTCGGTTTGAACGGCAGTTTTTAACATAATTTCTAGGTAACTAAAAAATTTAAAACTTCGTATACTGGTAGGATGTGTTTATAAAACATCTTTTTCACTTGCCTTTATTGAGAAAATTCTATTGTCTGTAAGATATTTGTTGTTTTTTTTCTTCAATTTCTGCAATTTCAACCAATCACTGACGTTTATTGAGGTAAAGAAAACCATTCTGTACCGTATGAATATGTCCCTCGTTTAAGAAACAGATTGGGTTTATTTACATTTCTGAAGAAAAAAAAGATACCCTTCCTCCTCACCCCTAACCCTAATCCTAAAACAGATTGAAATGCAATAGATCGATACTAGGGTCATAATTATGGGTGACAATTTCATAAGACACCGCTCGAAAAAACTGCCGTTCAAACCGAAAAGATCCCTAATCTTCTCTGTATCGTTCCAATTTCCGGAACTTAAAATCAAGCAAGGAACATAATTTCGCTAAGGTGAATTAGTTGAACTGATTGGAAAATAGAGAAAATGCAACACGAGAATGGATTTGATGATTAAAGCTAGTTGGTGAAAGCAACGAGTGTGGTTTAGTTTTATTAGATCTCCTTAGCAAAGCATATTCTACTCAGTCGGCAAGTCTATAAAGCTGATCAGTAGATAAAGATTTTGAGAAAATGTAGTGACTCCGAATATGAATTATCTTCATGGATTCGTTCTGTACGTGAAATAGATTTTAAACATCACTAAAGGGAGTTTTTGTCTCTTAATTGCATGGATTATCTCAGTTAAGGGTAAGTTTTTCAACTCAGAGTATTACATAAGTGAAACCCTATCGTATTTTATTCTGTGTATTCTACATGACGAGCTATTCAGGTTGTCTACAAGCTAGACATGGGCAGCCATTTTTTTCGAGAAAAGAGTCGGATGAGACACGGCTCATCATTAAGTGGGCTGCACTACTAAAAAGATTCGAGGCAATTTTTCGTTAGGTCTGGTATTTGGAAAGTCCTGCGGACTGCAAGTTTGCTCGTGACACTTTAAACTAGTTCTCAACAGGGGTTCATATGGCCCTTAGGGGTCCATATAAGACTTTGTTGTTGAAATCTGAGTGCAATAAATTGCTTTTACTTCAACGATGCACTAAATACTTTAACAATTTTTTTATACAGTTCTTTATAATATTTAATTATAAAAATAAAATAAGATTTTTTTAAAGCATCGGATAGTTATGAGGGTCCAGTTGAGTAAAACATTTGTGAAGAAAAAAAGATACCCTTCTCCCCACGTCTATTGAGGTAAAATGCATTCTGTGCCGTATGAATATGTCCCTCGTTTAAGAAACAGATTGGGTTTATTTACATTTGTGAAGAAAAAAAGATACCCTTCCCCAACCTCTAACCCTAACCCTAAAACAGATTGAAATGCAATAGATCGATACTAGGGTCATAATTCTGCCGTTCAAACCGAAAAGATCCCTGCATGCTAACGATTCTGCCAGCTCAAAAAAAGTTCTCAATACAACACGTCAGTGTCGTTGTTGTTAGTCCCAAAACATTGTATTCGGCATCCTATTTTTGATTCATTTCGTCGTCGTCGTCGGAGGAGTTTAACCCTCAGTTCTAATCAAAGGTGCTTTAGCCTTCGTATATTCAGCCCACAGTTACCAACTACTGATCTACTGTCATGTGGGTGTGTGTAAAATTTTATATTTATCTCCCAGGTATTTTTAGCTATCGCGTAGAGACTTCTTATTGTATTGTTGTCGTATTTATCGTTGCTTATAGATTATAATGTAAATATTTTCTTGTCTAATCATCTAATCTTTACCTATAAGAATAAACATTGTTTGCGGTTCCTTGTTGAAGGACTAAAAGTCATTTTGTCTTTTTATCTCAAGAGAAACAATGAGTCTTAGTTGCAAGAACTGACAGGTTTAGCCATACATCTGCGTCAATATGAATCAGTTATATTAATAAAAACAAAAGGAGTGTTGTTATTGCTATTTAACCGTCAAGTATTCTATCATAGTTTTAAAGGTTAACATGCAGTTTAGTGTCCAGAAAAGGGGACTGTAAATTGCGAAATTGCGGTAGAAACCAGAAGTGATGACAATGAAGTCCCATTACGTTATATAACATGCAAACGATACATAGAACGTACATACAGCTTTTCTACGGCTTCTGAACCTATTTTACTATATATATACTCATACAGATACAAAGTTTAATAAAGTACCGTAAATCCTCGAGTATAGTCCGCCCTCGAGTATAATACGCAGGGTTTTTTTAGGGGGCTGTACCTCTGAAAAACCTAAACCTTGTGTATAATACGCACCCCCTTCTCTAACATGAGTCAAGGAGGTCTATATAACGTCCTTGGTTTGTAAAAATGTAAACAGTAACGTCCTTATTGTATATATAACATAATGTAGCTTTTTGTGCATTTTGTTTGCAGAAAATAAAGAAATAACAGTAATAACGTTTAATAAATGTTGTTTACTGCAAGTCATGGATTATTCTTTTATGACTTCATTGCTTTCAGGCTTAGCTTAAGGTATTTTCGCGCCCGACATCACAAAATGCGTCTGAATAAACATTGCCGGACAGCAAATAGAGACTCGGACATTGCTTAGAAAATAATTTTCATTTTTAACCTCGTGTATAATACGCACTAGGGATTTTGACCTTTAAATTTTTGGGGGAAATGCGGATTATACTCGAGGATTTACGGTATCGCTCGCTCTGTATTATAAGCTGATGTCCTGGGCAAACATCTACCGTCCTTCGATAATCTTTGTGTGGATGTTCTCATCGTTGGATCAACAAAATATAAATACTTCACAACTATATATGTGGCCTAAATTTAGCATAGCAAGCTCACCCATTGGATATCAAATAAGTCCCTGTGGCTTTTTTTTTTTACTGGTGTTCATTGTTGGATATACTACGTTGCTGCAGGGTTCCTCAGCTACTATTTCAGAAATGCTCGTGGTATCACTAGAAGATACTATTTAAACGGGTACATGAGGAATAGTTGAAGCCAGGAGAATTCATCTACGAAGCAATTGCCCCAGCTCCCCTTCAGGATTGGCGAAAGCGTCGTGTTGGACAACGAAAAACCTGGCTGATGACGGTCAAGGCTGATCTGGAACCCAACCTAGGCTCCCATATCTACGGCGTTCGCCGCTGGAATAAGGAGTGATTGGAGATCTCCGGGTCGGCGTTTGTGAGAGATGCAGCATTGAGGATAAATGAAGCCAGCTCAACCCACCCTGGGTGAATGCAGTGAGAAGAAGAAACGGGTACATGTAGTTACGCCGTTAAGGGACTTCAGTATTGTAAGTTCTAGTGCAATTAACCGTCACTCTTTTTTTTACGACACTAAACAGTGTATTAACCATCTTCTATAATAATAAAAAAGTGAAATTCTGTCTGTCCGTCTGGGACCCCTGTATCTCAATTTATATTTGCTCTACATAGACATATTATACCTTTTTAGAACCAGGATGATCTCAGGACTGAAAATCTGCCCTTCATTTAGTTCATGAACATCCAGCATTGGGATTTGATTTAAAAGCATTTGGGTTGCTATTTCTAGCAGATAAAGCTTGGTTGATTCACACCATCTTGGTTGGCGTTTGTCAGATGACATCAGAGATCAAGGGGGAGATAAATAACATTCGCTTCGGGAATTTTACGTCGAGATTAAGAACTTTGGGACAAATTGGCCAACTGTTGAAATTCAACTTGGGATTGGAACAATAGAATGATTGCATTACAGCAGTGGTTCCCAAACTATGAGTCGCGACCCACAGATGGGTCGCGAACGGAATCTTAGTGGGTCGCAAAAAGTTATAAAATTACGCATTAGCTTTGATTAACTGCTGTCTATCGAGATAGTTCAAGACTTATGTTTTCAATACCAGACTTGTTGTTTTATCAAGCAATAGGCTTTTTCACGAACTTAACAAATCAGAGATTGTCATTTTCTCAAGTTATTTATTCGTACGTAATCGTAAAAAGGAAAGGTCTGTTTTTACCTATTTATTGAGAACTTTAACTAGGCGAAGTATAACACTGATCGAGCCGATAACAGTCGATAACAGTTACTACTGTTATCGGCAGCAATGGTTGGGATTATAAGCAAATATCGAAATAAACTGCAGCTCTCAAATTCTTTACGCCTGAAACCATCATGCATTGAACCTGATGTTAATTCTATTATTGAGCGTAGCAAGAAACAGGCTCATCCTTCTCACAGGCCTCACTGAAGATGTAAGCTGAAATAAATTTGTTAATTTCATTACTGTTTTTACTCAGTAGAGTTAAGTGGGTCGTCATAAACTGGTGTGATAAATAGTGGGTCGCGACTCTTAAAAGTTTGGGAACTACTGCATTACAGAATTAATTCTCACCCGTCCTTAACCTCTGATCAGACTCCACCGGAGTATATTAGTCATTATAGCTGTCTTTAATTTAGGGCTGCAGGACCATTTAGCCCTCTGTAGGAGCTAGGCTAAAAGTCCGCCCGGGGTGCGACTTTTAAGCTAGTATATTATAATTCCATTCACATTTATTCTGTATTATAGAAAATCGACCCTGGTACTTAACAGTACTAATTCGGATTTTCTCCTATCCAGACATCCCGGAATACACAAGATTTGTTCGTAAATTTAACGAGTGGAGTCCAAGACGTCAAGCAGGCAAACTGCAGCATAAAATAAAATACCAGTCAAATACTGAGTTCGATGATGGATCTTTTCGGTTTGAACGGCAGTTTTTTCTAGCGGTGTCATTTGAAATTGTCACCCATAGTATCGACCTATTGCATTTCAATCTCTTTTAGGGTTAGGGGTAGGGGGAGGGTATCTTTTTTTCTTCACAAATGTAAATAAACCCAATCTGTTTCTTAAACGAGGGACATATTCATACGGCACAGAATGTTTTTTTTTACCTCAATAGACTTCAGTGATTGGTTGAAATTGCAGAAATTGAAGAAAAAACAACAAATATCTTACAAACCATAGAATTTTCTCAATAAAGCCAAGATAAAAAGATGTTTTATAACCACATTCTACCAGTATACGAAGTTTAACATTTTTTTAGTTACCTAGGAATTATGTTAAAAACTGCCGAAAAGATCCGAAAGGATTTTTCAAGATTATAGTTTTTTTCTTTTCTGTACCCCCTCTCTCTCTTTCTCTCTCACTATATTTCTGTACATCGACCTCTATCCCTTTGTCTCTCTCTTTCTCTTTTGTCCCTTTCTTTAATTTGGCTCTTTCTTTCATCATCTTTCTTTTTTTCTCTAGCTCTCTCATTTTATCCCTTTCTTCCTCTCTCTCTCTTGTTTTTTCATTCGTTCATCAAGCAAGTGGTAAACTTTTCCCGCAGTGACTTCATTACTGGAATGGTTAGGTTGGTATTAAGAGATAATTTGATGCTTATATGCATTCCAAAAGTGAAGAATTTCAATTCCAGTTTTTGTACGAGAATCTAAGTAAACAAAATAGGTGGGGCTGAATTTTAAAAAGAAACTGCATATATTGTAACTTAAATGGAATTCGGATACAATTAAAATTGAGATCGATATTCGAATCCTTAAACTATTTCAATGTTTTAATTAAATTTTTTTTTTTGTATTTTTAATGTAAATAAATTTTATTGGAGTTTCATTTTCAAAAGATTCCTTCCCAAGGTCAAAGACATGTCATGCGTGACCATCCCGTCTTTTTGTATATATATATATATATATCTAGGACTACATCTTACAATGTTTTCTTCCTTTTAAAGGACAATAGAGTCTGGTAGTTTGAAGGACATATGCTGTTATTTCTAGCCAAGTGACCGAATATATGGAATCTACATCGAGCAAACTGCGGTCAGAATAATTAGTCTAACAAAAAATTACCCTGATCTTTTTAATTTTTTTATTTATATACGTTTTTAGTTGTGCGGCCCGCCTGATGATGAGCCACAACTCATGCGGCTCGCTTCTCGATAAAGGTTGCTGATGTCTAATGTAGATGTTCTATCGTTTAATCAAGAAATATGTTTTATCCTTTTTTTCTACGTTCAAACCACGAAGATAAAAAATAAAATAAATTAAACTAAAAAATAAAAAAAATGAAGAATAAATGATGAAGTAATTTCAAATATTTTCCCATTCGTCAGTCATCTTAACAGGTCAGACGTTCAAATTCTCTGTAGGCGTTTCGTCGGATTACAGTCACTGTTAGAGATTGTTTGTGACGTCACTTATTCTTCCTTTTTTCATACTTACTTTTTGAGTTATAAACACTGGCTGGTTGAGTTTTCCCTCTTCTTGTCTCTCAAGAATTGTGTATGTACGTACGTATGTATGTGTGTGTGTATGTATGCACACGCGCGTCTATGTGTGGACGTTATATATATAAAACTTATAAACAAGGGCAAAAGAAATAAATTCTAATGCCAAATATGCTGAAAATAGACAAATCGGCAATAACCATATAATTTATCACTATAAGCACGCGTCTCGAAGTAAGCCGACAGAAATTTCTAAAAAATTCCGTTATCATCGTATCGGTCCCAATTTCAGAGTTAATTCATAAGAATTTACTCCTCGTCAGCGATAAATACGGTATGAAATAAATGAAATACTTATACTAATGGAAGAAGCAAACACTAAGTTATGAGCACACTTAAGTACCCCAAATATGCCTTTTGGCATATACGTATTTTTTTAAATATCTGTTGTGTGGAAGGACTTAATACAGAAATAGTTTTAACTTTGCAAATAGTTTTTCGTTGAACTCATAAGCCCATAGTTGGCGTGGTTTGTTGTTGTATTGATATGATTTAACTTTTAAAACGATTTTCTAAGATATGGTATATGAAATATTAGAGGATTTTAAAGACCATATGTGATCAGATAAAGATGTTTTTTTTTGAGTTGATGAGTTAATGTTTAGGTTGGGCAAAAGCGATCTTTAAAGGAATTTGAACTCAGAGCTATGTATGAGAAATATGAAGAAGTATGTTGAGGAAAAGAGGAGGATTGAGTTGGAGGGTTGATTTTAAATGCTGTATAATATACGAATTCTTTTGTTAAATATTTTCCTTCTAAAGAGTATAGGTTTGTGCAATTTCAGTATGGAGTCTTGCTTTTATATTACACAGCACAACACAAAACAAAACTGAATAGGAAATCATATGTGAATAATATATTTACATTCTACAGCCGTGGTTCTCAAACTGTTATTTATTTTTTATCGCTTTTATCCCCATTTAAATTATTCCAGCGTAAAATTTGGTTTTATACAAAATACAAGTGTGTAATTCTAGAATAATTCAGCCTTTGCTAAAGAGTGCAGTTATAGATTCAGTTTTTGTGAAATGGATGAAATTGTATAATCCACCCGATGGCTTTCTATATAGTTTTTATCTACTCACAAGGCTTGGATAAATCTGAAGTTATGGTAAATGCATTTGCACAAGAAACTTAATAGTTTCGAAGCCATACCTTATATGTTTCCACATAGTTTTGGTCACATGATGTTGACGCCATTTTCTTAATATCAATCTTATTCTTAAGTGGAACACGATGACATGAGACTGTGGGATCTTCCTTGCTGCGTTATTGATGTTACTTCAGCCAAATGTTTTTGTGATATACACTAGTCCCAAAAACATGATTTTTGGCGATGCTTCGGTATAGGTACACATGTGACTTTGTTTACATTTCTGAAGATAACAGAAACCCTGGATCTTTTCCTTTTGAACGGCAGTTTTCAACACAATTTCTAGTAAACTAAACACTTTTAAACTTCGTATACTGGTAGAATGTGTCAAAATAAAACATTTTTTTCTCTTGGCTTTCTTGAGGAAATTGAAATTTGTAAGTTTAACATAGTTTAATTTTTCTAATTTTAACCAATCAATGGCCTCTATTGAGCTAAAATCATTTGCTGCGTCTAAAACTGAGACAACATCCTGTCGCTATTATGTTTACATACGGAAAGCGTGTGTATAAAATTATAGAATTATTTTGTTTGTTAATTGTTTAAATTATTTTCCATTGCTTTCGTTTTAGCCTTTCGTTTTTTTTTCTTAAGCAATGGAAAATAGTTTAAACAATACACGTGTATCTCAAAACAAAAACTAAAAAAAAACAAAACAAAAAACAAAATGAATAATTTTAGACACACGCGTAACAATTAAATTAATTTAACAATTCGAAAGGCTAAAATTTAGGGTTAGGGTTAGTGACAGGATGTTGTCTCAGTTTTAGACACAGCAAATGACTTTAGCTCAATAGAGGCCATTGATTGGTTAAAATTCGAAAAATTAAACTACGTTAAACTTACAAATTACAATTTTCAAGAAAGCCAATAGAAAAAAATGTTTGGATCTTTTCCTTTTGATAGGCACATGTCAACACAAATTCTAGTTAACTAAACACATTAAAACTTCGTATACTGGTAGAATGTGTCAAAATAAAACATTTTTTTCTCTTGGCTTTATTGAGAAAATTGTAATTTGTTTGTTTAACGTTGTTTAATGTTTCGAATTTTAACCAATCTTATCCCCTCTATTGAGCTAAAATCATTTGCTGCGTCTAAAACTGAGACAACATCCTGTCACTAACCCTAACCCTAACCCTAAATTTTAGCCTTTCGAATTGTTAAATTAATTTAATTGTTACGCGTGTGTCTAAAATTATTCATTTTGTTTTTGTTTTGAGTTGTTGCTTTCGTCTTAGCCTTTCGTTATATATACGTACGGAAAACGTGTGTATAAAATTATAGAATTATTTTGCTTGTTAATTGTTTAAATTATTTTCCATTGCTTTCGTTTTAGCCTTTCGTTTTTTTTTTTCTTAATTGTTATCCTTAAATTAATTTAACAATTAAGAAAAAGAAAAAAAACCAAAGGCTAAAATTTAGGGTGAAGGTTAGGATTAGTGACAGGATGTTGTCTCAGTTTTAGACGCAGCAAATGATTTTAGCTCAATTAGAGGCAATTGATTAGTTAAAATTCGAAAAATTAAACTACGTTAAACAAACGAATTACAATTTTATCAAGAAAGCCAAGCGAAAAAAATGTTTTATTTTGACACATTTTACCAGTATATGAAGTTTTAAAGTGTTTAGTTAACTAGAAATTGTGTTGACATGTGCCGTTCAAAAGGAAAAGATCCAAATGTTTTATTTTGAGACACATTCTACCAGTATACGAAGTTTAAAAGTGTTTAGTTAACTAGAAATTGTGTTGAAAACTGCCGTTCAAAAGGAAAAGGTCCATAAACCCAATCTGTTTCTTAAACGAGGGACATTTTCATACGGCACAGAATGTTTTCACCTCAATAGACGTCATTGATTGGTTGAAATTGCAGAAATTGAAGAAAAAAACAGTAAATATCTTACAAACTATAGAATTTTCTCAATAAAGCGAAGAGAAAAATATGTTTATAAACACATTCTACCAGTATACGAAGTTTAAAAGTGTTTAGTTACGTGGAAATTATTTTAAAAAACTGCCGTTCAAACCGAAAAGATCCGGGTTTATTTACATTTCTGAAGAAAAAATGATACCCCTCCCCCCCACCTCTAACCCTAATCCTAAAACAGATTGGAATGCAATAGATCGATACTAGGGTCATAATTATGGGTGACAATTTCATATGACACTGCTAGAAAAAGCTGCCGTTCAAACCGAAAAGATCCCTAATATTTGTTGCTATGTTGAAGTTGTAACAGACATTACTTTTCAGAATAGTTACTACTTTTATCTCTTAGATTTTCTTACTAGCAACTTAGCTCAGTGTTTCTAATATATTTTTTTTTATCAAGATATATTTTAAAGTATTTTTTTTCTTTAAGCGGTTTTTGAAATTTCTTAAACAATTTCTAAAAAATTGTCCCCCTTTCTTTTTTTCTTTTAAACTCTCTTAATTGTCTTACACTGCCATCAAACACGTGTAATTATTCATAATAGTCAGCATATATAAACAACGATTATCAAATATAGTATGGAACAGCAATTAATTCGGTTTCATTAACCCCAGACTCTCATGTTTATTTTTATAAGCATAAAACTAATTAAGTCAGTTTAATTAAGCATAATAGTCAACACCTGTAAATAATGTTTATAATTGCATCTTGTGCGTCAGCTAAGATATTTACAGTCTCTACGTCACTGAATATGAATAAAGATCGGCATCGTTTGCTAATTTAGATGAACGTCTATTGTGTGTACATACATACATACATACATACATACATGCATATTTATACGTACATACTGTTACACATTCATATCTATGTGTTTACGTATGCCAAACTACATCCCCACTCTTGGCACTATTTTGTTAGTGAACAGTACAAACTGTGTGTAAAGTATATAATGTATTACTACGCTGAATGTCGAGTCCGTGTAACATGAGAAGTAAATAAACACGTAACAATAACAATGGTTTTCATTTGGTTGTCTTTCCCATTAGAACCCAAACTACACATAACACATACATACATATTTATACATACATACATACATATTTATACATACATACATACATATTTATACATACATACATACATACATACACACACACACACACACACACATACATACATACATACATACATACATGGTGGTGGCTTCCCCCTCGTTGTCGAGTATGGCCATTGCACGAAGCTTAATCAATGTTGTTATCGTGCAATGCCTGTGCAAGAAGATTCTTTTTAAAGTGAGGAAAGGCTGTGCACTGAGTCAATCCCACTCACTAAGTAACGGCAGCCATAATCCGAAAAGAAGAAGTCAACATCATCGGTAACCACTGAGCCGAAGGCTTTATGTCGGAGTTATCCCAGTTATCTGAGTTACCTTCTCCTAGAAGGATGCCCTAACAAAGGCTAGGAGTCCTTCACTCCCAATGGTCTAACCGCGCGATCGGGTATTCAGTCCGATTATTTCTGTCCCCGCGCATGATACAGCCTTAAGACATACATACATACATACATACATACATACATACATATTTATATATACCGTAAATCCTCGAGTATAATCCGCATTCCCCCCCTCCCAAATTTAATGGTCAAAATCCCTAGTGCGTACTATATACGAGGTTAAAAATAAAAAATATTACCTAAGCAATGTCCGAGTCTCTATTTGCTGCCCGGCAATATTTATTCAAACGCATTTTGTGATGTCGGGCGCGAAAATACCTTAAGCTAAGCCTGAAAGCAATGAAGTCATAAAAGAATCATCCATGACTTGCAGTAAGCAACATTTATTAAACGTTATTACTGTTATTTCTTTATTTTCTGCAAACAAAATGCACAAAAAAGCTACACGTTTGCATTATGTTATATATACAATAATAATAAAGGATATTACCGTATACAGTTTTACAAACCAAGGACGTTATATAGACCTCCTTGACTCAAGTTAAAAGGGGGTGCGTATTATACACAAGGTTTAGGTTTTTCAGAGGTACAGCCCCCTAAAAATCCCCTGCGTATTATACTCAAGAGCGGACTATACTCGAGGATTTACGGTATATATATATATATATATATATATATTCATGTGAAACCGTTGATTCCGACATGTTTTCTCTCTCCGTCCCCCCCCACACTCTTACACCATTTCTACCCTCTCATTCCTTTCTATCGAAGAGCATTGGCTCGAAATGTCAAAGACATTTCCATTCTTCCCAAGCGTCAAACTAATACACCTACTTCTTGTTCCCTCACCTGTCTTCGGTTTTTGTAAATTTGAAGTACATATCTATATCTATCTGTCTGTCTATGTGTGTGACTGTCCCCCACTACCGCTTGACAACCGGTTTTGGTTTGTTTATGTTCCCGTAACTTAGCAGTTCGGCTAAAGAGGCTGATAAAATATGTATTAGGCTTTAAAAGGAGTGAACTCGTCTGATTAAAACCATGCAAGGCAGTGTCTCAGTATGGTTGCAGTCCAGTGACAGTAACAAGTAAAAAGAGAGACTCATTTAATTTTATTTACATTCAGTGGAAATTTTGGATCTTTTCGGTTTGAACGGCAGTTTTTTCTAGCGGTGTCATATGAAATTGTCACCCATAATTATGACCCTAGTATCGATTTTATTGCATTTCAATCTGTTTTAGGGTTAGGGTTAGTTAAGGTTAGGGGAAGGGTATCTTTTTTTTTCTTCACAAATGTAAATAAACCCAATCTGTTTCTTAAACGAAGGACATTTTCATACGGCACACAATGCTTTTTTTTTTTACCTCAATGGACGTCATCGATTGGTTGAAATTGCAGAAATTGAAGAAAAAAAACAACAAATATCTTACAAAGTATAGAATTTTCTCAATAAAGCCAAGAGAAAAAGATGCTTTATAAACACATTCTACCAGTATACGAAGTTTAAAATTTTTTAGTTACCTAGAAATTATGTTAAAAACTGCCGTTCAAACCGAAATTTTAGTCGTATATTTACTTAATTGGTGTTTTTAGGGGTGGGGAAGCTTTGTTTAAAAATATGTCGTGTGACGATTATAGGATGAACGACCTTAACATTTCATAAAATGCAAAATACACAACGAATAACCGAAACGAGATACTTTTCCAGAGTTTAGAAGGAAAGAGAAAGAGAAAAAATAACTATAATAAAATGGCCGGAAATTACTTTCATAAGATAATATACAATATGAAAACGAATACACTGATATTACAAATGGCGAAAGAGAAAGAGAAAGAAACTTATAAAATATCATAAGTAGATAATTTGAGAGTATATGTATGTCTGTGTACGTATATAGACAGAGGTTTTTAAAAGAGAATTTCACATTGACAGTAGGAAAGAAGTGAGAATGATTCATATTGAAAGTGTGAGAGAGAGAGAGAGTCACGTTTTAGAAAGCAGGAGAGAGTGAGTGAGACTCTCTCTCTCTCTCTCTCTCTATATATATATATATTATATATATATATATATACGTACGTACGTACACACGCGCGTACACGTATATATGCGAGGAGTGTGAGAATTACAACACGGAGAGTGAGTAGGTTATAAATACGGAGATTTGGTGAGACGAGGTGCATAGAGAGATATTGTTTGAAGATAGAGAAATTCTTAGCAGGAGAGGTGGAGTGGATTAATGAAAAGATTTAATCTAAAGAGAGAAGGAGAAACGACACACACACACATATATGCACACATACATATATATATATATACAAATATATAAAGTAGAAAAGAGATTTTTCATATTTTATTTTTATTTTTGCTTTTTCATTTCTTCAAATCACAACTAAACTGATGTCGCTAAAGTTATTTACTTATATCTATAAATTATAGTGAAATATATGGTTGCTCTAGTTAAATACACAACTTCATAGCAGAAAAGACTCTCTTCAAAGTCACTAAAATATCACAAGGCTGTTTTTATATATCATATCAATATCGTGCCATTTTGAAATCGGCATAGAATTTCTGTTGACACTTCGACACCATGTTCTTTCGAGATTCTTCTCTCATTTGAAAGACTTCAGTCAGCCCTGATTGGACAGAAAAATGGTCAGAGGCGTTCCCTTTGTGACCATCCCATTTTTTTTTTTAGATAGTATACCTAAGATAATATACCTACACTTATTTTAAAACTGGAAAGTATTACAAAGCTGCTTTTTATCCCAAAGTCTCCATTTATCGAACAGATGATCTTTGATGGAAACCATCCCAAACGTGACCATCCAGAAAATACTGGCCTTAGGCCAAAATTTGAAACCGATATTTCAGTATTCATAAGGTAGTGAGCTGGGAGAATCGTAACCGCATCGGGAACATTTCTTTCGACTTTACGTTCTGTGTTCAAATGTCGCCGGGGACGGCTTTCGTCCTTTCAGTTGAACACAAGTGTCGATGTGATCAACGTACCCTTTCCCTCGAAATTACTGGGCCTTGTGCCAAAATTTGAAACCAATATTTCGATATTCAACTAAGGCAGGGGTCGGGGAACTTTTTTAAACCAATTATCCCAAAATATATTTATTTACCCTGACGTTACCCCACCCCTTAATTCGAAAAGTAGAGAATCATAGATTCTTTGAATCTATTTATATGGAGAATGCAATTATAAATATAAAACGTATAAGACAAACGCTATAAAATAAATTAATATCCTCATTATGAAACTTTTCCCCTTCAAGTTTTGGAGAAATGATGTTGCATTTTCTTTTACAATTACATCAAAATTGGGGCATTTTGATGCCAGAGCAAGGATCATTTCAGTTTGAACAGCAGTTTTTAACATAATTTCTTGGTAACTAAAAAATTTTAAACTTCGTATACTGGTAGAATGTGTTTATAAAACATCTTTTTCTCTTGGCTTTATTGAGAAAATTCTATAGTTTGTAAGATATTTGTTGTTTTTTTTTCTTCAATTTCTGCAATTTCAACCAATCACTGACGTTTATTGAGGTAAACAACATTCTGTGCCGTATGAATATGTTCCTCGTTTAAGAAACAGATAGGGTTTATTTACATTTGTGAAGAAAAAAAGATACCCTTCCAGCCACCACTAACCTAACCCTAATTTAAATCAGAACGCAAAGCCGGAAGAAATACCACAAAGCATTTTGCCCTGCGTGCTAACGATTCTTATTTCTTTATTGCCCACAAGGGGTCAAGCATAGAGGGGGCAAACAAGGACAGACAAAGGGATTAAGTCGATTACATCGACCCCAGTTCGTACATGGTACTTAATTTAACGACCCCAAAAGGATGAAAGGTAAAGTCAACCTCGGCGGAATTTGAACTCAGAACGTAACGGCAGACGAAATGCCTATTTCTTTACTACCCACAAGGGGCTAAACAAAGAGAGGACAAACAAGGACAGACAAACAGATTAAGTCGACCTCGGCGGAATTTGAACTCAGGACGTAGCGGCAGACGAAATACCTGTTTCTTTACTACCCACAAGGGGCTAAACACAGAGGGGGGATAAACAAGGACAAACAAACGGATTAAGTCGATTACATCGACCCCCGTGCGTAACTGGTACTTAATTTATCGACCCTGAAAGGACAAAAGGCAAAGTCGACCTCGGTGGAATTTGAACCCAGAACATAAAGGCAGACGAAATGCGGCTACGCTTTTCGCCCGGCGTGCTAACGTTTCTGCCAGCTCGCCGCCTTAATTCAGGGATCGGCGAACCGGAGTAAAAATGAAATTCTTGTGGGTAATGAGGACTCATTAGACATAAGTAAAATTATATAAAAACGTGTTCCTTGTTACGACAGAAATTTTTCTTCTGACAACACTGCATCTGTCCAATGTAATGGACGTGTTAAAGGGACGTCACGCCATTTTGAACTACAAATAATTTGGTTGCTAAGGTGTTGTCAAGTGACTAAACATTATTTATCAGCTGTCTATTACCCGCCTTAACCTTATTTTTGACACACGTGTTTTTGCCTTGTCTAAGTAGATTTAAGTAGTTATTCAATAACTCTTTAACAAAACTCTTTAACAAAATTGATTGGACTCTGAAGACTGTATCAAAATTGGGATCTTTTCGGTTTGAACAGCAGTTTTTTCTAGCGGTGTCATATGAAATTGTCACCCATAATTATGACCTTAGTATCGATCTATTGCATTTCAATCTGTTTAAGGGTTAGGGTTAGGGTTAGGGGTGGGGGTGGGAGGGTATCTTTTTTTTCTTCTTCACAAATGTAAATAAACCCAATCTGTTTCTTAAACGAGGGACATATTCATACGGCACATAATGCTTTTTAACTCAATAGACGTAATTGATTGGTTGAAATTGCAGAAATTGAAGAAAAAAACAACAAATTATGTTAAAAACTGCCGTTCAAACTGAAAAGTGTAAGGTGTAAGATTGCGAATACAAGCGGCCGAAGGTTCTCTGAAGTAACTTTACCCGACAGGGTACGCAGCTGCGGTATCAACGGGTATCTATAGGTCGAGTCGCTACTTCTCTGCTTTGTTACAATGTCTCAGGAAAGGATCGCAAGACACATTCTTCAAACCCAGCCAACCGGGCGGAGATCTAAGGGACCGCGAATGAGATGGTTAGATAATAGCCATAGTCTCAGTTGATCACGCCTGGAAATTCAGCAGGAAAATTGAATGGCCATTGTTTCTGATAGGAACCTATGGAGGAAGTGCTTGTAGACTCTACCTTCAAGACTCTTTCAGGAATAGTGGGCAGCAGCGAAAGTAGATGTACATACACACTTAAAATATCGACAAGACGTCCGCCCGTCCCCCTACCCAAAACCACCATTTTTTCAGGGGGGTTTTTCACCACCCCACCCGTTTTCGGCTACAGGGA
Organism: Octopus sinensis; assembly: GCF_006345805.1. NCBI lineage: Eukaryota > Metazoa > Mollusca > Cephalopoda > Octopoda > Octopodidae > Octopus > Octopus sinensis. The sequence continues at coordinate 41,317,910 of NC_043004.1, read as the reverse complement.
ATACGAATCTGCCAAAAAATTGACAAAAATTGGCATTTTTAAATTACCACCCACATCACCTCCATTTTTTCCCTTTTTTCAGAATGTTTTTTTTTTTTCAAAATATGCGGAAAAATACGGAGATTATTGATTCTGAAAAAAATTTCCAAAAAATTATCTAAAATTTTTTTTTTTAAGAATTTTTTTTTCTAAATATGCTGGGAAATACGGACATTATGATTCGGACAAAAATTTCAAAACATTTCTGTAGTTACGGTTAAGGTTTTAGGGTTAGGATTAGTGTTGGGGAAAAAGTCAAAATTGAAGAATTTGTGGGGGTAAAGCGGGGGGTGGGGAATTTAACAATACCGATTTTTGGCAATTTTCTGAAACCTCCGTATTCGAAAACGGGCGTTTTGGGCCAAAAAGATAAAAAATTTAACAAAAAAATTTGGGAGAAAATGGCGGTGGGGTGGGGGCGGAAGTCTTTCCAAGATATCTGTATATATATATATATATATATATATGTGTGTGTGTGTGTGTGTGTATGTAGAATGTATAAAGTCTAACTCAGAACGTAAGGAATCGGCAGAAATGCCGCTAAGCATTTTGTCCGATATGCTTATGATTTTGCCAGCTCGCCACTCTAATGATAATAAAATAGTAGGTTGTAGCATTGGCACAAGGTCTGAAATTTGGGAGAGGGACTTTGGACGTTTGGAGACAATGCAAATGCGAAATACAGAAGAACAAGAAAGCGGGGACGGGAGGGATTAACACACATTCACAAACATACACCTGTTCGTGTAACGGTAATGTTAGCTGTTAAACTTGGGTTTGTGATTTCAGTTCCCACCTACAGAGGTGTGTATATGTCTGCACGCGCATGCGTGTACATACATACATACATACACACATACATACATACATACACACACACACATACATACATACATAATAAGAGTTTCGCTTTCAATCACTTGATCCCAGATTCAGTCCTGTAGCTCGGTTTCTAACTGAACCTCAGAGTTTGTCTCGCAACTCGAGTTTCATGCAGGCAGGCACACACACACATACATTTATATATACATACATGTGTGTGTGTGTGTGTGTAAAATACTGTTGTTTCATCCGACTGTATCGAAGTTCTTTCTATTGACCATCACTAAAGATTGCTTTCGTACATGTTAGTCGACCAAGGAATTGTGGGATATCTACTGTGTATAGTTATTTAGTACGAAGAAATAATTTTCAAATATTACCTGGTGTTGGAGAAAGAAGAGGAAAAAGGGAGGTAGTTACTGAGATGCGTGGAATTGTTCTTATTAACGAAAGTCATTGTGACATCATAGAAAACGTATCAACGTAATGAAGACGGTCTTGGTGGATCGAATTCAGTGGGAAGAAATAAGTACCGAACATCCTCGGCAAACTTTTTCTTTTCCGATCTGGCCTTTTTAAATTAATCAAAGAACGTTTACAGAACGGGACATAATTGGTAATATATTTCGTGTGTTAAAGTGAAAATGAACAATAACATGTTTATAGGTACTGATTCCTTAAAAGATACTGCCAACAGATTAATTGTATATAACGCGGAAGCCACAATTGACCATGAACCAACAAAAATCGACGAATCTTCTCCAACAGTTCTTAAGTATCGCACACCAAACTTCAGGTAAGGTTTGTTGTTGATGTAGCTATAGCTGTGGTATTGGTGGTAGCGGTATGGGGTGGTTGTTTTGTTATATTCTTTCTGTTTATGCTGTTTTCAACCGCTTTTTCGCAAGAATCCGAGAACACTCAAAACAGTGTTAAACAATGAAATTGGGTAAAATGTGACGAGAATCTGCATAAACAATGAAAATTGTCTTTCTTGGTGGACGAGGAATTAGGTAATAAAATTCTGTTCTTTGAATTTAAAAGCGTCCAATTTAAAAGAAATGTGCAAATAAGTGCTGCTGTTTCTCTTGGTGTTTTCTGCATCTCTCATCTGGTAGCTGCTGCTGCTTGCTGGTTTCGTTTGGTTTCCGTTGTTATATTATCGGAAACCCGATTTTCCTAAGTTTAGTCCGTCACCTTTTCTTTCAGTCTGTAGGCTATAACTAATATTGACTCGATACAGTTCTAATTTGAATTTAGATCTTTAAAGAATTCAAGACACAGAAGAGGAACAGGCCCTCTGGCGGTGATGTTTCATGTTCTTTGTCCCAAATATATCACTTTATGTTGAAAACCATTGCAATTCATTCATTCACAATTGTAAATTTTGTTTGGGAATGGAATAGTTGATTAAACATGCCTTCATACAACACTGGTACTAACATTATTGATTCCGATATTAAAGCAAAAAACATCGTTCCCGTTCGATTTGGACTGAGAATAAAACTAAAGTGTAAATCATGTTTTTTGTAAATTTACTTCACTTTGAACATGTTGCCTTTTAACCCAGAGTTGCTTACTTTTAAGGTCTTAAAGCCTAAAACGAAGAGAAAAATGTGGTATTGTGACAAACCACGCTTTTCTGAAGGATATTATCGACGTAAGAATTGAAATTACATCAATCAGAAATTTAAACCGAATCGTTATTTCAATTCACCGGAAGCTTGTTGATTGTTACTTTTTCTTTGAAATTTTCTTTTGAAATTTTTTGAAACCGTGCTGTTTCAGGAAGTGTGACTGATCGTAAAACACAGTTCTTGGTCAAATACCGAATACATTTATATATGTAAACAAATGAGGTTTTATACTGTAAATGATGTTATATACAAAAAACAAACAATGTATTTCATGAATCAAGCAGATAACTAGAGAAATAGTTTACATATGAATATTTTATTATTACCCACAAGGGGCGAACATAGAGGGGACAATACAATCTGATGTGGGGTCAGATTAACGAATGGGTTTACAAAAATGGCGAATTTTAAAATTTACAAAAATTACAAAAATATCAAAAATCGAATGAGGAACAGACCGGAAGACATTACGGATGGAGTGGGAGCGGGTTTAGCTCGGACCCCACGAGCCCCGCCTCCCCACTGATACTTTGGTTTCATCTAGTTTTACATTTATGTGGTATCATCCACTCGCAACTTTCGTGCTACATCTTTCCATCGTTCTTCATACACTCTCTTAGTCAGGCATTTTCTCTCCAGCCCTATCTTCCTTTTCAGGTGAAAGATGAAGTAATTCATCAAACCAGGGCCGGATATGAACTTACCTGACCGTAAACCTTTCATTCTCGTCTTCTATATCACCTCTTTCGCAATTGCTACTACAACGAGAAAACAATTCTTACCTTCTTTCGCGAGGAAATCTGGTGGGTCAATTTTTGTAATAGACTCAGTCGATAGCTGTACTCTTCTTGTGCTTGACAACAGCTGTTCGGCATAAACCCACACCTCAGACACAACCGAACAATGAACAATAGCGTGCGGGACGGTTTCCCTATCCCGCTCGCATCTTGGACATATCGGACTGTCTTGGCCACCGTGCCTTGCGAGTTTATCCCGAACAGGTAGAGCTCCTCTGTAGCATTGCCATGCCAGAGACTTCTGGAAGTTGTCCAGTGTCTTCGGCTCGAACGTACGTCGGAACAGACTGGCCAGCTGATTATCGTCGAGACCTAGGGTTTCCCCCAAGGTATCTTCACATTCCGCCTCTACCAACCCTCTATAGAAGAATGTGGTGGAACCCCCACCGCAGGCGTTGCCCGAGCGACGGAATAGCAGGAGAGCCTTGCGACACTCCGTGTACCATGTGCCCAGTTTCGATCTACGATTCAGCCAGGTTTCCCATCCACCGAAACTAGTGAACTTGGGAAACATCAGTTTTGCTAGCGGAGACCACACCCGTTCACCATCCAGGTAGAGCCACAGATGTCTTAACCTCAGCGCATGTCTGCGCATCATCAGCCAAGGCATCCCTAGCCCACCCTTTAACGGTTGTTGACAGCAAGTAGAGCGTTTCACAAGTGGTTTCCCGCCCTTCCACAAGAAGTAGAAGAGCTGTCTTTCCAACTTGATCAACCACGAATCAGGGCAAGGAACGACGGAAAGGCGGTAGGTGATAACCGATGCGATAAACACATTGGCTACCTCCGCCCTTTCAGGGATAGCCACCGCCAAGACCAGATCTTGGTTACTGCAGCCACCCTGCTCGATACCTCGCCCCAATTCTTCTCTATTTGGAGGTCTGGACCGAGCCAAACCCCTAGCAACTTAATCGGAGCCTCCGTCCAACGTCCCACGACGCTGTCAGGAGGCATCGACTTGCCTCTCCAGGTGCTGAGTTGCAAGCCGACTGACTTTTCGCGATTAACTTTTGCTCCTGTCACCGTCTCGTAAACCTCTATGGCCTTGCCTACTTTACGTAGGTGATCCATTTCGGTTACGATGATGGTGATGTCATCCGCGTACGCTGACGCCGATTTTCCACAACCTGGCTGTCTCGGGATGCCGCTCAGTTTTCGCAGTAATGGCTCAAGAGCCATCACGTACAAAAGCGGGGAGAGCGGACACCCTTGACGAACCGAGCGCTTGATGTTGAACGGCTTCGACAAGAAGCCGTTCACCCGAACTACCGAGTCGATGTTGTCGTAAATTTGGATAATCCACCTGAGGAAGCCAAGGCCCAGCCCAAACTGCCAGGGCAGATACCAGGTAACGATGGTCGACCCTATCGAATGCTTTAGATTGATATAAATGGACCAGTGCCCCACCCTTGCCAGAATCACTATTAAACCCCTCTATAGTGTACCGCATAAGATGGAGATTATCCTGAATGGTTCTGCCGGGAACGGCACATGTCTGTGCCTCCCCGATCAGACCATCCACGACACGCGCCAATCTTTTCGATAACACTTTGGCCAAAATCTTCAACTCTGTGTTTAGCAGAGTGATGGGCCTGAAATTATCAATGCACTCCCCCTTGCTCGGGTCCTTTCTGACGAGTGTCACTACTCCCCGGCGCACAGATCTGGGTATGAACCCGTTCTGCTGCCAGTTCGCATAGACCTCTGCCAGTAGGTGCCCGAACAAGTCTGGCATACTCTTATATAACTCATAGGGTAGACCATCTAAACCCGGCGCCTTGCCCGCGCCGCAGTCCGCCATCGCCTCAACCACCTCCCCAGGCGTGATTGGCCCTTCACAGCCCTCCGCATCTCGCCCCGATAAGCGCGGCAGCCCGTCGAGGAGGTCCGTAAAGGCTCTCCTCCTATCCAGTCCGCCGCACTCACCGAAAAGCTGAGCGAAGTGCTCCTGAAAGGCCTCACACATCTCCTCGGGCTCGTTTATCAACTCCCCTTGTTGGTTCGTCATAGATCGAATCGTGGCGTCGTTACCACGCTGAGCTTCCACCACTCGGGCCCATCTCACGGCGTTGATTCCTTCACAACCCATTGCGCGGATCCTAGCCCTGACAATGCAGCCCATGTGTTTGGCCTCGAGGTGCTGGTTTAACGCCAGTCTCTTGGCCGTCACCTGAGCCGCAGAGCCAGTTTTCAAGGCTTCCTCTAATTCCTTAATTAGAGTAGATTCCCTCCTAGCCTCTCTAGCCACTAATCCTATGCTATATCTAATTGACTCGAATTTGATGGCTCGCTTGAGGGCGTACCACCATTTGTTATTAATGATGGCACCAGATAGCGCCCTCTGAATTATAGTCCTAATCCGGTCTCTGTACTCCTTAATCGCCAAAAGGGACGTATTAAGTTTCCAGTAACCGGAGCCTCTATTTTTAACCTTATCTATGTCAAGCTTACAGGTGACCATTTTATGATCACTGTAGCTGACCAGGTAAAACTGTGGACACTTAGCTATTTTTCTGTCTACTTTTCTAATTAGTATCCTATCTATGTATGACCTGGAAGATCCGTCGCTGTTTGACCATGTCCACAGTGGAGCGTTCGGAAATTCCAACCTATAAGGATCTGCTAGCTCAAAGCGGCTTAGCAGTTCCAGGAAGCCAATGTTACCTTTTCTATCTGGACTCAAGCCAACACAATCTACATCCGCTTTGCAAATTGTGTTAAAGTCTCCTAGCACAACTAATGAATGCGAAGTACCAAGAAAGTTTTCCAGTTCTCGAAAATAATCACTTTGCCCTTTTTGGTTGGGTGCGTAATTGCAACCAGTCTGATAACTTTACCGTTACTGAACGTCAAATCCATGACGACCAGCCTACCTCTGGGTCTGAAAAAATTAACTTTTTCTCAAAAACCCGGTTTCTTTTTAATAGGACCAACACCCCACCCCCGCCTGTAGGACTGGCCGGAGAGAAAAAAACTCTCGTAGCCGTCAAACAGCGGGAGTAGACCTCTTGGCCCCTCTAACCGGGTTTCTGTAGCAACAATAACATCCAAATTACTCGACCTGATATCATTAAGGAAGCGACCTTGCTTCCAGCTTGATCCCAAGCCGCGCACATTTAAACAACCAACATAAATGTAATCCATGACTTACCTTATATCAGTGGTTCGACTTTTCCTTTCTCTTCTTCATTTTTTTCCTCTTTTTCTGGGCCTCGTGGGGGAGTCTGACGCAGGCCCTCGAATATATATGGTGATGATATATCCATTCTGAGGGGGCCCACGTCATGAAAAAATTCGGACTTTATCCGTCCGTAATCTTTTCGGCCTATTCTGTACAATATGTAATCATTTTTTCTTCCAATTTTTTCTACCTTGGCCATAGCTGCCAACACATTACCCAGTCTATTATTTGAGGCCTTAATGGCCATAAATGAGTTCAAAGACTCTCTTTTTTCTTTTGGTTTACTTTCGGAGGGGTGGTTTCAGTTTTTCTTTTTTTCCTAGTGATTTTTGACCACCCCTCCTCATTTTTCGTTTCATCGCTCTTTGTTTCCTCCGCCACCTCCGCTGCCTCTGTCACCTCTACACCTTCAGCCGTCCCTTCTGGGCCGCCCGGTTCTTCCACCTGGCTGAGCTGCTTCCTGCGGTTTGGGTTGGCATATGAATGTACATCAAAGTTACACTGTTCAATACTAGGTGTTATAACTCTTTGCCTCTGGCACAGCAACAATGTCGTCAAGCATTTCCACCGAATTTTGTGGGGTTATCTTTTATGTTCAAACCCGGGGTATCTTCTTTTTTTCTTTTTTTTAATCTGAAATTGATGAAGTATTATAAACTGCAATTTATTATAATTTTTTTCTGTAATCCAATGCATTTTCAATAAATGTCAGATCAGGAGCTGACACCGGCTAATATCTTTACCTCTAAACCACTTTTCAAACGCATTTTGTCGAATGACGGGGTCAACTGTGCTGTTGGAATATAGTGATGGAATATATACGTAGCTTCTTCAGAATATCCAGCTTTTAGAATTATATGCGGTTACATTAGTATCCAAATACCAGTTCATCCATATTTGCAAAAATGGCCGCCTTTCTTGTAATAGACGAGCTTTGCTTGGCTCTTGCAAGTATATAACCGGGATAGTACCTTAAATTTAATGGACGATTAAATTTACATTGCTTGATGTGTTTGCCTCTGAACATAAATTTAAACCATTCCTCCTTACTTCAATCTCTATGGTGCCTGCAAAATTGCACATGATCCTGAATCTTTTTACAAGATAGTTTTGACTTTTTGTGCTAGATATCTTACAACAAGCTTGAATTTTTTCTGCAATTGACGCCAATTTACATATTCTGCACTGTCTGACGTAATTTGGCCTTTGCAAATTATGACAATGATGCATGTCAGAATGCTGAGCATATTAAATCAGTGTTTGTTCGATCTCAGCAACCAACAGTAATTGTGCCTTTTTTTCCTGTTGAACTCGTCGTGTGTGTGTGTGTATAAGTGTGTATATATATGTATATATGTACATGAGTGTGAATGAATAAATATGTATGTGAAATGCGTATGTGTGTGTATAAATAAATATATATGTAAAATGTGCGTGATTGTATGTATGTATGTATATATGTATGATAGATAGATCAAGGTCGGCAGTCTTCTAAGCTCACGATTTTCTGAACAGTCATGAACAGCCTAGCAAAGAGTGAAACTCAGAGTAGACTTAGATATAATAAATATCCATCTATCCACTCTACCCAACGTATTGAGTTGTATACCAGATAATGTTTGCAGTATATAAAGTATATTATTGATATGCAAGGTATTCGGGCTAAATTTGACAGTTTGCATTAAAGGAAAAGAAAACAATGTCCTATCCAATTATAAAAATATTTTCTAAAATCAAAAGATATTAACCAAGTTATGGTTGGGAGATAACTTTATTTAAAGTAATCGCCTTCGTCTTCAACCGCGGCCTCAAGAGGGCTCCAGAACCTAGTTCATGCGTCCTTTACAGTGTCCCAGGGAAGATCTTCGAACACCTCCTTGATTTTGACCATCACCTCGGCCTTGGTGTTGCCGGCAGAGCGGTTGGTGTCTTTCTCAACTGCGCTCCGCACATAGTCTATGGGATTACAATCAGGAAAATTAGGAGGCCAGAAATTGGGGCTGGTGAAGTCGTGGAAATTCTCCGACAACAACATCTGACTCTTTCCGGAGATATGGCAAGCAGCCGAATCTATTGCCCTACATATGACCTTCCAGTAGCAACCCTTTCCAGCTAGGGTTTGATCACAGTCTCCAGCAGCCTCACATAGCTGTCTGAATTGAGCCTCTAAAGTTCTGTTTAAAGATGTGGGTCGACATGACCTCAAGCTAACCCTTGTTTACCGTTTTCCTTTAAAATTTGGGTTGTTTCGGTTTCATCTACAATTTCATGAGAAGGATAGCATGACGTCGAAGGAGTCCTCGATGAGATTGTTATGTTCGTTGTTGTTAAGGATTTATTAAAACTCTAGTATACTTTGATCAATTATATATTTAGCGCCGGTTATAATAGAACCTGCGTTTTCTGGATCTCTGTAGATGTTACATCATTTAAGATTCCTTGCATCGGATCTTTTCGGTTTGAACGGCAGTTTTTAACATAATTTCTAGGTAACTAAAAAATTTTAAACTTCGTATACTGGTAGACTGTGTTTATAAAACATTTTTTCACTTGGCTTTATTGAGAAAATTCTATAGTTTGTAAGATATTTGTTGTTTTTTTCTTCATTTTCTGCAATTTCAACCAATCACTGACGTCTATTGAGGTAAAAAGCATTCTGTGCCGTATGAATATGTCCCTCGTTTAAGAAACAGATTGGGTTTATTTACATTTGTGAAGAAAAAAAGATACCCTTCCCCAACCTCTAACCCTAACCCTAAAAGAGATTGAAATGCAAGAGATCGATTCTAGGGTCATAATTATGGGTGACAATTTCATATGACATAGCTAGAAAAAACTGCCGTTCAAACCGAAAAGATTCCTTGCATCTCCCTAATATCGGTCGAACATCCGAAACATGACCTTTCCGCTATTCCCACTGAAGTAAATTGAACCACTCTATGTTGATTAATTATGTGTTATTTCAACCGAGAAAGTTTGTTCCGTGTTTTCTGTTTTACGCTGTTCAATGAACACATAATCGCTTTTCTTTTTAAGAAATCGATTTCTTGTGATAACAGTCAACCTTATTTAACTCAACTTTTAATATTGTTGCTCTACCGTCCAGTATCGATAACGAAAATAGATTACCTTTTAAATTACGGACGAAAAGTAAAAGTATTAGACTAGGTTTAGAAGTTGTTTTGTGACAGTGCTACGTTGTTTAAAATATCGATATAAATAAATGCTTTTAATCATTTAAAGCCAAAACGATGCGACTTATAAGAAACTAGCACTATGACCCGGCAACGCCGGGTCATAGTGCTAGTGCATGCATATACAGCTGCGTGCGTGCGCACATACACGCAAGTACTGTCCAAATCTCCGACCAATCACATACAGCTAGCTGGTATTCAATTGGCATATCAAGTTTCGAGCATTTTGATTGGGTTTTGGATAGAAAATTCACAAAAAAGTCACTCCTATTGATTTTATAATGGCTTTGTTGGGTGACTGCGGAAATGTAAAGATGTGCACGATCACCTTTGGACGGTTTTGAATGACCATAGAAAGTGCGAGTCCTCTAACTGAAAAATTGTGGATTTGTATAAAGGACACGCACACAGACATTTTGCCGTTTATATATATAGAGATAATGCAAGTCGATAGTGTCCACTTAATCTTGTATTTCAATATTTCGGGATTAGGACCCCTACTTCAGGAAATTTCTGAAGATTTCCTGAAGAAGGGCACTGAACTCTGAAATATTGAACTATAAGATAAAGTACAAACAGTCGGCGTGTTTTATTTATTATGACTCGCATTGTTTAGGCTTTAGAAAAAATGAAAAACATTTATCCATATCAGACAATGCTTAATGCAAACTACAGTACTATTGAAGATAGAGTTTTTCTGAGATAAATTTTGAGAATCCCTGACTTTAAAAATACTTTACTCCCTATTTAGTAGCATGCCACGCATAACAGGTGAAGACAAACCAACGATGGGTGCCACTGTGTGATAGATCGACCTGCAATACATAGCAGTCAAATCGCTATCACGTCAAAACCTTCCTTCGAATTACGGAAGGAAACATTGGATAAGATTGTCTCGTTATTAAAGATGGGATGATGTAACGCTTAATGGATGCAACAACCAATAGACAACACATTAACACACTACATCATCCCATGACACCAAACCACTAACTTGCATTACAAGTCAGCACTCTACACTACAAACCACAACCAAGAATCTCTACACGGTCACTCCCCCCTCCTCTCTCCCCAAATTCTACCCTACTATCTTAGATAAGGACACATTGGAAAATGTAGTTCCTGGTATACGAAAAGATGGAATTGTCTTGGCTAGAATGCCTTTGACCACCATTTGTCTGGTCTATCAGGACTGATTTGGAATTAACAACTGCCTTCTCGATCCAACGAAGACATCTCTACCAAGTTGCTGGTCCTGCTGGAAATAGAAACCAAATACCTCACACGTCATACTACCGTCTTATAAAAATGGTAGGGCACATTTGGGCGTTATACTCACTGATATACAAATAGGCATAATGGTCATGGCTGGAATGCCTCTAATCATAGGTTTTCTTGCTCAGTGTTTATCTACGGCTAAACAATAACAATATGAAGTTGTTCCCATGGTGATGGTATTTTGGTCATCGTAAATGTTCATTTAGGAACAATAAGGAGGGCTGGAATTAATACTAGGTATGACCTGATTAATTATTTAATGTCTTGCTCTGGTTTCTTTTAGAGGCAGCTAGCTGGCAGAATCGTTAGCGATTCAGACAAAATATTCAGCGGCATTTCTTTCGGCAATTTACCTTCTGAGTCCAAATTCCGTGGAAGTCGATTTTGCCTTTCATCCTTTCGGAGTCGATAAAATAAAGTATCAGTTAAGCATTGGAGTCGATCTAATCGACTCCCGCCTCCCAGTAAAAAAAAAAAAGAATTGCTCGCCTTGTACCAAAAATTGGTGGCATAAAAATCGGTGGCATAAAAATTGGTGGCATAAAACCAATATATTTGGTTTTATGCCACCAAATTTTTAAGAATTTCTTTTATCTTCTGTCCATTTTCAACACACACCCACCCACACACACACGTTCTTTCTCTTTCTCCTCTTCTTTATTAATATCGCCTTTGTTGCAAAGTTCTGTTTGTGCAGCGCGGCAATTCTCCAGAATGGGATTTGAATTGATAACAGAAATAACTTTTGTTATCGCCTGGAATTCACCATCACCTTTTAAGTCTGTTACTATATCATGTATGTAGTTGATTTAGGAGCACTAATGGCCTTGATATGTATTTGACGATTTCTTAATATATGTCTGTGAAGGCGCGTGGCTTAGTGGTTAGGGCATTCGGCTCACGATTGTAAGGTCGTGAGTTCGATTCCAAGCGACGCGTTGTGTCCTTGAGCAAGACACTTTATTTCATGTTGCTCCAGTCCACTCAGCTGGCAAAAATGAGTTGTACCTGTATTTCAAAGGGCCGGCCTTGTCACACTGAATCTCCCTGAGAACTACGTTAAGGGTACACGTGTCTGTGGAGTGCTCAGCCACTTGCACGTTAATTTCACGAGCAGGCTGTTATGTTGATCGTATCAGCTGGGACCCTCGTCGTCGTAACCGACGGAGTGCTCCTTAATATATGTCTGAAATATTGTGAAAAAGTTCTCAACTATGCGATTTCCGCATGTGACCCGCTTTTAATATATTGAATGGAGATGTGAAGTTACAAAATTTATCTCAAGATTCGTAGCGATTGCTTTCCCTTTACTGTTATATATATTTGAAGAAATGTCTTGGGATTAGAGATTGTTGGGAAGCCTTAGATAGATTTACAATTGTCCAAAATTGTCCACATGTTCGTGTAACTCCAAAAACTTGATCCAACGAAGGAGTCGTCTCTAGACGTTCCCTGAATCCAGCGAATCCTCTCATGTGACACCCTACTGACTTGAGAAAGGAAGGACAAACTAATTACTTGCATACAGAATAGATTATGAATTGTGACATCTAAAATTCTAGTGGAACAACAACCAACAAATATATGCTGCCATACCAAAGGTCTCTGGTTTTGATGCCATCTGTCGAAAAGAATAAATGATAATAATTCTTTCTGCTATAGGTACAAGGCATAAAGTTTTGAGGGAGGGAACTAATAGATTACATCGACCTTGTGCTCGACTAATTCGGATCTTTTCGGTTTGAACGGCAGTTTTTAACATAATTTCTAGGTAACTAAAAGATTTTAAACTTCGTATACTGGTAGAATGTGTTTATAAAACATCTTTTTCTCTTGGCTTTATTGAGAAAATTCTAGAGTTTGTAAGATATTTGTTGTTGTTTTTTCTGCAATTTCAACCAGTCAGTGACGTCTATTGAGGTAAAAAAAAAATTCTGTGTCGTATGAATATGTCCCTCGTTTAAGAAACAGATTGAGTTTATTTACATTTGTGAAGAAAAAAAGATACCCTTACCCCCACCCTACCCCTAACCCTAACTAACCCTAACCCCAAAACAGATTGAAATGCAATAGATCGATACTAGGGTCATAATTATGGGTGACAATTTCATATGACACCGCTAGAAAAAAACTGCCGTTCAAACCGAAAAGATCCACTAATTCCTATTTTATCGACCCTGAAGGATAAAAGGTGAGGTCGACCTCTGCAGAATTTGAACTCAAAACGTAAAATCGGGAAAAAATGCTACTAAGCACTTTTGTCTGACGTGCTAACGACTCTGCCAACTTGCCATCCAAATTGTGTTTCTTTGAGCAGATTCCTTAAGGAGTGATAGATATTGTTTCGGCGTTTCGTCACTCTCCTTTTTTCCCGTACTTATATGGGTTTTATCAGACACGTGCTAGATTTACAGAGAAAAATTTAAAAAAACGAAAGATTGGCTATTAATTATTGGAATTCTCAAATTATGCGTCAAGCTCCTAAACCAATATTTCATTGAGATATCTATATATATAAAACTGTAGTTGTGTGAGTATCTGTCCCCTTCGATTTAGATTCCTAACTACTCCCACATTTTGCGGTGCAGTTTGACCAAATTCGGGTATCTTATAGTCGTGATTCATATCGAGCCCGTCTGAGTATTAGCGCGCGTCTACGATGAGTCTACGATTTAAAAAATAATTTAACATCATTTTTTATTCCATTTTAATGCATAATTTTTCGTGTGTCAATGGCGGCGGAGTTGGCGTCCATGGTCACACCTGCACCTGTTTGCTTCTCCCCCTTCTTCCCTCCCTCGTGAAGCTGTGGGGAAGGGAGTGTAAGGAAATCAACGTCGTAAAGCGTTGTCAAGGAGACCAGCGTTCTTTTAGAACAACGACTTCATGGCTTGAAGACACCAAAACAGAAATGGCTAAGAAAGCCCGAATTGGCATCTATAGGGGAAGTAACTCTCTAAAAATGCTTATATAGTTATTTCCCTTACAAACCCGAGCAACGCCGGGCGATACTGCTAGTAAGGTATAAAGGTGTGGATGTTATTTACATGGCATGAATCAAGATGTAGTTCTTTTTTTTTTTTTTTGAGTATCTTGAAAATTCCTTTAAATTAGTTGTTTTATAATTTACTTCTTGCTTTTAACTACCTCATTAACGTGTTGAAGATCAACACTAACTGCAATGTATCGTCTTTTTAAGGGAGGCGATGTGTAATCGTTGGGGACGGGAATACCAACATTTTTAAACGAGTTACGTCTTCATTCATATCAAGATAAAACTGTTTATCAATTTCGTTCTCAACTTGTTTTCTGATGTGAAGTGGGACCCACCTTAAAGATTTTTAGATCGGGATAACATTCTTTTGTGGTGATGTGTTTTAGTTAAAAATTCTTTTACATCTTTGAATTCCTCAATATCTTTGAATGATGTTTTATCTCATTTCTGAATATTGACTTGTTCTTTCCGTGTCTCTATTCCGTTTAATAAATAGTCCTGAGTTTCTTCATCTTTCCCCAGTACATTACATGCTCTTGTCCTGGTTGTACGTTTTTAACTGTTCCCACAGTGCAGTTTAGGGTGTGGTTCTCTGTGAAGCAGATGTAGATTGTTTGAAGTCAACTGTTCTATAAATCAAAAATAAAATTTATTGGCTTAAAGGAGGAAAACCAGCGCCCATGACCCTTTTCGGGTCCCCCGAGACAAGTGTGTGGAAGTGAGTAAGTCATCCTCAAGCTGTGTACCTGGACATAATCATTGCAATAGAGTGAAGTCTGCTAAGTCACCTAAGTGCGAGATGGCGGTGTCAAACAATGAGATGAATTAAGTCTATGTCACTTGAACGAGAACAATCCTACCAGTTGGCTCTCACAGACTTACCGCCCACCAAATTTCACTCAAAAGGTTTTGTTCGGCCCGAAGCTATATGTGCTCTAGTTGTTAAATAACATATTCTTGTGAGTTCCTGAAGATATGTAGTATATTTAATAGCTTATTCATTTAGCTTGGATTTTGCCTGACGGAAATATATTCGTTCAGGTTAAGTGGGATTTTTTGTTTTATTTATTTATTTTCTTTTTTTACGAAGTAGACTTCAAAAACTTTATGGAAGTGGTTATTTTGCCATCCCCACTAATATAACAGTAATTACGTTTTGTATGGACCTGCTGTGTGTGTTTCTAATGTCTCACGTTAATGTATCCATGCGATACACGTTGAAGAGTTGTTGTTAGTTATATATTATTGTGAATGCATCTGAAATTTTGCACTTAAGAAATTTCAGAGACTCTGCAGGAGTGGCTGTGTGGTAAGTAGCTTGCTTACCAACCACATAGTTTCGGGTTCAGTCCCACTGCGTGGCACCTTGAGCAAGTGTATTCTACTATAGCCTCGGGCCGACCAAAGCCTTGTGAGTGGATTTGGTATACGGAAACTGAAAGAAGCCTGTCGTATATATATATATATATATATATATATATATATATATATATATATATATATATGTGTGTGTGTGTGTTTGTGTATGTATGTGTGTTTGTCCCCCCAACATCGCTTGACAACCGATGCTGTTGTGTTTACGTCCCCGTAACTTAGCGGTTCGGCAAGAGAGACCGATAGAATAAGTACTAGGCTTACAAAGAATAAGTTCCGGGGTCGATTTACTCGACTAAAGGCGGTGCTCCAGCATGGCCGCAGTCAAATGACTGAAGCAAGTAAAAGAGTAAATGTTTTTAGAAGAAATTGATATTTCGCCGACAAAACTACAACTATGATCCCTGCCCCATCAAATACCTGAACATATTGAACCATATTTGTCTAACCTCGCTAGTAAGATGGAGCCAGGGTCTACGAGAGGGGTGTTTAGCTGGCACATCAGTATGCGACCCGAGGAGCCAAGGAGAGATCCGTGACTATCTACTCTGCCCCTCCTAAAAACAGGGCTCTGGACCCTTGAATTTTGAGAGACCTCCAACCTCTACCTCGAGGCCAGAAAATGGTTTTGTTTCGCTTTTCCAAATTTCTCACGGAGTCCCTGGTAGTAGCTGTTAGTTCTGCCTGATCAGGAGTCATAAAAACAATGGTACACAAATTTATTTTGTAAGTAATCAAGTTTTTCCATAATATGTTATTCCACACCGGTTTCATTCTAATACATAATTATCGTAATGTACATGTGTAATGGCTGGTTGTTGACAAACACGTACATACACACATAGCCCCTAAATCATCAGCCGTCCCACCAGGTTGCACTCCCAAACACTATAATTACAGATAACTTCAAGACACTCAAGACATCTTTGCATAGATGGAGGCAAAGATGATATAACGCAACATTTTATTTCCCAAACAACCCATACCTATTTCTTTATTACCCACAAGGGGCTAAACATAGAGGGGACAAACAAGGACAGACGTAGGTATTAAGTCGATTACATCGACCCCAGTGCGTAACTGGTACTTAATTTATCGACCCCGAAAGGATGAAAGGCAAAGTCGACCTCGGCGGAATTTGAACTCACAACGTAACGACAGACGAAATACCGCTAAGCATTTCGCCCGGCGTGCTAACGTTTCTGCCAGCTCGCCGCCTTACAACCCATACCACCCCACAAACAACCCATACCACCCCACAACTTACTATGCTAACTACAACTCTTTCTCTAGACATCACCTTCTGCTTCACATACATACAACTATCATAGTCATTTAGTAGCCAATCTCTAGCTTTCCTCTGACCGCCTATTAATGTTTAATCACGACACACACTCATATCAGTGAAGAAACATTTAAAAGATGAAGAAACTTCCAAGAGATCGAACAATATATGAATTAAAGATTGCAAAAGTTTTGGCGTGGCCATGGCTGTTTGGTAAAGAAGTTTCCTTTGCAACCACGTGGTTTCGAGTTCAGTTCCACTGCGAAGCATCTTGGGCAAGTGTATTCTACCATAGCCCCGGGCCGACCAAAACAGTTTCCTATTTCTTTATTACCCACAAGGGGCTAAACCAAAACAGTTTCCGTACAACAAATTCCCTCACAGACCATTGTATTTTTGTTCGAAAACTTCACTTTGGGTTTTCAATATTTTTCATGCCTTCAGGCGGCGAGCTGGCAGAAACGTTGGCACACCGGGCGAAATGTTTAGCGGTATTTCGTCTGCCGCTACGTTCTGAGTTCAAATTCCGCCGAGGTCGACTTTGCCTTTCGTCCTTTCGGGGTCGATAAATTAAGTACCAGTAACACACTGGGGTCGATATAATCGACTTAATCCATTTGTCTGTCCTTGTTTGTCCTCTCTGTGTTTAGCCCCTCGTGGGTAGTAAAGAAATAGGTATTTCGTCTACTGTTACGTTCTGAGTTCAAATTCCGCCGAGGTCGATTTACTTTTCATCCTTTCGGGGTCGATAAATTAAGTACCAGTAACACACTGGGGTCGATATAATCAACTTAATCCCTTTGTCTGTCCTTATTTGTCCCCTCTGTGTTTAGCCCCTTGTGGGCAATAAAGAAATAAGAATCGTTTCCATGCTGGGTAAAATGCTTAGAGCCATTTCTTCCGACTTTACGTTCTGAGTTCAAATTCCGCCGAAGTCGACTTTGCTTTTCATTTTTTCGGGGTCGATAAAATAAGTGCCAGTTAAATATTGGCGTCAATGTAATCGTCTCACCCCACTTCCCCCGAAATTACTGGTCTTGTGCCAAAATTTGAAGCCAATATTGTTGATGCCTCAACCTCGCTGTCGTTGAAATGCAAAGATATAGAGGAACAATGCAACGCTGGCACATTGTTGCCAATAACTGAATACTATAGCTGCGGGTCGACTAATGTCTTGTGAGAGAATTTGGTAGTAGAAACTGTGTGAAAGTTTAAGGCGGAGAGCTGGCAGAAACGTTAGCACGCCGGGCGAAATGCGTAGCCGTATTTCGTCTCCCGTTACGTTGTGAGTTCAAATTCCGCCGAGGTCGACTTTGCCTTTCATCCTTTCGGGATTGATAAATTAAATACCAGTTATGCACTGGGGTCGATGTAATCGACTTAATACCTTTGTCTATCCTTGTTTTTCCCCTCTGTGTTCGATTCAAGGGAGTTCGATGCCGCTGCCCGCATCTATGTCTTCTGCGTATATATATGTATGTATATATATGTATGTATGTATATGAATGTATATATATATGTATATGAATGTATATATATATATATATATATGTATGTATGTATATGAATGTATATATGAATGTATATATATGTATGTATGTATATATATATATGTATGTATATATATACTGAAGATTGAGGGCTTCGAATGTCCCGTCCGTGTTTTTTGTGTCGTCTTCTAACTGTTTCACGTTCTTGTCCCAGTTTGTATTTTTTTACTTTTACAGATATATATATATATATATATATATATATATATGATGTATATAGGCATGCACGCGCGCACACACACAGAACATATTTAATATGAACTTTTACTACAAGTTCAGTATTTGCTCGGATGATTAACTATGAGGTTATGAATAGGCACTGACTCATAAGTAGTTTTCATTGAAAACGAAGTGGAGGAAAGAAAGAAAGAGTGCAATGATATAATAATTAAATTTCGGTTGAAGTGCTCAAAAAAAACCCCATATAAATGACCCTAATTTATTCAACCTCCTCTGTACATATATTATATCCGGTTGTAATTATGTTAGTTGCGGTTTAGCCGAGTTTGAGCTCGTTTCATTATCTCACGACGTAGCTTTCGATTGTAAATCAATGACCCGTTAAAGCAGTAGTTCTCAACTTTTTTTTTTTTTTTTACCTATGGACCCCTGGTGCACTCCCATAGCCATTCGATGTTTAAAAACGAATTTTATAGATACTTCTTTCTAAATTCCTATTTTGTTTTTCACACGTTCACTTGTATAAGTTTACGATTGTACATTCTGAGAGAACATGTTCAGTGGCTTCATAAGAAACCTAGTTGTTTCTTGTAATAAATATATATATATATAATATATATATATATATATATATATATATATATATCTTTGTCGGCTCGTTAAAGATACAGGGACGTAAACAAACCAGTACCCATTGTCAAGCGGTGGTTAGATACACACACACACGACTGACTTCCTCACAGTTTCTATCTACTAATATATATAACTCCGGGTCGACTAATGTCTTGTGAGAGAATTTGGTAGATAGAAACTTATACAAGCGAATAATATATATATATATATATATATATATATATATATATATATATATAGATAGATAGATAGATAGATAGATAGATAGATACCGGAGTAAACATAAATGTGAAACAAGGTGGAAAAAAGAGTACTCAAATACCAGAGGTAGAGTAATATGCTTTATTTAAAAGCAGCAGAAATTCAACAAAAGCTGTTACTCAGAGTTTCACATTCCCGTTAAACTCCGAGTAACAGTTTAGATAGATAGATAGATAGATAGATAGATAGATATGTAATATAATATGTGACAACTATTCGGTTGCCATAATAAAACTCCGAGTTTGTCTTAATATCTGACGATATGCCGGAGCAGATTTCCGCCCCAGCATCCGAAACTCGAGTTTTATTATGCCTACCGATTCAGTAGGGGACTGAAAAACTACATGCCAGGCAGCAATTTTCCAACACTGCTCTAACGTCAATTGGCAAGCCATGGGCAAGGGAATGATACACTAACAAAAACTGCAAAGGATAAAGTGTCAAATGCTGATGGCCTTACGTCTTTCCAAATGATACCTGAAACGAAATAGAAAAAAATCTAAGTGTATAGTGACTTTTGGGACACCCTGTGTGTGTGTGTGTGGAGGCACATGGCCTAGTGGTTAGAGCAGCGGACTGGCGGTCGAGGGCTTGCGGGTTCGAATCTCAGACCAGGCGATGTGTGTGTTTATGAGCGAAAACACCTAAGCTCCACGCGGCTCCGGCAGAAGGTAATGGCGAACTTCTGCTGACTCTTTCGCCACAACTTTCTCTCACTGTTTCCTCCTGCACCTTGCAGCTCACCTGGGACGGACCGGCGTCCCGTCCAGGTGGGGAACCTACACGCCAAGGAAACCACGAAACCGGCCCTTATTGCTCGAGAAGGAACAAACATACATATATATATATATATATATATATATATATATTATATATATATATATAATATATATATATATATATTTCCTCTGTCTTCCCTTCTCTGGATCTTTCCTTCTCCTATGTTTCCGACGAAAAGCTCCGCTCGAAACGTTAAACCCTCCTTCTTTCCTGAGCGTCCAATAATACTATATTTGTTCCACGTCCTCGCGTTGTTGTGTTTTCTTGTTTGGATTAACTATATATATATATATATATATATATATATATATATATATATATGTATATATATATATATATATATACACGACAGAAGCAAAATGTTTTCATGTACCACAAAAATACTACTGTGGATCCTTAATTTACTGCTTTGCTTGTATTGACCCCCAAGGGTCATATGGACTTCGGTTGAGAACCACTGGATTAATGTCTACACATTTACAGGAGCATTAGCATTTAATATATGTTACAAGATTTCTGTGCAATATTCATGCGTTTATTTGGAAGGAATGTGTGGAACGGAAAACGTATGGTATGGTGACGGACTAGATATGCCTCACAGCAGTAGTCCCCAACCATTGTTCACACTAACGACCTCTTTAATGCAGGACAATCGGGATAACTTCAACCCGTCTAATAAATGAGCCCCGTGAGATGGTGTGGCTGTTGCAACAAGTGTTGTTGCCTTTCTCTGCGGCGTTGCCTTTGCAATCACGTCCGCGAGGCGCGGCTAAACACGCCATTTGTTCTGGGATGTACAACCCTTAACTTTCTCCTCTATCCTCCCCCACCCCACTTTTTTCTTTTTCTTTGTTTCCTTGGTGAGGTGGTTATGGTTTTTTTTTTTCTCAATTATTTGATCGTTTATACTTTTTTCTGTAAAAATGTTGTTAATAAAATATCAAATAGTGAAAAGAATCTTTTTTTCTATGAACCGGGCGATGGCGGCCATAACAAAACAATAAAGTGCATAATGTATAATTTAATTATTATATATATATAATAATATATACTACATATATAATACAAAAACTGCGATAGTTTATAATGTAACAAGATGAGAGTTTCAGGAACACTTGAGGGGTGTCTGGTCTTATCTTGTCACATACAATAGTCGAAGAAAAGGAACCAAAAATCTGGCTGTCTTCGATAACAATAAATAACACATTATTCTTCGGGTTCACAGGTAAAATATATACATATATATTTCTTAAGAGCGAACCGGCAGCCAAGTCCACAGGACTGTTTACAAATGTTCACTCGGATGAGCCAAGAAGATACGGTCTCCGTTCCCGCTTCGAAGAGAGCATCTCAATGCGTAGGGTTTTCCCCGAGAGAAGATTAGTCACGTCCGCCCGTTAGGACTGCTCTTCCAAAAAAGGACTGATTTAGGGGACGCTTTCAGGTTGCAGTTCCTGCGCATGCGCATGAGGGAACTTCCGGCGGCCTACCGGAAGTAATCCAATTCTGCGCATGCGCGCTGAAACTGCCACAGTAGCGTCACTACAATAAAATAGAATACAATTTTAAAGTTTATTCTTTCTGTGCAGCCTGGTCCCAAATAACCCGAGGTCCCGGAATTGGAGACCTTGCATTACAGTACAATGTATAGTTACATCCCTTTGCGTTCTCAAGTTCCACTGTGGTCGTCTTTCCATTTCAGGATCTGTTTTAATGTGTCCCCACAATGCCCATAATCTTTGTGGACTTCAGCCAATGCTGAAAAAAAAAGAATCAATGGCCGAATTAGTTCCCTTGCGGTACACTTATATTCGTTTCAAAATTTGGTGGCACACCTGAATTAAAATATAATTAAAGGTATAGGGGAAAAAATTAGATTCAGGTTACACAGCGGCACACCTATCATCGTCTTGTGGTATGCCAGTGTGCCGCAGCATACCGGTTGTGGAGCACCGGGTTAGGGTGATGGACAAATGTCTTGTGGTATTTAGTTGCGTGCTTTTACGTTTCGACTTCAAATTCCATTGAGGTCGATTTCGCCTTTTGTCCTTCTAGGACAATAAAAGGATCTTTTAGGTTTGAACGGCAGTTTTTTAACATAATTTCTAGGTAACTAAAAAATTTTAAACTTCGTATACTGGTAGAATGTGTTTATAAAACATCTTTTTCTCTTGGCTTTATTGAGAAAATTCTAGAGTTTGTAAGATATTTGTTGTTTTTTTTCTTCAATTTCTGCAATTTAAACCAATCACTGACGTCTATTGAGGTAAAAAACATTCTGTGCCATATGAATATGTCCCTCGTTTAAGAAACAGATTGGGTTTATTTACATTTCTGAAGAAAAAAAAGATACCCTTCCCCCACCCCCACCCTAACCCTAACCCTAAAACAGATTGAAATGCAATAGATCGATACTAGGGTCATAATTATGGGTGACAATTTCATATGACATCGCTAGAAAAAACTGCCGTTCAAACCGAAAAGATCCCTCTTTCCTATTTTGGCACTCATCTGTCGCAGTTGCTCTGGCCTACGCACGCACGCACACACACACACACACACACACACACACACACACACACACCACACACACACACACACCACACACACACACACACTATCACGAGCTTGCAGGCTATCATAAAGTTAGTGTTTTGGCAGTGACACAGGCTGGTGTTTAGAAAATTGTGAATGAAAGAAATCTCTACGTAATCATTTCATCTACCACAAATGCAGGCCAATTTCTCTCAAATCACGGAAAGAGGCATAGTCACGAATGCCACCTAATCAAAGCCTACATATTTGCTCCAAGTGCCCCCAGAGTTTGTCATTGAGGGATTGGCTTACATAGCCACTTAAGGGTTTGCCGCTCTTGCTCATTGTCTTCGGACACGAAGAATTACCTTCATCATCATTAATCATCTTATTAATCATCATGTAATATAAATACACATCGGTAGGTAGGTAGGTAGGTAGGTAGGTAGGTAGATAGATAGATAGATAGATAGATAGATAGATATGTTTCTTTATTAGCCACACAGGGCTGCACACAGACAGAACAAATTACAAGGTAGAGCTTTTCTTTTGGGGGTAAAAAAGAGGGGGTTGGTTTTCGATCAAAAGGGATCGTAAAAGGAAAGAAAGAGGACAAAAAAAGGGGAGGATTTAAAAAAAAAAAAAAGATAGATAGATAGATAGATGATAGACAGACAGACAGACAAATAGGCTTTAGTCAGCCAACATTTACATCTCCGGTTTATTCAATGGCCTCTTTGTTCAATTTACAAGCCAAGAAACAACATACACTTTTTGGAATTCTAGTAAAAATTCAATCCTCATTTCTCAGAGATAAGGAAGGACAACACTCTCCCTCTCCCCATTACACCAAAGGAAAACTATCGGGAAATGGAGAATGATGTAAGTCTTCACATCCTCACTGTTTATTTCTTTTTTATTTCTTATTTCTTTAATAAAAGAGGCGGTCTCTAAGAAATAAGACTCCACCACAGGACACACACATTACAAACACCATACATACATACATACATACATATATATATATATATAATGTGAAGGTGGGGGCAGTGTGAGTGAGTGTGTGTGAGAGAGAGTATCGTCGAATTTTGTAATTGAAGTCGGTTTTCATCTTCTGTTTTTAAGCAAATCTTAGTTTGACGTCAGAGCTGTTGATACAGTATAACATTGTGCAAGATATTTGCGATATAAATATATTTACGTGTGCGTGTGTGTAGTACAGACACACACACACACACACACACACACACAAACACACACACACACACACCACACACACACACACACAACACACACACACATACACATACACACACACACACAGTGATGTAGCAAAACCGTTCATAGCAGTTGTTTATTCGCTGTTTATTCACTGATAAAGTTCTATTCTCTCAGCACATAGCTGGGTCTTCAAGCCATTTTATTTATGAATAACAGCTGGGTGAGTTGTTATTTAGCGCCAGATCAGCACTATCTAGCGGAACCTATGAGGAAAAGTTTTCCGGCCGTGCCTACCCCGTTTTTTTTTTTTTTCCAGGCATTGTATGTTTCTGACTGCGATCCTTCGGTATAAGTACACACGTGGCTTTGTTTACATTTCTGAAGATAACAGAAACCCTTTTCTGAGTTCAAATTCTGAGTTCAAATTCTGAGTTCAAATTCTGCCGAGGTCGACTTTGCCTTTCATCCTTTCGGGTCGATAAATTAAGTACCAGTTATGCACTGGGGTCGATGTAATCGACTTAGTCCGTTTGTCTGTCATTGTTTGTCCCCTCTATGTTTAGCCCCTTGTGGGTAATAAAGAAACAGGTATAAGTACACACGTGGCTTTGTTTACATTTCTGAAGATAACAGAAACCCTTTTCTCCCACCCCTAACCCTAACCCCTCATATATAAAAATAACACTTTCTTGAAATGTATCCGGTACTTCCAGTACTTATACCGAAGTTACTCCCTTCTGACTATATTATCTAACGTCACCTTAAGACGGTTGACGGTGATTTGAGTGAGATTTAGTTGTTATTTCTTGCAGGTCGAACGACCACGTAAAGATTTGTTGGTTCGTTATCTGGTTGAAATTGTTTTGATGATTGTTATGATGGTAGTGTCCAATTGCCGGGCATAAAAGGTCGGTAGTTCGCATGCTACCATTGTTGCTGCAGTCTGTTCATTTGGCAAGATTCTCAATAGTCACGTAGTCCACTCAACAATAAATAAGGGCCAAGGATTAAGTTTATTCCTGCAAGAAATACGAGGATTGAGTCCCTAATTGATATAAACTTACACGGATGAATCACGTGTTATGAGTACACATCATCTAAAGCAGTGATTCTCAACTAGAATCCACATGATCCCCGAGGGGGCATATAAGATTATAAGTTAAGTAAAGTTAATTTTTTGGCTCAAAAAGCAAAAAGCAAGGCCATGTAGGGGGACATGGAGTTATGTACAGGGAGGGTGTTCATGCAAAGAGTTCAGGTCATTTCTGGTCATTTGAACCGAGCGGTCGTCGGCATCTTCACTATCTCATCTGGCAACCCGGATGGAGAAAGCCCCTCTCCTTCGATTGAGATGAAATCGTCGCAGATAGAGCTTTTCGGAGTGACCCCGCATCCCACGCTCTGGAGCAGAAGTGAAGAACAGCTCTTTCGAGAGGTTACACTTTCCGCTTATGATGTTGTGAGCAAGAATGAGATCACTACGGCGGCGGCGTTTTTCAAGAGAATAAAAGTCGAGCGTCTTCAGCCTTTCTTCATAAGACAAATGCTTGAGACCAAGAACCATGCGGGTAGCCAGCTTCTGGACTCTTTCGAGATGATGTATGTCTTTGAGGAGATAAGGAGAAGAGGCTTGAATCCCGTACTCCAATATGGGTCTCAACAGCGTGACATAGAGCGGTAGGAATATGGCTGCTGTGAGCATTCCGAATGACCGTGGGGTCCACGCTAGCAAAATAGTAAATTGAGGACCCACAACTGTATTTTAAGGGTCTGTGAAAAAAAGTTTTGGTTTAGATGTAGTTATTGCAAGTAATAGCTAAATTTCTTTCTCTGACCTTCTCAAGTTAATGTGTGAATAAACAAAATAGGAATTTCGAAAGAAGTATCTATAAAACTCATTTATAAACATCGAATGGATATAAGGGCTCACCAGGATAAAATGGGGGATCTTTACCTTTTGACTTACAGATTTTAAAAATAATTTTTTGTGACTAAACACTTTCAAATTTCAGACACTGGTAGAATGTGTCATAAAAAACATATTTTACTCTTGGCATTTTTGAGAAAAACTTATATTTACGAAGTTATTTCACGTTAAAGTTCTCGTATTTCGGTAATTTCAACCAATCAGTGACGTGTATTCAGCTGAATAAAATCACTGCCGTTGTTTACAGGTGTTCAAATTTTGATAATTTTCAGAATTTTCAGCTAATCAGAAAACAGCGCATTCGCTGCCTCTTCTATCATCAAAGGGCAGGGGGTATCGGCATGTCAAAACATTAAACTAGAATTGTTGAGTGTGAGTTCCATCTGTTATAGAACAAGTGGTAGTTACACTCCTTGTGCGCATGCGCAGCATCTTTGGTTACTATGGGAGCAGAGTTCTTCGCAATCAGTGATGGAACACGTGCAGCTTCTTTGCTTTGGTTACTATAGAAACAGACTTCTTCACCACGGTGATGTCTAAAATACTCTCTTCTGATTGGCTACAATACCAAAATTTTGCAAATTTTAAAGACTAATAACTCTTTAATTATGTATTCATAGGGAAAATGAATTTCATTTTCAGAATTAGTATACAAAACTTAATCCATATAGCAAATTTGAAAACAAATGGAACAAAATTGTTAACAGTGATGAAAACCACAAAGATCTAGGGATCGTGCTGTTCTTAGATTCATCGATCCGGAAGGGGGTAGCTTTGATTGAGGGAACACAAAGTCGAAACAACTCGGTGTCTCAAATTGCCTTTACATCTGTGAGTCGCATGAGCAACCCTTCTCGAGAAGCGGGTCACATAAAACATGGCACATTACCAGGTGATCCAAACTATTCAGGGTAATTTTTCATGCCATTCAGAAAGTCCGGCGGACTGCAGTTAACCCATGGCTGTTGTAAAGGAAGGTGTTCTCCGATGACGAAAAACAACTGAGCAGATATTCATGTTCGAATCTGCCAGAGTGTATTAAGAATGAATAGTTACCTTATTCTTCGCCTTCACACTGTCCTGCATGTACCCCATGTATTGTCACCTGTTTGATATATATTAGTTTATGTAATATATAATAAAATACTAGTCAAGTACTGGAGTCGATTCTAAGGATTAACACCTTCTCAGACCTACTGGACTTGCGCCTAAATTAGAAAGTTATTAAGCTGGTGGATTGGCACTATCATTAGAGCATCAAGCAAAATGTCTAGCAGCATTTGTTCCGGCTTTTTACGTTCCGAGTTCAAATCCCACCGTGGTCAACTTTGCCTTTTATTCTTCTGTAGCCAGTAAAATATATTACTAATTAAATGTATTGTGTCTACAATCCCCTCCACCACACTATTTCTGGATATGTGCCTATCTTTTGCTCTTTACTTGATTCAGTCATTGGACTACGGCCATGCTGTGGCACGACCTTGAAGGGTTATTTTTATGTCTTAAGTCTGGTGATTTATTCTATCGGGGTACGTAAATAAGCCAGCACCGGCTGTTAAGCGGTGTGAGGATACACACACACACGCATATATATATATATAATATATATATATATATATATATAATATATATATATAATATATATATATATATATATATATATATATATATATATATATATATATACACATTATGGGCTTCCATACATTTTTCGTCTATCACATTCACTCACATAGCATTGGTCAGCCCGGGGTTTTACTAGAAGACACTTGCCCAAAGTGTCACGCAATCAGATTTCACTTGAAACCAAGTAAGTTGCAAATCAAGCATTTTGACCTCGTGGCCATGTCTGCGCCTGTATGTTGGAAATCATTATTTAAAATTGGCCTGTGGATAGCAAAATCAGTAAGCCATCAAACACTATATCTTACGCTATTTAATATATCTCTTTACGCGTCCTGAGTTCAATTCCCACCTGAGTTAACTTCGTCTTTTATCCTTCAGAGGATCAATAAAATAAGTAGCTGTTCCGTACAGTAATCAATATATAACCCATTGCATCTGGCCTCGAAACTTATGACCTTGTATCAAAGTTATAAATCATTTATATATATTTAACATTTTAGTTTAGCTGAGCTAATTTTTAATCAATGTCTTGTGGTATTTGATTGATTTCTGTCTACGATAGCAAATCTATCTCTCTATATATATAAACGGCAGTTTGTCTGTCTGTGTGTCTGTGTGTCTGTCAGGTTGTACCCTCACCCTGACCACGGCTTTCAACCGATTCTGATGAAACTTGACACACACATAGCCCAATGTCATAATTCAAAACTAACGCAGCGAAAATTTTGAAAAGTCCCCCCAGTTCTGAAAAAAATTGATAAATTCGACATGGGGTCGAGAATCTAAGCTTTTTATTTGCAACACATTTTCTGTGGTAGTTTTCGCTTAATGCTACCCTAAGAAACTTAATTCTGACTTTAGTTTTCCATGCAATACCTTACCATCAGAAAAAATCGATAAAATCATGCCATTTTGGGAAATCGCGTTCAAATTCGAGATGACATATTTTCGACAATATCTTTCACAAATTGACAGGAATTTTTTAAAAATTCACAGCGAGCATCATGTCTGTTCCAGGGGCTCTTACATACCCGGGCAATGCCGGGCTATGCTGCTAGTATATATATAAAGCTGAAGTTGTCTGTGTGTGACAGGTTTGGTAGCCTTCAACTAACACTATCTCCTCCGAGACCCTGCGGCGCAAGTTGACCAAAATTGAGAGTATGATAGAAGAAGGTTTGCTCTTCATTCCGTAGAAGAAAAAATTCAAATCGGACCATATTAAGACCAAAAATTATTTACATCAAAAAGGTGTATCAAAAAAAGGTATATTTACATCAAAAAGGTGTAAAAAAAATCCCTATTTTTTACGATTTTCTGACTGCTGTGTCGCCATTTTTCGGTGTATTTCAACCAGAAAAATGTTCACTTAAAGAGAATAACAAGCTACATAATGCAAAATTTTTACTTTTCAAAAATTCCAATTCTAAAAGGTCGAAACAAACCCGAGCAACGCTGGGCGATACTGCTTGTTATGATATATAGACATTGATAGAGGGAATATAAATATGGCTTATTTATCCCATTAACCATAATGGATACATCATTGTCTTAGAAAATACATAGTAAAGTGTAAGGACTATCATACTCAACTGTATATGATCAAAGATCGTATCCATATCAAGAATTTATTATATAAACTCCGTTCTGTGTGTGTGTGTGTGTGTGTGTGTGTCTTCTCGGATCTTGGGCATCCTCCATCCGATTGCGTTCAAATTTGATATGTAGATACCGACAGTATCAGGGCGTGTATAAGTCTTGAAAAATTTACAAAAATGGATTCCAGGTGAGAATGCGATCGATAAAGCCGTGGGAACGTGCATTTGTACGCGCAAGTACATCAGCTGTTGCGATCGATACTACGCGTACGTGAGAAAAATGCATGTTTTATAAACACATTCTAACAGTATACGAAGTTTAAAATTTTTTAGTTACCTAGAAATTATGTTAAAAACTGCCGTTCAAACCGAAAAGATCCCCGACTTGGACTCCAAAGTCACATTCGGCACAAATATCTGCCGAAGGGGCTGAATGGAGACTGACGAACCCAATGTTTGGATACGAGCTGGAGCCGACGACGACAATAATTTCATGGGAACAGTGTATGTGACACAACCAATATACAGAACCGTACATATATATTTTATATAAAAAGAAAACAATCGCACCTTAGGCGCAGGAGTGGCTGTGTGGTAAGTAGCTTGCTAACCAACCACATGGTTCCGGGTTCAGTCCCACTGCGTGACATCTTGGGCAAGTGTCTTCTGCTATAGCCCCTGGCCGACCAATGCCTTGTGAGTGGATTTGGTAGACGGAAACTGAAAGAAGCCTGTCGTATATATGTATATATAAGTGTGTGTGTATATGTTTGTGTGTCTGTGTTTGTCCCCCTAGCATTGCTTGACAACCGATGCTGGTGTGTTTACGTCCCCATCACTTAGCGGTTCGGCAAAAGAGACCGATAGAATAAGTACTGGGCTTACAAAGAATAAGTCCCGGGGTCGATTTGCTCGACTAAAGGCGGTGCTCCAGCATGGCCGCAGTCAAAATGACTGAAACAAGTAAAAGAGTAAAGAGTGATGTACGTTGCTGGGTGTAGTACCTCAGTTGTTACTTCTGAAATACTTAGCGTATCATTTGAATGGCTATACTTGTAGGTGCCCGGGAACGTGGAATAATGAGAAAGTTCTTTGTGTTTTTTTTTTCATGAAATTTTAGTGTGTCACTGTTATCACTTATCGGTTCTGTTGCAATTTACTTTCACTTTTTATGACCCTAAACTGCAAGTTAACTGAAAGTATGTGAAAAAATACGAACTGACATTCTGAACATAAAAAGGATTGATGATTGTGTTTCATTTATTGAATAAAGATGTAACTGCTTTATAATCTCTTTGTAATTTACCAATATATTTAAAATATTTAAAATAGTTAGTAATGCAATAGAACAAAGTCAGAAATTATCTAGTTGCCCCCCACCCCCCGGCCATCAAAAATAGAAAGAATTTCTTCGGGTTTGTATGTTTTTATGATTATGCAAAAAGATATATTTTGAAATAAAATTCTATTATTATCATTATTATTATTATTATTATTATTAAGGAGAAAGGGGCTCTTTACTCCCCTTTTGACCAGGCTCCCGTGGCTTTTATGGGTTTTTCCACGAGTAACCTTTCAAAGCGCCTCCCCCTATTGGGAGTTTTAATTGTTACTTACATTTCGTTGTTATCCTGCTTTTGTACACGGACAAAACCCTTTGTAACTTTCATCCTGTGTTTTGTCCCTTTATGTTTTAATTGATTTTTGTTAGCCCTTGTGGCCAATAAACAAACGAATTATTATTATTATTATTATTATTATTACTATTATTATTATTGTTATTATTATTATTATTATCTTCTGTCGAGGTCGACTTTGCCTTTAATCCTTTCGGGTGTTGATAAATTAAGCACCAGTGAAACACTGGGGTCGATGTAATCGACTGGGCCATTCCCCACAAATATCAGGTCTTGTGCCTTTAATAGAAAGGATTATTATTACCTCTCCCAACCTTCTTGCTGTCATTTTTCCTTTTTCCCTTTTTTCCATAAGTTTTTTTTTTCAGAATTGTTTTAAACGTAACAGATTATAATGATTTTTTTCAAACACACACACACCACACACACACACATACACACACACACACACACACACACACACACACACACACATATAGCTTGACTTTTTCATTTTTTCGAAATTTCTCCTTTTTTTTAAGTTTTTCGATTTATTATTATTATTTTTTTTTTCAAATATACATTTTTCTACAATTATATAGAATATATTCTCACAAATTTAGTTTTTAGGAGAGTTTTGTTCCGATTTTTTTTTTCATTTTTATCTATTCTTTTTTTTTATAGAAGTATTGGGTGCTGGTGGTGGCAGAGGGGCAATAAAAAAATTGTTTGTAGCCTCTGATATTTAAAACACAAATCCGAAGAAATAATGGTTTTTAGCAAAATAGATAATTTCAGGGTCTAGTCTTCAGAATTTACCAAAACATCTTTTCAATATAGCTTTTGGCTTTATGCACAAAGTGCGCCTACATATCTGTATTTGCTCTACACAGGACCGGTCTTAGGGTTACTTCTCTATTCCCAGAGCAAGCTGAATTTCAGCGTCCTTACAAGTATTTTGTTTATCTTTTTAATGTTTGGAAGGAGTAATTATAAGAATAAATTGTTCAATACAATTTGTTAAACATAGGAATAAGGCAACGAGCAGGCAGAATCGTTAGCGCATTGGACAAAATGCTTAGTGGCAATTTTCCGGCTTTTTGTGTTCTGAGTTCAAATACCGCCGAAGTCAACTTTGCCTTTCAACCTTATGGGGTCGATGAAATAAAATACTGTAGCCGATGTAATCGACTTGCCCATTCCTTTAATATTGCTGGCCTTGTGAAAAAATGTGAAGTTATCAAATATAGAAATAATGCGTTTATTCACCTATACATTCATTCATTTCCCCTCTCGTATTTCACACATCTCAAACACATTACGTGACGCCTCAGCTGACTGCCCAAATTTCAGGTACCTTCGACCGACCCTGGCTCTGATGTGTATTGTGAGCAGGACCTCCGAGAGAAATTTTGCAGACCGAAAGAAGTCTGCTTTCACACACACCTACACACACACACATACCTCCTTTCTCCATCGCAAAATTAAAATTAAAGGAGATCGTGAGAGTATCCCTCACTCCCCGTTTTTGAAGAAAGAGCTGTGATGTTGTGTGGGGCGTGTAGGATGTGTCGACTTCAAAGGGCAACCACTATTTTAGAGGGATTACACCATTGATGTTGTTGAAAGTGTGTTGTATTTAAGGAAGGTGGGTAACCAATTTGGCTACTGCACAGGTCGGCTAATACCATGCCGACCACGCGGGCCAGCCAATTTGCTGTAGTAGAGGTCATGTTTAAGGAAAAGGGCAGCCAATTTGGCTTTCACATAGGTCGACCAAAACCGTCACTACACCACTGGGGAAAGGTCTATCATATATTCATAAGGGTTTGACTTAAGCGCACGGTCTACTTGGCCATTTACACTTTAGCGTGCAATCTGCTTTAACTCTAACTTAAACTCTCATCCTAAAGCTTAGCCCTAGCCCTAAACGTAAGCCTGTTCCATATCAGATCATTTCACAGCGTAGACTACAGCTCCTGTAGTAGTCTGCACGCTAAGTCAGTACCTTCATAGCTTTCTACCTAGTTCTACGAGTTCTGGGCCGACGCAGTGCCGTCTTAAAGCTTGAGCACATTGGGCAGTTGCCCTAGGACTGCACGGGACTGGGGACCCAATTCTGATGTATTTATGCTGTGACTTGCTGTCAATAAGTAAATATTATAGGGTCCAGTGCATTACTTTGCCTAGGGGCCTATGATGATGCTTAGACAGCCCTGGACCGACGAACGGGTTGAATACCCATTTTTCACTTCTTATAGGCTCTGATCGTGAGTTAACAAAAAAAAAATTAGAAGAACTAGTACGTTGCCAGTAGAATTTTCTATAGAATATCCTCCATCATACTCCCCATATACTAAGTAGTTCCGTAAATGGAACAACTGAGAATACTCGTCGTCGAAGCCAAAACGAGATACCATTTACTTTTTCTTTTCTTTTATCAGGTTCTTATTTTATTGGTCTCCGAAGAAAGGAGCGAAAAAGACAAGTCGATGCCGAAAGGGTTTAAAACATTAAACAATGAAGTGCGAAACCATATACCATGAGGCATTAGTTTACTTTATTCCACTGACCCACCACCGTGACATCACATATAACATGTATTTATAAACTCTTATATAATTGATGAAAGAGGTGGGGGAAGAAAGAGTGAATGTTAAATACTGAATAACTTCTTTAGTTCTGTGATAATTGCTTTATTTTTAGATACTTTCGCGTTCTTCGTTCATTTCTTATAAGACATCGCTAGAAATTAAACATTAGTTGAAATAATTCAGTAATTTGATATTATAAGGTTGTCCCAAAAGTTCGTAGAAAGTCTTGGAAAATAATGGTCTTTATTTTGAGGAATAATTTTTGTTGTTTTTGTTAGTACTTGGCGAGTAAAAATTCAATTTTCGCAAGTGTTTACGAACTTTTGGGACAACCTAATAGTTCATAGATGAGAATCAGATATTCTTTTCTACTCTAGGCACGAGGCCCGAAAAACTTGGGGAGGTAGCCAGTCGATTAGATCGATCCCAGTACGCAACTTGTACTTAATTTATTGACCCCGAAAGGATGAAAGGCAAAGTCGGCGGAATTTGAACTCAGAACGTAAAGGCAGACGAAATACTGCTAAACATTTAACCCAGCGTGCTAATGTTTCTGCCAGCTCGTCGCCTTAAGCATAACAAATATTCTTTTCTACTCAGATATTCTGCGTATAGAATACACTTAGTGGAGCTCAAGAGATTAAACTTGAGCGAGTATAGAAGTAAATGTGGAGATAAGTTAGACAGATCAATATATAAAGTATATTAAATGCATGAAATACAAAAAATGTTGATATGTATACGTACAAAAAGGTCTGACTTACACAGAATACAAATAATATATAGAATTAAAGGGGTTGAAGAAAAGTATTACAAATTCAACAGCTGTTTCTGGGGGCTCAGTGGTCCAAAATAATGTTTATAGATTGATTCCATCGTTGAATGATACAAGCCTCAAACTGATATATTTTAAAAAAATCATTTGAGTCGACAAATATAGCGCATAAAAAATATCAAATAGCAATTACAGAATTAATTATATAATTGTTTCTAATTAGGCTGAAGGCCAGCAACAGTTTTGATGAGAATGTTCTAGTTAGTCACATCAGACTTAGTACTTGCACTGCTATTTTATTTTATCGCCTTCAGGAGGATAAAAAAAAAAGCAGGTTTGACCTCAGCAGGATTTGAACTCACAATGCAAAGATCCGTGACAAATGCTTCACCACACTCTTTTTTATCCCGACACCCAAACATTCATCCAATCCGCTTACTCTTGGAATTATGTAATGAAAACATCATAATTAATATTATATTGGTTTCAAATGTTGGCACAAAGCCTGCAAGTTTGGAGGAGGAGATTATATCGACTTCGACTCCAGTGTTCAACAAGTGCGTGTTTTATCGGCTCCGAAAGGATGGATGAAAGGCAAAGTCGATCTCGATGGAATCTGGACTCAGAACGTAAAAACAGACGAAAGGCCACTATGCATTTTGTCCGGCATGCTAACAATTCTGCCAGCTCGCCGACTTAACATCATAATTAAAATCATATTAACTAAAGTGTTATCTGTCGTTTAATGGGGTTTTGTGGAAGTATATTTTTGCTACTGTGGGTAATATCCGGAAAAATGGTATAATTATAGTTTCTTGGTGCTTATAAAAAATAATGAAATGAATATTAATTTTCAATAATCTATTATTTAAAATCCGTTCTGTCTGTCTGTGTGTCTTCTAGGATTTCGGGCATCCTCCATCCGATTGCGCACAAATTTGATATGTAGATACTGACGGTATTAGGGCGTGTATAAGTCTTGAAAAAATTTACAAAAATCGATCCCAGGTGAGAATGCGATCGATTACTGGTACTTTAAACTCTTCGGTTGCATATTTGTGTGAATAAAATCGTTTTTCTTTGGACTAGATAAAAGTCTATCTTTATTTCTTCTTTTGCTGGTGTCTCAAATTTAAGTTAAATCAGGGTTTCTCAAATGGGACGCCTATGGGACGGTCGGACAAGTTGTTTTGAGAAAATTTGGTTTAACCCTTTAGTGTTTAAACCGGCCATATCTGGTCCAGATATTCCACATGTTTTATATTCAAACTGGCGATATCTAGCCTCTCACACTTAACCTATATTGAAATTCTAAAAATAAACAATCACGTCATTGAAACCTCAAAGCTAGAAGATAATGCATGATTAATTCAAAACAATTTGAGTGAAAAAGTATTACATTTAACAGAATAATCTGAACACTAAAGGGTTAAATGTTTCACAACTC
Source organism: Octopus sinensis (assembly GCF_006345805.1). Lineage (NCBI taxonomy): Eukaryota > Metazoa > Mollusca > Cephalopoda > Octopoda > Octopodidae > Octopus > Octopus sinensis. Next base: position 41,282,565 of record NC_043004.1, on the reverse strand, counting down.
CCCACTATTTATCGTGTATATATATATATATATACACACACACATATATATATATGACGCCATGATAGATCGTTAGCTCCTACACGCATTTTTTTCTCTCCTTGTTTCTCTCCTTGATTTTTTCTGTGTATCTTTCTGTCGAAGAGCGTAGGCTCGAAACGTAAAAGACTTTTTCTATTTCTATCCCTCAGCGCTATACTAATACATTTGTTTGTTTGTGGTCCACCTGCTTCGTCTTTTGTGTTATTTTCGTAAACTTTCCCGTTATATATACATATATATATATATATTATATATATATATATATATATATATATATATATATATATTCATAATCATTAGCTTACGAAATTAAAGTAATATTCGAAAAGTGAAAAAACTGCTATCTATGTTCATCATATACCATGAAAGTTCGGACGCACGCTTGCGTACACACACTCTCTTTCTCTTTCTGTATATATATATATATATATATATATATGTACACTGTTCCTATAAGTATCTTTCACCATGTGTATGTGTGTAGCGTCTGCCACCAAGCATAGTATGAGCACTCTTCCTGCATCTCTTTTGTTAACTCTCTCCCTCTCTTTCTCTCTCTCTCTCTCTCTCTCTCTCTATATATATATATATATATATATATATATATATATATATAATATAAATTGGACATGGGCGATCGTTGTATTCTTTCTTGTCTTGAGGTTCACAGCCAAACGACTGGGTGGATTTGCGTGAAAAATGGCACACATGTGGAGACAGGTACATAGATTGGAATGCAGTTTGTATTTTTTTCATAACCCCCATACTTATCGAGAAAATCGATTAAAATTTTTCTAAAGGAATTTCCCTCTTTCTTCTGTCATTAAAACAACCAGATGCTTAGAAGCTGTTTTCTGACGGCGTGGGGGTCAGGAAGTTTTCATATAGTTGGAGGCTCCAATCGAAACAGGGGACCCGAAATGATAAGGTTGACAAACACTGTTATAGATTATGCCTAATCGAAAACGATCACAGCCACATCATCCAAATAGACCGGGTGAAACCGGGCTTAGCTGCTAGTATATATATACATACATATATATATATATATATATATATATATTTAAAAAAGGAGATGTGGAACACGAGTTGTGATATATAAAAAAAGGAAATGAAGAAAATGCTGACAAAATAATTTAAGTAAGGGAGAGTGTATTTAATTAGGTGAAAGTTCTTTTTACCGGTTGCGCATTTGTTATGCTTATCAAAAGATATTTTTTAAGAGAGATAGAGTTCCTTTCTGATAGATTTTTTTCTCTTATCAGTATATATATATATTTATAAAGCTCATTCCTCCACTCACTGTGAGATGTAAAGTTTGACTGAAGAAATCAACCAAGCAACCAGCATTTATATTGACTGTTATTCTATAAAGATGGGAACTATTTACTCCTTTTCTGGTTTCAGTCATTGAACTATGGTCATGTTGGGGTACAGAGTACATACGTTTTTTGTTGATGACATCGACTTTAGTAATTATTTCAGCCTGGTACTTATCGCTCTCTTTGCTCAAACCGGTAGGTTGCGGTACATAAAAGGACGCAACATAAAAGTAGATTTGCACCTTCGTGGATAATCTCAACTCATACCAATAACCAATGTGTATTATTTCCTTTTGCTTATTCTTTTATAATTATGCAAATTAAAGTTTGGTCAAAAATCTGTTATACTCATACACGAGCGCACAGATATATACATAGACACACGAAGCCTATGTATATACACATATCTGCGCGTGCAGATGTATGAAAATACACATGCATGTGAATTTGCGTGTGTATATTTACTCGCTATTATTTATAGCTTTATTTTTTCACCTTTGTAAAAAGGAATATATATATATATATATATATATATAAAGATATATATATATATATATATATATAATATATATATATATTATATATATAAAGATATATATATATATATATATATATATATATATATATATATAAATTAATAAATAAATAAAATATATGCATATATACATACATATATGTACGTACCTACCTCTACATGTATATATACATGCATATATGGGTACAGGACACCAAAAAAAAACGTCGAACACAATGAGAAACGAAAACATAAACACAAAACCAAGGAAATGGACATTTTTTTAAAACAACGAAAAAATAGAGTACAGGACATACAAAACAAGGAAAATTCCCCTTCTTCAGTCGCCTTAATTTCATCTACTCCACGTTTCGAAGGTCAAGGCGATACATGTCTTCAATGAAATTTTCCTTCCCGCGAAAATCAAATTAAATAAAATTTGAGGTTTTTTTGCGGAGGGGTAAAAATGGTAACAAAAACAGGATAGTAACGACAGTACAAAATATAAACAGTAAAAGACAGGACACGGAGAATAACAGTAGCACAAACAAGAAGCCAAACGAGATAAAACATTTTTACGAACGCTATTGTTTGAGACGCGAGAGAGAACAGGTTAACGTCTCTACTTGACGGAGTTCAAGAAAGAAATAGCCGTCTCGACCATGATGCAGTCCTTGGGTACATTACATCCTGTCAAACCAGCCTAACCATGCAAGTATTATATATATATAAAATATTAGAAAAAACCCACCTTTTATCAATTCAAAATGAATAATTAAATTACACCATCTAGAAAATTACATATAATAGAAAAGTTAAAATTAAAATAAAAATAAAATGTAAAGATTAAGTAAATTACAAAAATAATAAAAATGTATATAATAGTTTTTCTACCTATTATATACATTTTTATTATTTTTGTAAGTTACTTAATCTTTACTTTTTATTGTTATTTTAATCTTAACTTTTCTATTATATGTAATTTTCTAGATGGTGTAATTTAATTATTCATTTTGAATTGATAAAAGGTGGGGTTTTTTCTAATATTTTAATATATTTATTATATTGTGTGGAATTTGATTTAGTATTTCTAAATTGAATTCTTTTTCCTTGTAAGTTTGGATTTTATTACCTCAATAATAATTATATATATATATATATATATATATATATATATATATATATATATATATATATATATATAAAACACCTTTTCTGTTTGTAAAAACCTGTGTGAACTGAAGAAAGTAGTCTTCAGAAGACTATGATATACTGATGATGTCTAATAAGACTGAAACGTGTTGTTAAACAAAGATCAGAACCCCTTTCCACTAAGCTTAAGTATACAATTTTCTGTGAAATTTATTCTCAATTTCTTGAAACTATCTGGCCGCATACATACTTGTTGAGTGTAGCGAAATAGCAGTAACAGTTGTGCAGCTGTTTCACCCCTATTTATTCTGAGATCAAATCCAGCCGAAATACGTACATACATACACTCACAGAGACATATATATATATATACATATATATATATATATATATATATATATATATAAATCCTTAAATCCTTAAAAATGTTTTAGCCCGAAGGCCGCGGCCATGCTGGGGCACCACCGCTGAATGAGCTACACTAGTTTGTGAATCCACCTCTGATACGTGGCACTTGATCAACAAGGGAGTTCGATGCTGCTGCCCGCATCCGTGTCTCCTGTCGTGAGGTAGGTTCATCTGGGACTCCCAAGAAGAGATCCAGTTTAGTTTTAAAGAAATCCACACCATGTAAGTCTCTCAGGCATTTAGGGAGGATGTTAAAGAGCTGTGGTCCTCTGAAACCCAAGCTGTTGCAGTATCTGGACCTGTATTTTGATGGTGATGTTGGAATCCTTGGCACCACGCAGCGGCGCCCCGTTCTGCGGTTGGAGTAACTTTGAATGCCAAAGTTTGGGACAAGACCCTCCAGGATTTTCCAGATGTATATCACTGCATATCTCTCCCGCCTCCGCTCCAGGGAGAAGAGGTTTAATACCTTCAGTCTTTCCCAGTAGCTGACATTTTGCATTGAGACGATTTTCTTTGTGTAGCTTCTCTGAGTTGCTTCGAGTTCTGCTGTTTGTTTTATATGTGTGGTGACCAAAGTTGGGAGCAGTAGTCCAAGCGGCTGAGGACGAATGTTTTCCATAGGACCATCAGTGTCTCCTTCTCTCTTGTTCTGAAAGTTCGGAGAATCCATCCAGCTAGCCGTTTGCATTTTATCACCAGATTAGCAATATGCATTTGGAAAGATGCATCATTGCTCATGTCAATGCCCAGGTCACGCACTGATTTTGACTCAGGGATTGCAATTCTTCCTGGGCCAGTGTATCCAGTCTTCACGTCATTTACCTTTGTGTGCCAGTAGCGCAGGGCCCGGAACTTACCTGCATTAAACTGCATGTTGTTGTCCTCAGCCCACCTGTATATTGTGTCCAGCTCATGTTGCAGATGCGCAATATTTTCAGGGTTTTGTATTGCGTGGGAGACTTTTGTGTCATCTGCATAGCTAGCAAGGGTGGTCATCGTAGCAACTGAAGGCATGTCTGAAAGGGCCACTATGAACATCAGTGGCCCCAAGACAGTGCCCTGTGGGACACCGCTTGTTATTTGCGTTTCCTTGGAGGTGGCTCCATTGCTCACAACTGCCTGTTTTCTGTCTTTTAGGAAGTTGTGCAGCCACTCTCCAAGTTTCCCGCCTATGCCGAGACCACGCAGTTTGTGACAGATCATACCATGGTCGACTTTATCAAAGGCTTTTGCAAAGCCAAGATATATTACATCCACATTTGAGCCATTTATATATATATAGTTAATCCAAACAAGAAAGCACAAAAAAACAACAACGCGAGGACGTGGAACAAATATAGTATTATTGGACGCTCAGGAAAGAAGGAAAGAGGGGGGGGTTAACGTTTCGAGCGGAGCTCTTCGTCGGAAACATAGGAGAAGGAAAGATCCAGAGAAGAGAAGACAGAGGGGAAAATCGCCAACGGTACACACGCACGTCTAAGCAGTTGTCCTACAAGTAAGAAATACTGGGCAAATCATTCCTCAAAATATACTGTGCCTTAAAACAAGGAACACATTTATGAACGTAATCATATATATACGCAATGCCCTGCAAAAAAAAAAAGACTAGTTGGTCATGAATGGCCTGTGCTTAAACAACAAATAACATCAAGGGTTTGATTTTTCTATGACAAACACTAGGGAAAGTCGAAGAGAGGGATTCTTTGCAGTCGTTCGACCCGCTAGAAATAGTAGCCAAATTCTCAAATTTACACCTTACTGACTTAAAAAAAAATATAAACAAAAAGATACATAACATGATTTACTTGTAAACCCAACGTATCTGAATTTTTTAAAAAAGAGATTTGGCTGGAAAGCTTTTAATCATCGGTCTACGCGATCAGAGAGATGCTACGGGCTTAACAGTTGGACTGTAATCTAAGTGTTTCTAGGTCTATTTTGGTATAAATGATGTTTAGCTGAAGGCCTAATAATGGAACCCTTATGCGATCGTGTATTCTGCGAGAAATAACAGTCAAATTTCCTTCCATTTACATCCTATCGACTTAAAAACAGAATGAACACATTGGACACTGCATATAGTCTTATATAAAGGTTAAACATGCAGTTTACGTCGAAAAAAAACACAGAAAATAAATTGTTAAAAAAACCGGAAGTGACGCCAGTCATATACCAACACTTGTTAAAAGAACTTGTAGAACGACCGTGCGAAAAGAAGAGGTGACGAATGAATGACTCCTTTTAACACCGCACGGTCGCCTTACGAATGAATGACTCCTTTTAACACCGCACGGTCGCCTTACAAGAAAAGCCAAAATATGGATGAATGAGTAAAAGTGCCAGAATGAATAAGGAAAAGACACAACCGTAGAATGTAAGAGAAAGGTTTTATTTAGATGTTAGCAGAGTGTGTGTCCATGAGTGCAACATAAGTACATAAGAACAATAATAATAGGAAGGCCGTCATGCATACAATAATGTGTATTTGTGCTAGCAGAGTGTGTCCGTCATAAGTAAATATATGAGCAATAATAATAGGCAGGCCGTCATGCATACAATAATGTGTATGTGTGTACAAACAAGGGTGTATGCGTGAGATAAAATACAGAGCCTATTGGCTGTATTGCGGGGTGCGCTGTGGTCAGTGGTGAGAACCAAAGACGTAATTCGGTGAATCGCTGAAGCTTTTATATACTCAAACGGAGCATTTAGAAGACTGTGTTACGGGACCTTATCAGAAGGTTGAGATTGGTTGGGTTACATAGTGGCGCGAAATAAAGCAAGAGACAAACTGCACCAAAACCAACCAATCAGAGTAGTGGACACAACTGGGCCTAAGCGGCCGAAGGTTAACTGTTATCTGCTACGTCTGTATTTGTGTTATATATGTCAGAGAGAGAGAGAGGATTTCGCTAAGGGTACGCTGCAAACTTAAAGAACTCCGTCCCTGGTCGCACGTGCGAAACACTGGCCCTTTATAAAGCATTGGATATATTTCCAAAAACACTTGATATTGGATGGGTGGGCTTCGTGTGGGGGTCTCGGCGTTAACCATTCCCTCGATTTTGTATGGCAAATCCATACACCGACTAGAAGGCGATGGATGCTCGCTATGACGAAAGTTGGGTGACTGTGGGATTAGTAGTTTAAATAAATTGTCCGTCGTTCATTTTTATAAAACAATTTACTTTCACTTCATTACGATGGTAAACTGCATTATAATACGTCTAGAACAAAAAAAAAAAAGATAAATATAGCTGGGGTACCTTTGATGAGTTTTTCCCGACTAAGGCTAGTTTGGGATTAAAAAAACATTACAATAGCCAGTCTTGAAAATTAGGTTTCTTTTAAGCTTAGTAAGTATAATATTTTCTGATTTAAGCAAAAGACAAGCAATTTTGATTGAAACGAGTTAGTTGACATCAATGATCTCCCGTACTTGAGTGATACTTTATTTCATCGACCTCGAAAAGAGATTTGAATTTAGATGGTAGAGAGCCGAAAAAATACTGCAAAGTATTTTTCTAGAAATCTATCGATTCTGCTAGGTCACAACTTAGTAAATATAAAAGCGATGGAGTTTCAGATTAAAAGAGGAAAAAAAAATATTTCTAAAAATTTATTTCTGCATTTTTTTTTTAAGTATTCTACGTTTCATACAGTATAAATTACGATTAAATTTTTTGTAAAAGAAAAAAATTGTTTTTTCATAAAATATTTCATTTTAAAATATTTTTTTGCTGCTATTCTAGCTTTTGTAGGATCCCAGTTTGAAAACTCCGCCATATTAACTTGGTTAACGCTCTTTACGTGGGTCATTACAACGTAGCCATAAATACAGATAAGAACCCACCAGACTATTTTTAGCAGTGGTATCAACACATAAAAGGTAGTATAAGTCGCCAGACGACTGAAAAACCTAGAGACTCACTGTCATAACCTCCAAGCACTTAATAACTTTAGATAACATCGCAGAATGTACTGTTACACGGTCTGATCTAAAGCTATGTTGAAAAGAGAAAACAAGTTTAATTAATTAGAATCTGTTATAAAAATTATACAACAGATATAATTAATCAACTTCAATCACAAACACACAGCCTATTCACCATATTAATTCAATTAAAAACCAGTAGTTAGAAGTAGGACGAGAATATGTCTAATTAGCGCTTATGCTGCAGTTCTTCCCTGTACCGTGATTACTTTTTGAAGAATGCTTCTGACATAGTTTACAATTTCTCCGAGTCTTCTCTCACGAAGAAGTTATCTATGGTTGCAGGACGTCATGTCCCAAACACTTCTCTTTGCCTCACAGTGATTTGAGGCAGACAAACACTATTTTTTATACTATGTTATATGTCGATATGCAGGTTTTTAGAATAATCCGAATACAGCACACAAACATACATATCAGACAACACACACGTCCGTCCGACTATGTTTTGCATGTGTAAGCGCAAGCATACACAAACATTATTACCAAGATCGAATTTAAGGTAGCTAGCTCCTCGAGAAAGTTGAACTTCGGCGCCCTTCTAAATGTGTTTTTTTAAACTTTCGCAAGGAGTAAAACATAAATGTAGGAATAACGTGTTGATTATAATTTATTAGACACAGCGTTTTATTTTATTCAATATTTTCATCTCCCCTAAGGCGTCGAGATGGCAGAATCGTAAGCACGCCGGGCAAAATGCTTATCATCTCTCTTTACTTTTTGAGCCCAAATTCTGCCGAAGTCGATTTTGCCTTTCTTCCTTTCGGGGTCGATAAAATAGGTACTATTTGAACACTGGGGTCAACGTAATCGATGTATCCCTTCTCCCGAAATTGCTGGCCTTTTGCCAAAATTTTAAATAAATATTTTAATCTCTCCTTTTATTTGGAAGATCCAAATACAAGACTAGGTACCTCCAGTACGTAACGACCAGTACGCAACCACCCACGTTGCCTGTACCTTAAGTAGATTCTGATGTTGACATGTACATTCATATGAGAGATCGATAAGAAAATGTTGATTTCTTTTAGTCAATGTGTAGCTGGTAATTTGATGACTGTATCAGTCACGCTCTGATTGAGCAAACCTATAATGATATCCAGTCCAGCTGTTACCATGCGTTTGAGTTCAATTAGCGTGTCGAAAATGACATTCGACGTGTTCTTCGCTTTTAAGACGGTAGAGCGAAATTTGTGGAAGATTTGGTTGTTGTTTCTTGTGAATATACAGGGGTCTCCACGCTGGCTCGTAGTAGACCATGTACATTATTACATGGTAAAATTAAATAATTGTTGTTGACAAACAACCACAGAAATTGTATTCACCTCAATAGACGTCATTGATTGGTTGAAATTGCCGAAATGCAAGAAATTAAACAACAAATAGCTTACAAACTACGGAATTTTCTCAAGAAAGTCAAGAGAAAAAGGTGTTTTATGTAACACATTCTACCAGTATACGAAGTTTAAAAGTGTTTAGTTACAAAGAAATTATTAAAAAAATCTGCCGGTCAAAGTGAAAAGATCCCAGTTTATAAAACAACATTTTTACAGAATAAAAAAGAAAGAACAAACATAAGTATAAAAGATCAAATTATCGTGAGAGAAAAAAACCCTTAACTACCTCTTCAAGGAAACAAAGAAACAGAAATAAATGGGTGAAGGAACGACGGGTCGTACACTCTAGAATAAATAGCTCGTTTAGCCGCGCCTCGTGGATATGATTGCAAAGACGTTACCGTGGACAACGGCAGCAGCTTTCCCATCCCCATCTGGCAGGGCTCGTTTCTCAAACGGGCCGCAGTTAACCCGATTTTGTAGAGGAAATCGACAGTGCGGAGTCCGAGAAATGTGTGTGTGTGTGTGTGTGCACTCAAGGTCACGACGGCGGCTGGTCAGGCTCCTGTATTTGTTTATCGTCCTCTTCTCTGCGTCACAGGCGGCGATGCCTGGGTTTGCGACCGATGCAGCAAGGTTTGGAGCCGGAGAACGTATCGTAGATGTTAATAATTTCTTTTACACGTTTCAGGGATTTGACTGCGGCCATGCCGGAGCACCGCCTTAAAGGGTTTTAATCGAAGAAATCGACCCCCAGGACTTATTCTTTGTAAGCCTAGAACTTATTCTATCGGTCTTTTTGCCGAAACGCTAGGTCACGGGGACATAAACAAACCAACATTGGTTGTCAAACGATGGTGGTGGTGGTGGGGAGGGGGTCAAACACAGACAGAAAGACACACAGACAAATATATACGGCGGGCTTCTTTTAGTTCCCGTCTACCAAATCCACTCACAAGGCTTTGGTCGGCTAAGGTGCCCTGCAGTGGGACTAAACACGGAACCGTGTTTTATTCAAGCTTCTTACCACATAGCCACGTCGCATTATTTTTTCTTATTTCGAATATTGATGTAGTATATTTATTGAAAATTTAGATTGGATCTTTTCGGTTTGAACGGCAGTTTTTAACATAATTTCTAGGTAACTAAAAAATTTTAAACTTCGTATACTGGTAGAATGTGTTTATAAAACATCTTTTTCTCTTGGATTTATTGAGAAAATTCTATGGTTTATAAGATATTTGTTGGGTTTTTTTCTTGAATTTCTGCAATTTCTAGCAATCACTGACGTCTATTGAGGTAAAAAAAAACATTCTGTGCCGTATGAATATGTCCCTCGTTTAAGAAACAGATTGGGTTTATTTACGTTTGTGAAGAAAAAAAGATACCCTTCCCCCACCCCTAACCCTAACCCTAAAACAGTTTGAAATGCAATAGATCGATTCTAGAGTTATAATTATGGGTGACAATTTCATATGATACCGCTAGAAAAAAACTGCCGTTCAAACCGAAAAGATCCTTTAGATTTTTTAGTAATTGCATATATAACACATATGTATATGATACGTATATAATAGAAAACCACGTTAAAATACAGATCCCAAACTGAAGAAAACTGCAACATAGCGAAGAGAGAAGAAAAATAAATGAGAAAAAAAAAGAAGAAAAATGTCGCATAT
>NC_043004.1:41257111-41267111 GCF_006345805.1 Octopus sinensis | reverse complement strand
TAAAGCACCACATTTAACAGTGTTATATGAACACTAAAGGGTCAAACCTTTGTAAGTCAGACGTGGGAAAGATATGAACAGGGAGGAAATTTCAGAGAGATAGCATTGTGAAAGGAGGGACTGGGTGTAGCGATTGCTATGGCGTCTAGCAAACACAATGAGGGTGATGAGGAGAGATGAATAGCATGAGAATGCTTGAGGGAAGGCAGCATGAATCCAACTGGCTTCAAGGAGTAGAGACCATTGTAGTAGCAGTAGCAAAGACAGAAAGAGGAGTCAGTGCAGCTGTGGGCCAGAGGCTGGAGTGGGGATGTGAGTAACTTTATGCAAATCAGTGCATTTATAAATACTTATATATGTATGTATCTATATGTATGGAAGCACTCCGTCGGTTACGACGACAAGGGTTCCGGTTGATCCGAATCAACGGAACAGCCTGCTCGTGAAATTAACGTGTAAGTGGCCGAGCACTACACAGACACGTGTACCCTTAACGTAGTTCTTGGGGATATTCAGCGTGACACAGAGAGTGACAAGGCCGGTCCTTTGAAATACAGGTACAACAGAAGCAGGAAGTAAGAGTGAGAGAAAGTTGTGGTGAAAGAGTACAGCAGGTATCACCACCATCCCCTGCCGGAGCCTCGTGGAGCTTTAGGCGTTTTCGCTCAATAAACACTCACAACGCCCGGTCTGGGAATCGAAAGCGCAATCCTATGACCGCGAGTCCGCTGCCCTAACCACTAGGCCATTGCGCCTCCCTATATGTTTACACTCATGCACGTGCGCACGCACACACACAAGCATTTACTGTAATCTGCAATTTTCACTGCTACTCTGAGTTTCACATTTCTGATTGTCAGCCTTTGATTGGAACCATGAATCTCTTAGTAACCAATAGGGATGTTTCTGGCTACAATAAAGAGGTTACACATGGCAGTTGAGTACTCTCAGTGAATACTCAATTGGAGCACTCTTATTTGTCTTTGTTCATGTAATTCATTGTGCCATAACACACACACACACTTCTCTTCCACTCTCAAGCGTATATGACTTGGTAGTATGTACCTTGCTTTCATTAATTGCTTCAGGTGCCTGTGTAGTCATGAGTAGACATGGACACTCTCTCAGCTCCTTATCCTCAATCATCACTATCATCATCATCATCACCATCATCATACATCTATTTTCCATGCTGGCATGGACTAGATGGTTTGACAGGAGCTGACAAGGCAAAAGACTGCACCGGGCTTCACTGTTTTGGCATGGATTTTTTTTCAGCTGGATGCCCTTCCTAATGCCCACTACCTTACAGAATGGACTGAGTGCCTTTTATGCAGCATCAGTGCTGGCGAAGTCTGTTTGGCAGGTTTTTTACAGCTGCATATCCTTCCTAATGCCAACCATGTGCTTGTGTGCAATAACATCAATTAATTCAGTAAAGTGTCAGAATAGACCTAGACATCAAGGGCTGCACCAGCAGTTGGTTGGGACCTGTTTTCAGGTTACAGACTTGAGCAACATGAACTTATTTGCTTTGCTCAAGGATACAATGCCCTACCTGGTCCACAAGTTGAACTCACAGCCTTATGATAATGGGCTTGAGTCTCTAACTGCTTGGTCACATACCTTTATGTGTGTCTGTGTGCTTGTGACAGATGCAACAACGATATATTGCAGTGTCATAGTTTAATGTTTACTCTTTTACTTGTTTCAGTCATTTGACTGTGGCCATGCTGGAGCACCGCCTTTTGTTGAGCAAATCGACCCCAGGATTTATTCTTTGTTAGCCTAGACAAATACAGTTACACAAACATATACACACACATACATCCATATATATATATATATATATAGAAAAAAACCCACCTTTTATCAATTCAAAATGAACAATTAAATTACACCATCTAGACAATTACATATAATAGAAAAATTAAAATTAAAAAACAATAAAATGTCAAAGATTAAGTAAATTGCAAAAAATGATAATATAAACGTATATAATAGGTAGAAAAATTGAATTTTTTTCCTTGTAAGTTTGGATTTTATTCCCTCAAATAATAATTATATATATATACATATATATGACGGGCTTCTTTCAGTTTCCGTCTACCAAATCCACTCACAAGGCTTTGGTCGGCCCGAGACTATAGTAGAAGACACTTGCCCAAGGTGCCACGCAGTGAAACTGAACCTGGAATCATGTGGTTCGTAAGTAAGCTACTTACCACACCGCCAGCCACTCCATATTATTCAGTGTATTTCAACATAATGTGAATTATATGAAAGCTGGAGTTGTGTAATATAATACAAACAAATGTAGTACACTAGAAATCAAATGAAGGCTTGCTCATTAAAGCATAAATATACACACATGTATAAAATATGCCTGGAGTGCTGGCATGGCTGTGTGGTTAAGAAGTTTGCATCTGAACATGGTTTCAGGTTCGGTCCCACTGAGGGCATCTTGAGCTACCAAAGTCTTGGAAGTTGATTTAGTAGCCAAATACTGAAAGAAGCCCTTTGTGTGTGTGTGTGTGTGTGTGTGCGTGCGTGTGTGTGTGCATGTGTGTGTGTGTGTGTGTAATCCCCACCCACGTTCACCACTCACTGCTTCTTCCATCCCTTCTGCCTCCCACTCTCGTTACTCTCTCAAACTTCCTACCCACTCATTCTGTCCAATCCTCTGTATCAGTTATATTCTCCCTGTACTTTGAGAGTGCACCATGACTCCATCTTTACCACCATCTTCTCTCTCTCTCTCCCTCTATCTATCTATCTTTCTCTCACTCTCTCTCTCTCTCTTTAGTTCAACAGAGAAAGCCATGTATCTCCTCTCTTTTACTTGTTTCAGTCATTTGACTGTGGCCATGCCGGAGCACCACCTTTAGTCAAGCAAATCGACCCCAGGACTTATTCCTTGTAAGCCTAGTACTTATTCTATCGGTCTTTTTTGCCGAACCGCTAAGTTACGGGAATGTAAGCACACCAGCATCGGTTGTCAAGCGATGTTGGGGGGACAAACACAGACACACAAACAGACACACACACATATATATATACGTATACATATATACAACGGGCTTCTTTCAGTTTCCGTCTACCAAATCCACTCACAAGGCTTTGGTCGACCCGAGGCTATAGCAGAAGACACTTGCCCAAGGTGCCACGCAGTGGGACTGAACCCTGAACCATGTGGTTGGTAAACAAGCTACATACCACACAGCCACTCCTAAAATACCTGTTTTTGTCTCTTTGTTTATACTTTGACCCTTCAGCATTTAAACCAGCCATATCTGACCCAAATATTCTACCTGTTTTATGTTTAAACTGGCCAGATCCAGCCTCCCACACCTAACCCACAATGTCATTCTTAAGAGAAACAATCACATCATTGAAATCTAGAAGTTATGAGATAATGCATAGTGATAAGTAACTGTATAGGCGTAGGAGTGGCTGTGTGGTAAGTAGCTTGCTTACGAACCACATGGTTCCGGGTTCAGTCCCACTGCATGGCACCTTGGGCAGGTATCTTCTACTATAGCCTCAGGCTGACGAGAGCCTTGTGAATGGATTTGATAGACGGAAACTGAAAGAAGCATGTTGTATATATATATGTATATGTGTGTGTGTGTGTTTGTGTGTGTGTATGTTTGTGTGTCTGTGTTTGTCCCTCCAACATCGCTTGACAACCAATGCTGGTGTTTTTACGCCCCCTAAACCTAGCAGTTTGGCAAAAGAGACCAATAGAATAAGTACTAGGCTTACAAAGAATAAGTTCTGGGGTCAATTTGCTCAACTAAATGCGGTGCTGCAGCATGGCCACAGTCAAATGACTGAAACAAGTAAAAGAGTAAAAGAGAAAAGAGAGACAAGCATTACACTTGACAAAGTAATCTGAATGCTAAATCCTTTCATCGCCTGCTTCAATGCTACTCCCTGCTCACTCGAGGGGGCCTTGTCTTGCAAGTTACTAGGTGATTTCACTGGTATTAGTTCCAAGTAAAAAACACCCAGTATACTTGTGTCAACTATGAGCCCATCTAACATACAAAGGCAACATCCTTCATCCTGGGTTTGTTGATCTCATGGTGATCTCAATAATACCAGTGACGTGGAAAAGCACCCAGTACACTCTGTAAAGTTGATGGCATTTAGAAGGGCATCCAGCCATAGAAACCCTGCCAAAGCAGAAAATACAGCTGTCTAACTCATGCCAGCATGGAAAATGGATGGTAAATGGTAGTGTAGTGTGATGATAAATAATGTGTGTGTCTTTGCATGTGTGTGGTGTGAGAGCATTGTGTGTTATCTGACATCATGCAATGGTTGCAAATGAATATTGCTTTCAAATTTTGGCACAAGGCCAGCAACTTCAAGAGAGTGGGCAAGTCAATTACATCAACTCCAGTGTTCAATTGGTACTCATTTTATTGACCCCACCAAAAGAATGAAGTGCAAAGTTGACCCTGGCTGCATTTGAACTCAAAACATAAAAGCCACTTAGCATTTTTTTTCCTGGTGTGGTAACGATTTTGCCAGCTCACCAACTTTCCAAAATGAATATCACCATGATATAAACAGATGTCCTTTGTTTCAAATCATCCATGGAAACATGCTTGGCCATGGGTCAGTATTACTTTTACTTGGGAACAAGTGAAAGTTGGTGACAGGAAAGACATCCAGCTATAGAAAAAAAATCTGCCACAGCAAATTCTATTTGACCCTAGCAAGCTTGGAAAAGCTAACTTTAAAATGATGATGATGATGATGATGGTGATGGTGATGGTGGTGGTGATGATGATGATGGTGGTGGAGGTGGTGTTTGTGGTGATGGTGATAATGATGGTGATGATGATGATGATGACGATGATGATGATGATGATGATGGTGGTGGTGGAGGTGGTGTTTCTGGTGATGGTGATAATGGTGATGATGATGATGATAATGATGATTGTTAAGTCGATGGGATTTTTTCTTGAATATTTTGTGCACCAATTCAGTATGTGTGAAAGTGGTTGTTTTATTTTTAGTAGTTGTTTGAATGGTTGGAGTGTGGGGGTGGGGTAGTATTAGAGCATTGTGGGTACCTCTGGGTAGATGATGATGATGATGCTTCTTGTTAGAGGTTCACACTAATTTTTCAGTGATGATGGTTTTGGCAAATAATTGTGCTTCTGTTTTATGTTCTTTATTTTCATGCCGGTTATAGCAGTGTTGACTTCAAGAGGGCCGATGGTAATGGCAGTAGTGGTGGTGGAAGTGGTGCTGGTTTTGGTGGTGGTGGGGAAGATAATTGGAAATTTTTATGATGTAATATAATAAGGAGAAATTAAGATGTAAGACTTGAAACTTCCTCCCTCACCACCACCACCACCACCATCATATCTACAGTCAGTTTCATTTGTGGTTTAAATGAAAGAGAAACCCAGAATAAGAGATAATTGTAGAACAGGGATACTAGAAGGAAAGAAATATATGAAGTATGTGTGTGTGTGTGTGTGTGTGTGTGTGTGTGTGTGTGTTAGAGTAGGGTGGGAGAATGTCTTATTTGCGTGAATTGTCAAGAATTTCAGTTGTGGCATTCCTTTGGAATTATTTTGGTCAGGCGTATTAAGAAGGAAAGGGAAATGAAGTTTACTCGTGTGCACATGTACACCCATCCGAACATATTTACTTTGTGTGCGTATATATATATACACACATATATACATACACACACGCACATATATATATATATATACATATATATATATATGTATATATATACATATATGTATATATATATATATATATATATATATATATATATATACACATATATATATATATATTACGACTTTCCCGCCTCCTCATGTTCTCCTTATGTGGGTGGGTGGATGGATGGTGAAACTGAGTGGGTGGAGGGTGGGGGGAACAGTAGTACTTACTATAAGTTGAAAATGTACTATAATGTAAATGATAATGGTTTAAGGAAAGGAAACACATTCATATACACAGTCTTTTTTCCTGAATTTCTGTATTCTTCCTTTTTATTAATTTTTTTTTAATCATTTTTGTGTTTTTTGTTTTTTTTTGGTTCCACTTTTTTTTTTCCCTTTAAGTGGAGAATTTGTAAGCAAATTTGTATTTGGAATTGTTTCTTCTCAGTACACATGCACGCAAACACATACGCACTCACACACGTTCTTACAACAAAAACCAGATTGCCTTACACATGTACATAATTTATACATACACTAGCAGTCTATAATGCACACATACATGCATACAAATACATGAAAAGTATGATGCACATACACACACACACAAACTAATTATACACTCACACACACACACACACATACACACACACACACACTCACTCACACATTCTCACAACTAAAACCATATTGCCTTACACACAAATGTAATTTATACATACACACACAAACTATAATGCACACACACATACATACAAATACATAAAAAGTATAATGCACATACACACAGGTGCAAACTATTTATGCACATGTTTAAACACACACACTATGTACACAACATTTTATACAGATATTTTATACACAGGCACAGGAGTGGTTGTGTGGTAAGTAGCTTGCTTATCAGCCACATGGTTCCAGGTTCAGTCGCACTGCATAGCACCTTGGGCAAGTGTCTTTTACTATAGCCTCAGGACAACCAAAGCCTTGTGAGTGGATTTGGTAAACGGAAACTGAAAGAAGCCTGTCATATGTATGTATGTATGTATGTATATGTTTGTGTGTCTGTGTTTGTTCCCCCCCCCCCACTGCTTGACAACCGATATTGGTGTGTTTGCATCCCCATAACTTAACAGTTCGGCAAAAGAGACGGATAGAATAAGTACTAGGCTTACAAAGAATAAGTCGATCTGTTCAAATAAAGGTGGTGCTCTAGCATGGCCGCAGTCAAATGACTGGAACAAATAAAAGAATAAAATACATGCACACAGCATTATGTATACACTCAGTATTATGTATACATAAACATACACACATAAACACATCATCTGGAACTGTACAGGGTTATTCAAAAAGAAAGAGTAGATTTTAAATTTATTTTTAAAACAAGAGATACAAACACATTCTACGTATTTCTTGATAGGGGAAGGTTTAAAGTTTATTTTAAGGTATTATGCATTCAACATGAGCACTGGTGCTTTTTTCCTTTACAAATGCAACTTTTTCTGTGAACTTTTTATGCCATTCATAAATCTGTTTATGGTGAGGTGTATTTTTATTGAATTGGTAGCGAAATTCACATTGCACTTGCACAATCGATTCGCATTTCTCAAACTGCAGCCCACAAAAAGACTTTTCTTGTGGCGTCACCATTTTCTAAGGGATTACACAAATGAAAATTATACAAGTTTAAATAAAATGAACAAAATGAAGCATTAAAATAAAATAAAAATATTATTTTATTTAAGGCTTAATTCAATTGATCACATTCAGCTATAAACTTTAAACCTTCCCCTATCAAGAAATAGGCAGAATATGTTTGTGTCTCTTACCGTTTGTTTTAGAAATAAATTTGAAATCTGCTCTTTCTTTTTGAATAACCCTGTAAGTGAATAAAACTGATCGGAAAGAAATGATTCAAACAATCTTTTCTCATAGTGTTGCATCGATAACTCTTCAGTATTCTGAAGGTAGTAAAAGAGTGCTCTGATGAACATGATGTAACAGGAATCATGGGTAAAATCTGAACTACAGTTTTAATGATGTATTGAATATTAGAAGGCTTATATCTCTTCTCAAAAATTAATTGCAACAATTGTTCAAACAGTTTTTGACCAGGAATCTTCACCTGAATTCTACCCCACAAAAAAAAGGGCTTTCTCCATATTAGGAAGCAGAACTGAAGGTACCGCACCCCATCTTTCCTACCTCATATTCTTGTAGTTGTACAAGGCCTGACATTTGAAGGAGGGGGATAGTTGATTACATTGACCCCAGTACTCAGCTGGTACTTAAATTTATCAACCCCGAAAGGATGAAAAGTAAAGTCGACCTCAATGGAATTTGAACTCAGAATGTAGCAGTGGATGAAATACCACTAAATATTTTGTCCAGTGTGCTAACAATTCTTATTTCTTTATTGCCCACAAGGGGCTAAACACAGAGGGGACAAACAAGGACAGACAAACGGATTAAGTTGATTATATCGACCCCAGAGTGCAACTGGTGCTTATTTAATCAACCCCGAAAGGATGAAAGGCAAAGTCAACCTTGGCGGAATTTGAACTCAGAACGTAGCAGCAGACAGAATACTGCTAAGCATTTCACCCGGCGTGCTAACATTTCTGCCAACTTGCCACCTTCGATTCTGCTAACAATTCTGCCAGCTTGCCACCTAAGAGTTGTATATTAATGTAAAATATAAGAATCAATGAATTAGAAATACTAAGTAGAACAAACTTAAATGGTAAAGCCAGGAGACAGTAAATGTTATTCATTTAGAACCATCAAACAAAAAATGTGAGGAATTCTCATGTTATCAAGATGAGAATAGGATGCAGGATGACTTCACTGAAGAATAATAGCAACACCAAGAGAAGATGCTAACAGATTAAGCAGCAGAATGCACACTTGTAAATAATCATCATTAGACACAGGTGTGGTTATGTGATTACTTCCCAACCCTGTGGTTTTGGGTTCAATCCTACTGCTAAGCCACTTGGATTAGTGTTTTCTACAATAGCCCCAATCCAACTTATGTTTTCTGATTGGATTTAGTAGATGGAAACTGGCAGAAACTAGTCGTATGTATGTGTGTGTGTATGAATGAGAAAAAAGAAGAAAATTGAGAAATTAATATATAGACATCAGACAAAGCTATTCCAATCAATATAATATGAAATTTTTATCCCTACAGCTGTTTCCATATCCTATTACTTCAATTAGAAAAATTAAATTAATTTTAAATTTTGGACTTGAAAGATAGAAATTCTCCCTATTTTTTATGAGATATTTTCGAATCATGGGTACTTGAATTTTTTTTTCTTAAAGTTGAAAATTACTATTTTATTTAAACATCACAAGAATCATCTATAATAATAAACACAAAATTCTGTCTGTCCGTCTATGAGCCCTGTATGTCAGTCTACATTTGCTGATCCCACAATTGAAAATCTGCTCTTCATTTGGTTCTTCCGGCATTGGGAACAGGTCTGGATGAGGGTTTGTTATATGCTAACATTTGAAAATTCAAATTTTAAAAGAACTCTAAAAATTTATGATTTAAACTGAATTTAAAGTAATATCATATTGTTAGGGTAATACCATATCAGTAGGGCCCAATAAATTCTTTATTATTATTGCCCTCTTTAATTTTTGGCTGCAAGCCCAATTGGCCCTCTGCAGGAACTAACTTAAAGTCTGCATGGACTGCAGCTTTTAAACTAGTCATATATATGCTTCAGTGTGACAGGACACCTACGAAGTCAAAAGAATACTTAGTTAGTGTTCCAAGTTCCAAAGACAACTCAAAAGCCACAGGTTGGAAAATGTAATTACTAACATTATACTGATTCCATATGCTTCCTTCCTTCCCTTTAAAAAAAATTTTTTATAGATGATAGGATGTGATATGAGGAAGATATTGCTGCTAATTCTTACATGTTGAGCTTGAGGTATGTGTATGTAGCTATAGAATTATTTATTTTATATTTTGTCATCTGATAACTTGTTTTCCAAATTCTTTTCTAGAGGATTTATCTACAGAAAGAATTTTAAGTTTTATGTAAATGAATGAACCTAAGAACATTTGATTACAACATCTGTAAATATTTAGGAATATACATAAATTTTTTATAGAAAAATAGGTGGTGTACTTTTCAATTTTACAGTTGCCACATTCTTCTTCTTCCTCTTCTTCTTCTTCTTCTTCCTCTTCTTCTTCTTCTTCTTCTTCTTCTTCTTCTTCTTCTTCTTCTTCTTCTTCTTCTTCTTATTATTATTATTATTATTTATTATTATTATTA
>NC_043004.1:41015976-41257011 GCF_006345805.1 Octopus sinensis | reverse complement strand
TTGCTGTTGAAAACAGATGTTGGTGTATTTATGTCCCTGTAACTTAGCAGTTCAGCAAAAGAGACTGATAGAATACGTAATAGGCTTACAAAGAATAAGTCCTGCAGACGATTTCTTGGACTAAATCCATCTACCACATGTGATATGAAGCTTGCTTCCCAACCACATGGTTCCAGGTTTAGCCCATTGTGTGGCACCTTGGGCCAGCGTCTTCTACTATAGCCTCGGGCCAACCAAAGCCTTGTGAGTAGATTTGGTAGACTGCAACTGAAAAAAGCCCATCGTTTATATATATATATATAAATATATTTGTGTGTGTGTCTGTGTTTGTCCCCCCACCATTGCTTGACAATGTTGATTTGTTTTTGTCCCTACTGCTTAGCGGTTCAGCAAAAGAGACCGATAGAATAAGTACTAGGCTTACAAAGAATAAGTCCTGGGGTTAAGTTGTTCAACTAAAGGCGGTGCTCCAGCATGGCCACAGTGGAATGACTGAAACAAATAAAAGAAAAAAAGAATACATACATATATATATATGTATATATATATGTATATATATATATATATATATATATATATATATATATATGTTATATATATAATGTATGTATATATATATATGTATGTATATATATATGTATGTATATATATATATGTATATATATATATATATGTTATATATATATATGTATATATATATATATGTATATATATATATATGTATATATATATATATGTATATTATATATATATGTATTATATGATATATATATATATATAATATATATACATATAGATATATACTATATATATATATATACATATATATATATATATATAAGTGTGGAGATAAAGAGGGAGCGAAAACATTTGAACCTAACACATGTGCATTTTTCCTTTGACTTTTCTTTTGTCTCCGTTTTTTTCCCTTCTGTTTCCCATTTCTTTTGGTCACTCCTCCCTAGTATCAGAAGGACACCGTCTGAAGCACCATGACTTCTACTCTATAACTTTTATTCTTTCCTTGAGCCACACCTTAACAGTATTAGTAGTAACTATGAATGTAAAACTGTTAACTTGCTGAATTGGTAACATGCCAGGCAAAATGCTTAGAAGCAGTTCACCTGTCTTTATATTCTGGGTGCAAATGCCGCCAGGCTTAACTTTTCCTTTCATCCTTTTGGAGTTGATAAAATAAATATCAGTTGGGCAGTGGAGTTGATGTAATAAACTTAGCTCCATCCTCGAAAATGCTGGCCTTGTGTCAAAATTTGAAACCAATATGCGTAGGAGTGGCTGTGTGGTAAGTAGATTGCTCACGAACAACATGGTTCCGGGTTCAGTCCCATTGCGTGGCACTTTGGGCCAGTGTCTTCTACTATAGCCTCGGGCCAACCAAAGCCTTGTGAGTGGATTTGGTAGATGGAAACTGAAAGAAACCCGTCGTATATATGTATGTATATGTGTGTATGTGTGTGTGTATGTTTGTGTCTGTGTTTGTACCCCCAACATCGCTTGACAACTGATGCTGGTGTATTTACATCTCCGTAACTTAGTGGTTCGGTAAAAGTAACCATAGAATAAGTACTAGGCATACAAGGAATAAGTCCTGGGGTCGATTTGCTCGACTAAAGGCAGTGCTCCAGCATGGCCGCAGTCAAATGACTGAAACAAGTAAAAGAGAAAAAGAGTAATATGTGTGTGTGTTTTACTTCTTTTGATTTCAGATTGGATATGTACTTAGCTAAGAATGTAGAGACCCAGAGTTTGATGTTACTAAAGGAGTGTGGATGTGCAGAAATCCTCCACTTAATGAGGCCAACTTTGGTCCCAATAGAGCAACTAGTAGCATTTGTTTTGATTTATGTGTGTTTTACATAACATTCAAACCCAGAATGTGAACATTCTGAACAGAAATACACACGCAGAACAGAAATACACATGCAGTTCTAAATACTAGTTATTTGTCATGTAGTTTAAGGCTTAGACTGCACTAGCACTATGACCTGACAACACCATGTCATAGTGCTTAGTGCATGCATATACAGCTGCGTGCTTGCACACATACACGTGAGTACTGTCCAAATCTCCGACCAATCACATACAGCTAGCTGGCATTCAATTGGCGTATCAAGTTTCGGGCATTTTGATTGGGTTTTGGATAGAAAATTCACAAAAATGTCACTTCTATTGATTTTTTAATGGCTTTGCGGGGTGACTGGGGAAATGTAAAGATGTGCACAACCACCCTTGGATGGTTTTGAATGACCATAGAAAGTGCGAGCCCTCTAACTGAAAAATTGTGGATTTGTATAAAGGACACACACGCAGATATTTTGCCGTTTATATATATAGAGATTACACACCACACACACACATGTGTGCATGCACACACACATACACACACATGTGCGCACGTACGCACTCATACCTATATAGTTGTATAAATTCCCAAGTCAGAAATAATAGGCTTTCAAATATTTGTCAACAAAGTATACAATAATTATAGATCAGTCTCAGCTGATTTCATACTGGATATTAAATAACAGGGTATTTATCTAAATGCATGAATAGACATGCTCTTTGGAGATGATAGATATAGAAAAAAATATGGCAACTAGCACATGTATTTTGATAATCACCCTGTTATCTAATATCTAGTTACCTAATACCTAGTATGACGCTAATTGGCAAGCTCAGCTGAAATGGATCTCTAATTCTGTATATATATATATACTAGCAGTATCGCCCGCGTTGCTCGGGTTGTAAGGGAAATAACTATATAAGCATTTTTAGAGAGTTATAGCCAAAAAATAGCAAAAAAATGCATTAAAAATTGAAAAAAAATTAAGGTAAATTTTTTTTTTAAATCGTTGACACATCGTAGATATTTTTAGAGAGTTACTTCCCTTATATAAAAGCGAAAAAATGCATTAAAATGGAAAAATATGATGGTAATTTTTTTTTAAATCGTAGACTCATCGTAGACGTGCGCTAATACCCAGAAGGGCTCGATATGAATCACGACTATAAAATACCTGCTTTTGGTTAAACTGCACCGCAAAATGTGGGAGTAGTTACGAATCTAAATCGAACGGGACACACAACTTCACTCTTATATAAAGATGCTTTTTTTTTTTCAGTCATAGAGTTAGATTTATGAAGGTCTTCAGTAGAAAATCCTTCGAATTCTGACTCGCTGCTTGATATAATGAAATTCGTATCCATTTTTTGTCAGAATTACAAATTTTGAAAACACAATAGGAACAAATTTTGGAAAAAAATCTCCCATAATTCACGGAATTAAAATTACACTTCGATTTTTGTACAAAACTGTATTTGAAGTGTTTACGAAGTATAATACGTGTTTTCACGAATGTACTAAAGAGATTTACTCTGATATTCTCATTTAAATATGAATAGGTAAATTCGGGCAGTTTGGTAACGAAAGGGTTTATATAAGTGTCGTCTGTTTATACATAAACACTGTTTCATACTGTCGCTAATTTACTCTCTTCCAAGAACATTTTCACTCACTCTTATCTGTTAGCTTCCCATACATTTTACTCATGTATCTATCAGCATGATAGAGAGAAACAATATTACATCTAGTTTCACTTTATTCGTTGCACACTGTGTGTGTGCGTTTGCGTGTGCTGTAAACCAGACTAAGAAAAGCATTTGACACACACACCAGAATGTGAGTTTTCTGTAAATTTTGCTTAATTGGAGTTTAAATTTTAAAAACTGGACCTGGCATGACGCGATGCGTTGTACTCTTAAAAATGCTAGGTAAATTGTAATTGAAGAAATCCTATATTGTAGATTTGTATAACTCCCAAAGGGAGGCAGATAAAATCTGCCTTTTATAATAAGAGATATATATATAACACTCACAACGCCCGGGCATTGTGAGTGTTTATTGAGCAAAAACACCTAAAAGCTCTACAAGGCTCCAGCAGTGGTGATCCCTGCTGCACTCTTACGCCACAACCTTCTCTTACTCTTTCTTCTGTTGGCCTGCTCACTTAGACAGCAGGATGGCGTCATTTAAAGGCTAAAACAATGTGAATCACATTGTGAACAGCGATGTGTAGCAACATCTGAGAGCCTGGTCGGTTACGGTGATATATATATATATATATATATATATATATATATTAATGTTCTGAATTCGAATGCTACTGTGTTACACTTTGCTTTACATTCTTTCTATTGTGGATAAAATACTCTTCAAGTGAAAGAGTAGAATAGAAGTAATTCTCCGGAAAGAACAAAAGTATGGTAAAATTTAAACATTTAATAAATATAATTTCAATACACTGCGTCATGTCCAGTAAGTTAACTGTCATCAATTCACCATTATTATTTTTTTAATAAAATGGTTTTTATCTATTAACCCTTTAGTATTTAAACCGGCCATATCCGGCCAAAATATTTAATCTGTTTTATGTTCAAACTGACCAGATCCAGGCTCTCACACCTACCCTACAATGTTATTCTACATTAAGTAATTACACCATCAAGATCTTGAAGATATGAGATAATGCATGATTAATTCAAATCAATGGGAATCAATAAGCATTATGTTTGATAGAATAATCAGAACACTAAAGGGTTAATGGTGAATTAGTATGGATATATTTTATTGGTTAACTTTCCTCATGGTGAACTCTTTTTTCACGGTGAATTGATGGTAATGATCTTACCTGTAATCATTATGTGTACCTTGACAGCATTGTCACAGCATGACCATAGCACAATGAAATTAGTAAAGAGTGTAATGTAACAATTTTTTTTTTTCATTTTGAGTGGATATCAACAACCGTTTTGTAACTGTGGGCCAAATATTGTACTAAGGGGTGGAATGTGTGAGAGACAAGTGGCTGTGTGGTAAGTAGCTTGCTAACCAACCACATGGTTCCGGGTTCAGTCCCACTGCGTGGCATCTTGGGCAAGTGTCTTCTGCTATAGCCCCAGGCCGACCAATGCCTTGTAAGTGGATTTGGTAGACGGAAACTGAAAGAAGCCTGTCGTATATATGTATGTATGTGTGTGTTTGTGTGTCTGTGTTTGTCCCCCTAGCATTGCTTGACAACCGATGCTGGTGTGTTTACATCCCCGTCACTTAGCGGTTCGGTACAAGAGACCGATAGAATAAGTACTGGGCTTACAAAGAATAAGTCCCGGGGTCGATTGCTCGACTAAAGGCGGTGCTCCAGCATGGCCGCAGTCAAATGACTGGAACAAGTAAAAGAGTAAAAGAGTAATTGATGTCATATACATTTGTAAACTTTGAGAGAATGTGAAATAATTCATTTTTGGAATTGTAAAACTTGAGGCAAACAAAATCTGGGTTTAAAAAAACCCTGTGGATAGAAAAAGTCAAAGGCTGCCTGTCAGACTTGAACTCTCATCTTCTATAAACATGACAGATGGTCTACTGTTGGACCAAAACAATCCTTTGTATTTTTCTCTCCATTTAAAAAGTTTTATTCTGATCCATCAGAATTGTATGCTATTGACATCATAAGGATTTATAAACTATAAGGGAATATGAAATAATTCTTTTTTTTTTTGGAAAGGTGAATCTTGAAGCAGACAAAGCTACAATCAATAGAATCTAAATATTGGGTTTAAAAAACCCTTTCTCTGCTTTGAGTTTCACCTTTCCAAATTAAAAAATAAAAAATTATTTTCCTTACAAAATAAACATTTTTCAAGAATTTAGGTGCCAAAAAATATCTTTTTATTTATTTATTTATTTATTTGCTTAGTCCTTCTACTATAGCCTCAGGCCAACCAAAGACTTGTGAGTGTATTTAGTTGAGAGAAACTGGAAGCCTGTCGTAGATATGTGTGTGTCTTCGTGTCTGTGTTTGTCCCCCGCTCCACTGCTTGACAACCAGTGTTGGTGTGTTTGCATCCCTGTAACTTAGT
Source organism: Octopus sinensis (assembly GCF_006345805.1). Taxonomy (NCBI): domain Eukaryota; kingdom Metazoa; phylum Mollusca; class Cephalopoda; order Octopoda; family Octopodidae; genus Octopus; species Octopus sinensis. The sequence continues at coordinate 41,251,071 of NC_043004.1, read as the reverse complement.
GGTTTGGCAAAAAAGACCGTTAGAATAAAAAGGAAATAAGTACTGAGGTCAATTAGTTCAACTAAGATTCAAGGCGGTGCTCCAGCATGGCCGTAGGTTAATTACTGAAATAAGTAAAAGATAAAAGATATATTTTTATATGCAACATCTCAAGACTTTCAATGATCAACAGTTTCTCTTTCTTTAAACTCAAGCTAAGAGCCAACAAGGTGAACTCTAGCTGGTCGCTCGACATATTTTAGAAAATAGCAGCCCTGTTCCTCTCAGATGCTGTCCTACGCTTAAATTCAGAAAAGAAGAACACATTAGACAATGAAGTCCTTAATACACACTGACATGGGGGTGGAAGCACATGGCCTAGTGGTTAGAGCAGCAGACTCGCGGTCGAGGGATCACGGGTTCGAATCGCAGACCGGGCGATGTGTGTGTTTATGAGCAAAAACACCTAAGCTCCACACAGCTCCGGCAGAAGGTAATGGCGAACTTCTGCTGACTCTTTCACCACAACTTTCTCTCACTCTTTCCTCCTGCATCTTGCAGCTCACCTGTGACGGACCGGCGTCCCGTCCAGGTGGGGAACCTATACGCCAAGAAACCGGGAAACCGGCCCTTATGAGCCAGGTATGGCTCTAGAAGGAACAAACAACAACAACTGACATGGGGCTAAATAACTATGGCTTTTACAATTTGGGGAATATAGCAATAATATCTTTTTAAGGAATGTGGGGCAGTTCTGATTATGTAATATTACATCTAGAAACTTATCTTTTTTACTTGTTTTGGTCATTGGACTGTGGCCATTCTGGTGCACCACCTTAAAGAGTTTAGTTGAGTAAATTGAACCTAGTACTATTTTTTAAAGCCTGGTACTTATTCTATTGGTCTCTTTTACTGAACCACTAGGTTTTTGGGGACATAAGCCAACACCAGTTGTGAAGCAGTGGTGGTGGGGACAAACGTAAACAACAAAGACACACATAGATATACATGTGTGCACACACATGCATACACACACACACACATGCATACACACACACACACACACAAACAGACACTCACACACACACATACACACACATACACACACTCACACATACACACATACTCAGATACACATACACTCTCACACAGACACACACACTCTCACACAGACATATATACTCACACATACACACATTCACACACACACTCCACACACATACCCATGATGAGCTTCTTTCAGTTTCTGTCTACCAAATCCACTCACAGGGCTTTGTCTGACTCAGGCCTATAGTAGAAGCCCCAAGATGCCATGCGGTGGGACTGAACCCAAAACCATGTGACTGGGAAATAATTAAACCAACAATTAAAAAAAACATACAGAAAGAAAGAACAGATACAGACTGTATCTGGTGGCACGCTGGCAGAAATGTTAGCACGCCGGGCGAAATGCTTTGTGGTAATTCGTCCACCGCTGCGTTCTGAGTTCAAATTCCGCCAAAGTCGACTTTGCTTTTCATCCTTTCGGGGATCGATGAATTAAGCACCAGTTACGCACTGGGGTCGATGTGATCGACTTAATCCATTCGTCTGTCCTTGTTTGTCCCCTCTGTGTTTAGCACCTTGTGGATAGTAAAGAAATATGTATTATATGGAAGTGTGACTCTTGATTAAAACTTGTTGAACTAAGATGACAGCATCTATCTGAATATCTGAAACCAGAGATGCTTCACCAAATATTCCCCTCTCATTTGAATAACTAATTAAAGTTATTACACCACTTTGCCTGCCTGTCTGGTTTTTTTTTGCCTCTCTATTTGTATCAACCCCACCACAACCCCCATTCTGGAATCTCTGTATGTAGTTTTATATTAATCTATGTCTCTTATTCTGTTTCCTTCTATCTTTGACATTTTCAAATCTTGCTCCAGAAATAGTCATAAATTCTCCTCCCAAATAACTTGTAAATGAAGTATGTTTTATATATGTATGTATGTGTGTGTGTATATATATAATCATATATATATATAATCATATATATATATAATATATATATATATATATATATATATATTATATATATATATATAGGCGTAGGAGTGTCTGTGTTGTAAGTAGCTTGCTTACCAACCACATGGCTCCAGGTTCAGTCCCACTGCGTGGCACCTTGGGCAAGTGTCTTCTGCTATAGCCTCGGGGCGACCAAAGCCTTGTGAGTGGATTTGATAGATGGAAATTGAAAGAAGCCTGTCGTACATATGTATATATGTGTGTGTATGTTTGTGTGTATGTGTGTATGTTTGTGTGTTGTGCTTGACAACCGATGCTGGTGTGTTTACGTCCCCTTAACTTAGCGGTTCGGCAAAAGAGACCGATAAGAGTAAGTACTAGTCTTACAAAGAATAAGTCCTGGGGTCAATTTGCTCGACTAAAGGCAGTGCTCCAGCATGGCCACTGTCAAATGACTGAAACAAGTAAAAGTGTAAAAGATATATATATGTTTATATATATATATATATATATATATATATATATATATATATATATATATATATATATATATATATACATATTAGTTATGTTATATTCTGTTAAGAACGTAATAGAATACAATATAATGCTTGTCCACCTTCAGATTTCCCCCAGTATTATCCAGTTGTATTATATGTACTGCTAGATTTGTGCTGGGGCTTCTGTAGTGTGTGAATGGATAATTGAATTAGTTGGAGTCAACGAGAAACACATACAGTTGGACATTTATTTGTAATCACTACAATTGTTTCCACACAACATAGTTCTCCAGGCTTGCAGATATTTGGTTATGTAACCTTTTCTCTGCATTATGGGATGGCAAAGTATAGATATTGTCTCTGTAAATTCAAATTCTGGGCTTCAAGTACATCCTTTCTGTCTGTCATGGCCTGCAAGTTAGTAGTAGCCACTGAGTGTATCAAGAAATGTGCTGTGGCTGAAACTCTGTTGATAAACTGCTTTGAATGTATGTATGGAGTGTGAGTGGTGGTTATGCTATTGAGGTTTTTGTTAAAGGGAGTGGCATTTGATTTCTTTGTACTGTTGATTTATAATATCATAACAACCACTTAGATATCATAATGTGTGCATGCGTGCATGCAGGTGGAAGTATGTGTATGCATGCATTATTATGTGTATATATTTTTTTTTTTTTTTTTTTTTTTTTTTTGTACTTGTTTCAGTCATTTGACTGCGGCCATGCTGGAGCACCGCCTTTAGAGTGGTGAAAGAGTACAGCAGGGGTCACCACCTCCTGCCGGAGCCTCGTGGAGCTTTTAGGTGTTTTTTTCGCTCAATAAACACACACAACGCCCGGTCTGGGAATCGAAACCGCGATCCTCCGACCGCAAGTCCACTGCCCTAACCACTAGGCCATTGCGCCTCCAATATATATATATATTTGTTTGGATGCATAAGCAGGTGCATGTGTAGGTTTCTGTAAAGTGTTTTTGTCAGCCAAATTGTGCTCATATCATAGAGATCAACTCAGAGCTATGGCAGAAGACACTTTCCCAGTCTACCATAGAGTGGATTTGGTAGACCAGCTAATCGTCTGGCCCTCTCCCCAAAACTTTTGGGCCTTATACCTAGAGTGAAAAAAAAATATCTCTACAGTTTCTAAGACAATGAGCTGACAAAGTTGTTAGCACATCAGGCAAAATACTTAGCAACATTTTATCTGTCTTTAAGTTCCGAGTTCAAATTCCACTAATATTGACTTTGCCTTTCATCCTTTTGGGGTTAATAAAATGTTTTGCATTTTGGTAGGGGAGCTCCAAAAGGGGTCTCAGGGAGTAGTGTTCCTGCCTTCCTGAGCTAGTTTTCCTCCACATTTCTTAAAAATCATGGTAGAAGCCTTGGTCTTGGGACTACTCATGTCTAGAAAACAAGGTTGGGGATAAGCAAAGGCATACTCCCCATAGAAAATCCAGCTCCAAAAATGTTTTATGATAGCAAAGGAGAATGGGCAGCAGCCAGCCAGAACAATGGTTGGGGTGGGCTGCACCTGCCTACCTTGGCTGCTATGGCATTGAGGTAGATCCGACCACCCCCGTTAACGGCGACAAAAACCCAGATTTAAAACACTGGATGATCATGATGATGATGGTGATGATGATGATGATGATGATGAAAATGTTTTGCATTGCATATTATTAAATTCTATATCTTATAGATTTGTCTTTTATTTCTTTACTGGAGTGTGGACATGCTGGGGCAGTACCTTGTGCCACAATTCATTATTATTATTATTATCATTATTAAGATAATGAGCTGACAGAATCGATAAAAAAAACAGACAAAATGCTTAGTAGCATTTTCTTTGCCTTTACATTCTGCGCTTAGATTCCACTGAGGTCAAATTTGCCTTTCATCCTTTCGTGGTTGATAAATTAAGTAGCAGTCAAGTACTAGGGTCGATGTGATCAACTATCCACCTCCACACGAATTTCAGGCCTTGTGCCTATAATAGAAAGGATTACTATTATTATTATTATATTATTATTATTATTATTATTATTATTATTATTATTATCTGTGTGTGAGTTAATTGAAAGTAATGCCATTTGGGTTTTGCTATAAACACTTAATAGTACCACATTGCATCATTTTAAAGTTTACTTAATATAGTGTTTCAGATAGTTTTGAGAGTAATAAGGAAGTGGTTATGATAATGATGGTTGCTTGGTTCTACATTAAATGATTTTTCAAACTAGTCAAAAGGGTATTTTTTGTTTGTTTGGTTTTTTTTTTTCTGTTACTTCAGGAAACTAACTCTTGACACAGAATCATTTTAATTGTTTCATGTTTCTACTTTAGTACATATATATATATAAAAAATGTCCAGTTCCTTGGGTTTGTGTCTATGTTTTCGTTTCTCATTGTGTTCGACGTCTTTTTGGTGTCCTGTACTCATATATGCGTGTATATGTACATGTAGAGGTAGGCACGTACATATATGTTTATATATATGCATATGTTTTATTTATTAATATATATATATATATATATATGCTCTGGGATCTCTTACTGTCTTAGTATTTCTTCCAATGAATAATAGCTTTTAATAATAGTGGTGATACATTTACACAAAGTGCTCTCACCTTTTGGAGTGAGCCCTCACTACAATATTATATTGTTCGACCATGGATTAGCCATTTAATTGAACAGATATTGCATCCTTGCCCATTCCAATGGTATTTCCATAAAGTGTATCTATAGGATTACATTATTTCAATGTGTACTACCCTGGCACGTCTTCACCATCTTCTCCTCCTAACTCTGTCTCTCTGTCTCTCTCTCTCTCTGTCTCTGTCTGTCTGTCTCTCTCTCTCTCTCTCTCTCCGACAGGATAGCCATGTTTCTCTTCGCCTGCAAGACACCTGTTTCTGTCCCTATATGATACCCGTAACCTCTCATCACCTGGCACAAAGCCACCTCCCTCAATACTACTACCCACTCGGTAGAGGGTTTGCTTTTTTTTCTGGCAAAGTATTTGTTGACCTCGACGGCACTGGTTCTATGTAAAAAATCACCCAGTACACCCTGTAAAATGGTTCATATTAGGAAAAGTGTCCAACCATAAAAACCGTGCCACTGCAAATTGTAGAACTTGGCACACAGTCTTCTTGTTTGACAGCTCCTATCAAACTGTCCAACCCATGCCAGCATGGAAAGTCAATGTTAACAGATAATGAAAACTGTAATTTTAGGGACGTCTTGGCTGCTGTTTCATGCATAGAGACTGGTATATATTACAATATAACAAAAAGTTGTTAATAACACATATAAACAAGGTGGTGAGCTAGCAGAATCCTTTGCATTCCAGGTAGAATGCTTGGCAGCATTTCATCCATCTTTACACTCTGAGTTCAAATTCAGCTTTGGGTCAACTTTGTCTTCATCCTTTCAGGATTGACAAAATAAGTACCAGCTGAGCACTGTGATCGTTTTAAGTGACTAGCCACTTCCCACCAAATTGCTTGCCTTGTGCCAAAATTTGAAGCCAATAAAACATAAACACATCATCATCATCATTGTTCGACCGTGGTCGAGACAATGGAATTTACCATGCTACGCCAGACTTCACGGTCCATCATAGCATTACGGAGGTCCTGTTGCTGGATGCCTGTATCCCTGGAGATTACATCAGGGTAGGAGAGTGTGCGCCCTCTGGTATCACGAGTAGATGGCTTCCAGAGGAGAAGAGTAGAAATTGCCTCGTTTTCAGCTCTACAACAATGTCCAGCAAACTGGACTCTCCTACCTTTCACAAGAGATGACACAGGTGGTAGTTTCCCATATCTTTGCATTTTGGTTGGATGACGCTTCCACGAGAGATTTTGAGCTCTCATAAGGAGGCGAGTGTACGTTCCATCCAACTGCCTCTCAAGCTTCTTTGATAATGTCCAGGTTTCTGAGCCATACATCCTACCCTATTACGCAAGTAATAACTATTTTGCAACAGACAGTTCATTATTATTATTTTTATCCTTCACGTCTTATTCTACTATCATCATCATCGTCATCATCATCATCATCATTTAACGTCCTATATTCTTCTATATTCTTATATTCTATATTCTATTCTTTATTCTATATTTTTATTCTATATTCTTATATTCCTATATTCTTCTATATTCTTATATTCTATATTCTATATTATATTCTATATTCTATATTTTAATTCTATATTCTTATATTCCTATATTCTTCTATATTCTTATATTCTATATTCTAATTCTATATTCTTATATTCCTATATTCTTCTATATTCTATATTATATTCTATATTCTATATTCTTATATTCCTATATTCTTCTATATTCTTATATTCTATTTTCTATATTATATTCTATATTCTATATTCTTATATTCCTATATTCTTCTATATTCTATTATATTCTTCTATAAATTTCTAAAATCTGACTTCCTGTATTTGATCAACATAATGAGCAATATGGAGGAAGTTGCCTCTATGCAGTCAGCTGACCCATGAGCATTTGGCAAGCCTTAATATGCTGATATCTTAAGACTCTGAATTATTCAAACTTGATATAAGTTGTATGTCAGGATGTGGTCACTCATCTTGCCAAAAGTACCGAGAGAATTAGAAAACTAGTAGTAGGTATAAGAAACCTGTTTGCTGTGGCAGATACTTCTCATGGCATTATAATTTAGCCAGTGAATACTAGCAAGCATATACTTCTACTTATGAACATTCAAAGGTCAGCATCTGGCTGTGTAGTCAGAAGCTTGCTTCCCAAACATGTGGTCTTGGTTTCAATCTCATTGCTTGGCACCTTAGACTAGAGTCTTTTACTATGTCCCTGGGTCAACCAAAGCCTTTTGAGTGGATTTGGTAGGTAGAAAGAAACTGAAAGATTCTTGTGTGCGTGTGTGTGTGTGTTAAGTTAAGTTAATTTTTTGGCTCAAAAAGCAAAAAGCAAAGCCATGTAGGGGGACATGGAGTTATGTACAGGGTGGTGTTCATGCAAAGAATTCAGGCCATTTCTGGTCAAGAGAGACTTTGAACCGAGTGGTCATCGGCATCTTCAATATCTCGTCCGGCAGCTTATTCCACGGATCCACAACCCGGACGGAGAAAGCCCCTCTCCTTCGATTGAGATGAAATCGTCGCAGATAGAGCTTTTCGGAGTGACCCCGCAGCCGACTCTCTGGAGCAGGAGTGAAGAACAGCTCTTTCGAGAGGTTACACTTTCTGCTTATGATGTTGTGAGCAAGAATGAGATCACCACGGCGGCGGCGTTTTTCTAGAGAATGTGTGTGTGTGTGTGTGTGTGAGTGCCCTTATCTAGGCATCATCTGATAGTTGTCAGTGAGCATCATCATCACACTAATAAGGTTGTAGGATCTTTTCAGTTTGAACGGCAGTTTTTTCTAGCGGTGTCATATGAAATTGTCACCCATTATTATGACCCTAGTATCGATCTATTGCATTTCAATCTGTTTTAGGGTTAGGGTTAGTTAGGGTTAGGAGTTGGGGGAAGGGTATCTTTTTTTCTTCACAAATGTAAATAAACCCAATCTGTTTCTTAAACAAGGGACATATTCATATGGTACTGAATGATTTTTACCTCAATAGACGTCAGTGATTGGTTGAAATTGCAGAAATTGAAGAAAAAAAGACACCAAATATCTTACAAACTATAGAATTTTCCCTATAAAAGATGTTTTATAAACACATTCTACCAGTATATGAAGTTTAAAATTTTTAGTTACCTAGAAATTATGTTAAAAACTGCCGTTCAAACCGAAAAGATCCAGGTTGTTCATTTCCAGTCATCTGTAAAAGTCTGGCCATTGGGAAATGTTACCCTGCTTGGAAACATGTTAGTGTTGGTGACAGGATGGGCATCCAGTCATAGAATATCCACCTCAACAAATTCCATTTGATCCATTCAAGCATAGAAAAGAAGGTGTTAAATTGAAGATCATCATCGTTGTGGTGATGTATCATGACTATAAAGAATTAAATTTGAGAGATGAAAAAGGGCCTGTGTATTTTCTTGACTCCAGGTTACATAAATGAAGTGAAAGGGCTTCGACCAGTTAACAGTATCTGTTGTATCCTCCATCTCCAAATGCCATGGTACTGCTACTATTGTGATGGATGGTTTATATACACTGTACCGGTGTTGTAACAGTAAACAAGATAACAATGCAGCCATAATAATGTAATAATCCAACAACCTCTTCATGAATCCACTGCGAACTCAACTCGAACTAGCACACAAACTTCACTTCAACTGCTACTATTTATAATCACTTGGTCCAGTCTATTTTTCACAAAGGGCTGTCATGACTCTCATCACATCATCTCCCATAAGAAGTGAAATTGATTTTTTTTTCTTTATCCCCCCCCCCTCTCTCTTTTTTTGGATTTAATATCTTTTTTGCTTTGGCATTAGTTTTAAGTGTACAGTCTATTTCCTTTTTCCACTGCTGTTTCTATGAGGCTCAATCTCTTTTGGTGCTTGCACCTCAAAGATGTCATAGCAGACTTCTGTTGGTCTTTCCTTTCATTTTTCAGTATGTCTCGTCTTTGTTTTAGGCATTTCTTATGTTCCCAACATTGTCCTTTAATTACATACATCATGTTTCCTGACAAAAGACTGATAATTAGTGTTCTACTGTTTCTGAAAAATCATCTCATTACTTTTCTTAATTTTTCTCCTCTTAAAGGTACAAAATGAGGAGAAACCATAATAAAACAGAATATGAATTTTAATTATAAAAGCATGTGGAGGGGGTGTATGCCACACAGCTTTGAAGGCAAGAGTTGCCCTAATGGTTTGTTGACAAGAGAAACTGACAACAACACAGCCCACTGCTCTTCCATCCAAATGATTGCAGGTATAAATACAAATACACACTTATGTACACACATATATATGTGTCTATATATAATGGTCTTCTTTTAGTTTCTGTCCACCAAACTATTTCACAAGGCTTTGAACAACCTGGAGCAATAGCAGATGACACTTGCCTAAGGTGCCACACAGCAGATCTGAACCCTAAACCACATGTTTGAGAGGCAAACTTCTTAACCACACACACACACACACGTGCGCGCAAGTACATGTGTGTGTGTGACATTGGTTTCAAATGCAGGCACAAAGCCAGCAATTTTGGAGAAGGGGGATAGTCAATTATATTGACCCCGATATTCAACTTATTTTATCAACTGCGAATGTAAGGCAGAATTTGAAACTCAGAACATAAAGACAGATGAAATGCCACTAAGCATTTTTCCTGGAGTGCTAATGATTCCATCAGCTAATGTGTGTATGTAGTATTAGTTTCAAATGTTGGTATAAGGCCAGCAATTTTTGAAGGAGGGTGATGGTTGATTATATCAACTTTACTGTTCAACTGGTACTTACTATATCAACTCCAAAAGCAAAGTTGGCCTCAGCAGTATTTGAACTCAAAACTTAAAGATGGGTGAAATGTTGCTGAGCATTTTACCTGACATACTAAGGATTCTGCCAGCTTGCCACCTTATGAATATATATATATATATATAAAATTAATATATATAAAAAATAGAAAAAAACCACCTTTTATCAATTCAAAATGAACAATTAAATTACACCATCCAGTAAATTACATATAATAGAAATATTAACATTAAAATAACAATAAAATGTCAAAGTTTATTTAAATAGCAAAAATAAATAATAATAACTTAAATAAATTGTATATAATTTATATAAGTTATTATTATTTTTTTTTTTACAATTTACTTAATCTTTGACATTTTATTGATATTTTAATATTAATATTTCTATTATATGTAATTTTCTAGATGGTGTAATTTAATTGTTCATTTTGAATTGATAAAAGGTAGGTTTTTTTCTAATTTTTTATATATATATTATATTGTGTGAAATTTGATTTAGTACTTCTAAATTGAGTTTTTTTTTCCTTGTAAGTTTTGGATTTTATTCCCTCAAATAATAATTATAAATTTAATATATTTATAAATAGGCAGTGCTCCTGCATGGCCCCAGTCAAATGACTGGAACAAATGAAACAATAAAAGAATATTGCAAAGCCACTAACTCAGGCCTGGCCAATTTGAATTGCATTGCGGGCCACTTTAATCACTGAAAGTTTTTTAGAGGGCCACTTGTATACTGGCAAAATTGAAAGCATTTTGCTTTCTCCTGCTATTATTACAATAATGAATGAATGATCATTGCTATTATTACAATAATAAATGAATGATCATTGCTATTATTACAATAATGAATGAATGATCATTGCTATTATTACAATAATGAATGGATGATCATTGCTATTATTACAATAATGAATGAAGGATCATTGCTATTATTACAATAATGAATGAATGATCGTTGCTATTATTACAATAATAAATGAATGATCATTGCTATTATTACAATAATGAATGAATGATCATTGCTATTATTACAATAATGAATGAATGATCATTGCTATTATTACAATAATGAATGAAGGATCATTGCTATTATTACAATAATGAATGAATGATCGTTGCTATTATTACAATAATAAATGAATGATCATTGCTATTATTACAATAATAAATGAATGATCATTGCTATTATTACAATAATGAATGAATGATCATTGCTATTATTACAATAATGAATGAAGGATCATTGCTATTACAATAATGAATGAATGATCGTTGCTATTATTACAATAATGAATGAATGATCATTGATTCAGCATGAAATATTATTGTTGTAAAAACAGCAGTACCTTTAATTTTGGATAAAATTTAAAAAATGTTTGTTTAAATAAACCCATTTCAAGAAAGTATCAAGTGGGCTGCATGATAACTGTCTGTGGGCTGCATGATAACTGTCTGTGGGCTGCATGCAGCCCACGGGCCTCAGGCCGGCCAGCTCTGCACTAACTCAAACACTTATTATATGATATGCAGTTCTGACAGCTATCTACTTGACATTTTTGACATCAGCAGTATCTCTCAATCATGATTGGCTCTCTTGATGAATATGTAACGTTGTTAAAGAAAGATTACTTTATATAGGGAGACTCAAGGAAGGTCTACCATCATCACCTCGGTAACTGTCACTTTCCAACATACATGTTAACATAATAGTATATAGTGTAAACATGTAGTGCATATATTCAAACATCAGCACTATCTTTCCAATTCCTGCTGCATTTCAAATGGAATTCTTGATCCTCTAAAGTCATTTTTTATCTGAAAATTTTTGTCTGAAAATTTCAACTTGTATGCTGGAAAACACAGTATATTCTCTTCTAGAGAAACCAACAAGAAAAGCTTTGTATGGTTACTCAAGTTGCTAGAAATAGCAACCAATCTTCCTTCAACTTCTTACCATTTTAGAAAAGAAGTAATTCATTGGAGAATGTGGTTCCAGATACACTGTGCGTTGGAAAATGGTGGGATGGTCATGACTGGAATATATTTGATCATAGGTCTGCTTGATCAAGACTAACCTATGTTAAAATATGCACTTAAACAACCAAATTCACCCAAGGGCAAGACAGACTTCCTTTTCTCAGGGTTTCATCACTCTTGAAGGAGGAATCCCTCCTTGGACTTCTTTCACTGTCATTTGTCTCTGACCAGTTGTGGCCACAGGGCTATCGCTAAGCCCCTGCAACCCCTGCGATCACAGGGGCCGCATGTTAAGATCATGAACAAGAATTAAACTATGTTAACTGAAAATTTCAAGAAATAAAATAGTAATACATTGTACTTTCAAAAGTTCTTGTAAAAATATTACGTTGTACCATGAACGTGTACCAGACTTTGTGGATAGTTTATAATATCTATTGAACATGAGCTTATCTCTCAGCTTGATAATTCTGAACTGATCGATGATCTCACGAAGCCAAAAGTGTGCTATGTTTGTCATTGAAAGTTGCCTGGATTATAAAAGTGCTCTTATATTCATATCTAGAAGTTTTACTTATTGAAATTTGTAATAGACCTAAATAGATTTAACTTGTACTTTTAAAGATGTTCTTTAAGATAACATTAAATATTGAACTTCAGATAGAATAAAGTAAAATATAATTATGAATAAAACGTGCTTAGATTACGAATTTTGATTGAAGGGATGAGACCTCGAAACAAAAAGTTGCAGAGGGCCTCTAAAAGTCATGTGACGGAGCTGTGTGGCTATATAGGCCCCAGGTAGCAGGTGAGATCATCTCACCATCTTGGCTTTGGTCAGCCTCTTGTTCTTGTCCATTGTTTAAGTGTCCTTTCTATCATCCTGACTGTCCATCTGTTGTCCTTCACTCATGTGATGTGGCCGACTCATCTATATTTGTTCTTCTTCATGTTCTTATGGTATTATTGACTCTCGTATTCTGTCCTTTAGTGAATTTCCATTTAGAGAAAGAAAAACAAACCTTGCACAGTTCACCATATTCTGTTTCCTTTTATCAGCAGACAAAGAAAGACTGGTTGGTACTGAGGTACTTAGAAAATGTGTTAGGTTTGTGAGGCAGACCATATTTCTTTTTGACTATCTTTCAAAGGAATCTAGACCAGTGGTTTAGAATTTCACTGAAATATTTTTTTTCTTCTGTTGTAACAAATAAAGGAAAATGTCTTTTAGAGGGAGAGAAAAAAATTCTATGACCCCCCACCCATCTTCAAATCCTCCACTGTTTGTTTCATGTTTTTTTTTTACTTCTCTGAGTGTTTAGTTTGGTTCCTTAGAATAACATGAAAAAATGGGAATGCTTACATGTTCTGTCTCCCATAGCTGACAGAAACAATTGCTATTGTCTAATGATAACGAAGCGAATAATGCTCCCTGTTCTTTTATTATTATTGTTTTTAGAAAATTACATTTTGTACAGAATGTAATTATAGAATTATTATTTGTATGTAGAATTATAATTTTACAAGTTTTTTTTTTGTTTGTTTACTGTCTTCAATATATTTTTTCTATGCTAGATAAGTGGAATAGTATTTTGTTTTATTATATTTATTTTTTTATCTTTTTTTTTGCAAATTTTGTGTTATTTTTGTATCAGCTTGTCATATAGGCTTCAAATTTTGGCAAAAGGCCAGCAATTTGTGGGGAGGGATAAGTCAATTACATCAACCCCAGTGTTCAACTGGTACTTATTTTATCAACCCTGAAAGGTTAAGCCAACCTCAGCAAAATTTGAACTCAGAATGTAAAGATGGACGAAATGCTGCTAAGCATTTTGCCCGGCATGCTAACAATTCTGCCAATCTGCCACCTTCATATTTGCTAGTCATATGAGAAAGCAGTACTCATGATCCCTTGCAGGGCCACTGAGATTGATGTGAGAGATGTATCCTCAAACTGGAGACTTGGCTCCTATGCTTTGCAGCAGAGCTGATGCCATGAAGGGTATCTGAAGTACCAGGTAGTAGTGTTAAACCAAACGATGAATGAAGTCCACTATAGTGGGATTTGAGCTCAGAATGCAAAGAGCCATAAAATATACTACAAAGCACTCAATCTGACATTTTTCCAGTTCCGCCAATCTATTGCCCAGGATTCTCTCTTTTACTCTCTCTTTTACTTGTTTCAGTCATTTGACTGCGGCCATGCTGGAGCACCGCCTTTAGTTGAGCAAATCGACCCCGGGACTTATTCTTTGTAAGCCCAGTACTTATTCTAAAAGTCTCTTTTGCCGAACCGCTAAATGATGGGGACGTAAACACACCAGCATCAGTTGTCAAGTGATGTTGGGGGGGACAAACACAGACACACAAACACACACATACATATATATACATATATACGACAGGCTTCTTTCAGTTTCCGTCTACCAAATCCACTCACAAGGCATTGGTCGACCTGGGGCTATAGCAGAAGACACTTGCCCAAGATGCCACGCAGTGGGACTGAACCCGGAACCATGTGGTTGGTTAGCAAGCTACTTACCACACAGCCACTCCTGTGCCTAGGATTGGTTACATTTTTTTTATTTTAAAGACCCTGAAGAAAATAAAAAGTAGAAGTGAATATGGTGTGATTTGAACTCAGAGCATGATAAGACAGAGCGAATATTGCAAGGCATTCTGTCAAATGTTCTAGCAATGTTGCCAATCACCACCTGTTGGCATAATCGTTTTATAAATGGCTAGTCTTCTTAATAGAGATATATCATACCACTACTACTTCTACCAATAATAATAATAATCCTTTCTACTACAGGTACAAGGCCTGAAATTTGGGCAGTGGGATTAATTCGGTTAATTTGACCCAAGTACTCCATCATCATCTTCATTTAACGTCCATGTTCCATGCTAGCATAGGTGGGACGGTACCACGAGCCAGCCTGGCCAAAGCCTGCACCAGACTTCTGTGACTGTTTTGGCAGAATTTTTACAGCTGGATGCCCTTCCTAACACCAACCACTCAGCAGAGTGAACTTAGTGCTTCTTATGTGGCACAAGCACTGGCGTGACTCTGAATTTTGAAAGGTAAAGTCAACTTCAGTGGAATTTGAACTCAGAAGACAAGGATGGATGAAATGCCACTGAGCATTTTGCCAGGTGTGCTAACGATTCTACCAGCTCACCACCTTACTACTACTACTACTACTACTACTAATGATAATAATACTTATCTTTTAGATTTAAATGTAAGGTCAGCAACATTGAGGTGTGGGATTTAATTAATACCATTGATTCTAGTACTTAACTGGCACTGTATTTTATCAAACCCAGAGGGCTGAGAGACAAAGTTGGCAAAGTTCACCTTGGTAGGATTTGAAATCTGGATGTAAACAACACAAAACAAATAGGGCACTGCTTTTTTTCCACTGTGCTAATGAATATGTTAAGCCACCATAATAATAATAATAATGATAATAATAATAATAATAAGACTAAAACAATACCTGTTATCATAGGTGCCCTGGGAATGATAGCAAAAGGGGCTGATTGCTACCTAACTCAGATACCAGGAAACCCAAAAATGGCAGAAATTCAAAAGATAGTGCTCATGGGAAATGCTCATATCCTACGCAAAATACTTTCTATGTATCTCAAGGTTTAAAACAAATGTAATTTTCGTTTTTTTTTTTTTTAGACATTCACTAGTACAACACTAAATACAAAACCAAATATATGGCACACTAGGCATAACAACAACATGAACTTCCAACCTGTTGTCTCTTGAGGTCTCTGGGTGAAACTTGGAGCCAGCTTGTACAAATGTAAAGCAAAAGTCAAACATATAATAATAATAATAATAATAATAATAATAATAATGATAATAATAATAATTTCAAATTTTTGCCACAAGGGCAGCTTGGGGGAGGTGGTGATGAGTCAATTACATTGACCCCAGTGTTCAACTGGTACTTATTTTATCATCTCTGAAAGGATGAAAGATAAAGTCAACCTTGGCGGAATTTGAACCCAGAGCATAGCAACAGGTGAAATAGCGCTAAGCATTTCATCCAGCGTGCTAACGATTTTGCCAGCTCACCACCTTCTGATAATAATAATAATAATAAACCTTTCTATTATAGGCACAAGTCCTGAAATTTTGGGGGAGAGGGCTAGTAGATTACATCCATCCCAGTGTTCAACTGGTACTTATTTTATTGACCCCAGAAAGATGAAAAGGCAAAAATGAACACAGAATGTAAAATTAGAAGATATCTATAAAGCATTTTGTTTGGCACATAAGCGACCCTGCCAGCTCGCTGCCTTAATAATAACAACAACAACAATAATAATAATAATAATAATAATAATGGTGATGATGATGATTTTGAATTTTGGCTGGATGTTTCTTCTTCTTCTTCTTCTTCTTCTTCTAATTCTTCTTCTTTTCTTCTTCTTTTCTTCTTTTCTTCTTCTTCAATTCTCCTTCTTCTTTTCTTCTTCTTCTAATTCTCCTTCTTCTTCTTCTTCTTCTTCTAATTCTCCTTCTTCTTCTTCTTCTAATTCTCCTCCTCCTCCTCCTTCTTCTTCTTCTTCTTCTTCTTCTTATTATTATTATTATTATTATTATTATTATTATTCTGATTCTGATTCTGATTCTGACAAGTAAATGACACCCAATGCACTCTTTAAAGTAGTAGTCATATGGAAATGCATAGAAACCAGGCCCCAACAGGTGACTGGAGCCTGGTAGCTCTCCAGCTTACCAGCTCTTCTGGTCAGACCATCTAACCCATGCCAGCTTGGAAAATGGACATTAAATGATGATGTAATGATTTGGAGAACCATTTCTTCACTTTAGCTTCTGTTAATTTTGTGCATGAAAGCCGAGTCTTTCTTTAATTAAGATCATGACATGTAATGAATTTGTTACTTGGCCTTCTCTTCCTTCTCCACATCCTTAATCTCAAACTTGGCCATTTTGTCTTTTTGATGGGGAAGGGGAAGAGTATATAAAGGACTACATTATTTCATATATCCTCCTTTTTTAAGATGGTTACTCTTTTACTCTTTTACTCTTTTACTTGTTTCAGTCATTTGACTGCGGCCATGCTGGAGCACCGCCTTTAATCGAGCAACTCGACCCCGGTACTTGTTCTTTTGTAAGCCCAGTACTTATTCTATCAGTCTCTTTTGCCAAACCGCTAAGTAACGGGGACATAAACACACCAGCATCGGTTGTCAAGCAATGCTAGGGGGACAAACACAGACACACAAACACACACACGCATATATATATATATACATATATACGACGGGCTTCTTTCAGTTTCCGTCTACCAAATCCACTCACAAGGCTTTGGTCAGCCCGAGGCTATAGTAGAAGACACTTGCCCAAGGTGCCACGCAGTGGGACTGAACCCGGAACCATGTGGTTGGTAAACAAGCTACTTACCACACAGCCACGAATATAATTTCAGAGAAATTTGCCTGCTATTTCTTGTAAGTTAAACTACCATGTAGAGGTTCCTCCTTTGTTGGATCAAAGTTCTGTTTTTTTTTTTATTTTTATTCTTTTTTTGTGTACAGTACCTGTAGTAGGATATAAATTCACCAAATTAATACTTTATCCAATGAGCCATTATTGACTCATATACAAGAATTAGGATGGGGCCTCTTAAATCCTTGTTGCTGTTGATAATTAAGTGGTTAAAATGTTGAACTTGCAAATAATACCATCAAACTCCCTCCTTCGTCTCAGTAGGGAATTCTATATTAAAAGCTATCATTGCATACATACATACATGCACACATACATACATGCATACATACATACATACATACATACATACATACATATATATATACATGCAAGCATGTATATAAATATACATACATACATGCATACATACACCCATGCACACATACATACATACACACACACACATACATACATACATACACACACACACATGCATACATACATACACACATACACACACACACATACATACACACATACATACACACACACACATACATACATACATACATATATTAGCCTAATACAGCTTCAGCTAAGTATAAATGCAGGCACTCAATTCCATTTCACTGTAAAATGGGGTTTACTAAAAGAAATATTGAAAGAATTAACTGTAAGGGTTTTCAATGTAAAGTGATACCAAGCAATGGAAGAACAAATCTGAGACAGAAAAGAGAAAAGAGGCCAACATCTGTGAGCCTGTGTCTCTTTTCTGGTTTTAACTGGTGCATATATAAAAGGAATGGTATTCAGTATACAGTTCTAAAATAAAGAACTTACTTAAACATTCTCTGCAAGATATTAAAGTTTTTTCAAACTCCCAGACATATTGCAGCATTGATAAATTTTCATAAATAAACACGAGAAAAAAAAAAAATTTGAATACAGCCCTTTGTACAGGTGTTTAATGGGGCTGCAGGGTACTCGTATTTTCACTTCACTTCCTTGCTCTGCCTATAAACAATTTCACTGTAAGCAAATTGGGCTTTTTTTTGTTTTTGTTTTTGTTTTATTTCTGTAATCTGTGAAGGAATGTCAGATCAAAATCTAAATTTGAATAAAAAGACAAAAAAAAAAAGTGATTTGAGGGAACATGTTAACACATGTTTTCTTTTAAGTTTGGGCTCTAACCTAACCTAACATTATTTTACAGAAGAAACTAAATTCTTGTTGTTCCATGTTGAATTTATGAATTCATTTGGGTATAAACTTTCAGTGGCACATAATGACTACTGTGATTTAGGCGGATATCATGTATTTTATAGAATAATATTCAAGTGTAAAATGATACAGTTCAGCACATAATAACTAGTATATATATATATATATATATATATATATATATATATATATATATATATATATATATATTTATATATATATATATAATACCATTGATTATGTTGCCATTATCCTTAGTGGCATATATATATATATATATATATATATATTTAAGTAGGTGAATGAATTATTCTATGCTTATTGTCAGCATGGAAAATTCGTTTAACCGAAACCTGGGTAGCAAATTCACGTCAGAAAACACGGTTGAAGCGACCTGTCAAGGGTAGAAACTCCGAGTTCATGTGTAGAAATTTGTGTGTTGTATATGAATAAATGAAATGTGTTGAGAGTAAAGGAATTTTGTTAACATCTTCGTTCGACTCCATTCTTTCATTTATTTATATATATATATATACACATACACATATACGTATGTATGTACACACGCACACAAACACACACACATCCAAACATACAGGGCACTTTACTAATGTGTTTGTGTATTATTTGACTATAGTCTGTAATATATCATACCAAGTACATTCTATATCCCTACCCAGAGCAGTCTTCTAATATATTGCATTAATTCCTTACTGCTTTAGCTAAGAAAGAAGCTAACACGAGCTGGTGTGAATATAAACATAGATATCAATTACATTTCACTCTAAAGGAGTTTATCAAAAGGGATATTTTGAATGAATTAACTGTTAAGATTTTCAGTGTAAAGCGATATGCTTTTAAAGCATATCACCCATTTGAGATTGAAAAGGGGAACATGTCAGAGAAGTGTTTCTCTCTTCTGTCTCATATTGATGATTTGAACCAAATACTCTCTTTTACCTGTTTCAGTCATTTGACTGTGGCCATGCTGGAGCATCGCCTTTTAGTCGTGCAAATCGACCCTAGGACTTATTCTTTGTAAGACTAGTACTTATTCTATCAGTCTCTTTTGCCGAACCGCTAAGTTACAAGGATGTAAACACACCAGCATCTGTTGTCAAGTGATGTTCGGGGAACAAGCACATACACACACACATACATACATACATATATATATATATATATATATATATACAAATATACGACGGGCTTCTCAGTTGCCGTCTACCAAATCCACTCACAAGGATTTGGTCGGCCCGAGGGTATTGTAGAAAACACTTGCCCAAGGTGCCACACAGTGGGACTGAACCCGGAACCATGTGGTACATAAGCAAGCTACTTACCACACGGCCACTCCTACTGTGCAAGATTTTAGTTATGACATGTCTATAGTAAGACAGAAATCTCCTTTAACTAACTTGTAGCTTAGTGAAATCAAAATGATGTTGATCCCTAGAAGTCTACCCCCCAGATCCATCATGTAGCTAATCCTTTTTGCATTCAAACTGACCATATCCAGCCCATGTATTCTGATTTATGTTCAAACTATCCAGATCCAGCCTCTCACACTTTCAGGGAAGTATACGGCTTAGTGGATAGGATGTTGGACTCATGATCCTAAAATTGTGATTTCAATTCCTGGACTGGATGATGTATTGTGTTCTTGAGCAAAGCACATCATTTCCCATTGCTCTCGTCCACTCAGCTAACTAAAAGGAGTAATCCTGTGATGGACTGGCATCCTATCCAGGTGGGGAATATATACGCCATGAAACTGGAAAACCAGCCCTAATGAGTTCGTATGAATCGAGAAAGTAACTTTACTTTTACCTACTATGTCATTCTAAAAATAAACAGTCATGTCATCAAAATCTCCAAGTTATGGAGATAATGTTTGATTAATTTAAAACAATGTAAATATATAAACATAACATTTGACAATAATTTGAATTCTAAAGGGTCAAACATACTTCAAGGTGACTGCCTTACCAATTACACCAAGTCCCATTGTAAGAATCCCTACATGATCACTTGACTTGCTACAAATAGCAATCCAATTGGATCTTTTCGGTTTGAACGGCAGTTTTTTCTAGCGGTGTCATATGAAATTGTCACCCATAATTATGACCCTAGAATCGATCTATTGCATTTCAATCTGTTTTAGGGTTAGGGTTAGTTAGGGTTAGGGGTGGGGGGGAGGGTATCTTTTTTTTCTTCACAAATGTAAATAAACCCAATCTGTTTCTTTATCTAGGGACATATTCATACAGCACAGAATGCTTTTTAACTCAATAGACGTAATTGATTGGTTGAAATTGCAGAAATTGAAGAAAAAAAACAAAACATATCTTACAAACTATAGAATTTTCTCAGTAAAGCCAAGAGAAAAAGCTGTTTTATAAACACATTCTACCAGTATATGAAGTTTAAAATTTTTTAGTTACCTAGAAGTTATGTTAAAAACTGCCGTTCAAACCGAAAAGATCCGTCCAATTTTCCTCCTATCACACACTACTTTCTTTAAAGAAAGAAGAATGAATATGAAATTTTAAAAAAATCAATGATATGATCATAACTGTAAATGAGCATCACTGTCATACTAGTGGTGTTGTTCATTTTTTGTCTTCCATTCTGAAATATCACCTTGCTTGGAAAGAAGTGAGGGTTGGTGACAGCAAGGGCATCCAGTTGTAGGGAATCAGCCTCAATAAATTTTGCCTGGGCCATGCAAAGTGGACATTAAATTGATAATGGTAATGATGATGATGTTGACCATGATGATGACATTGATGATGGGAATGATTATGGTGATGATGATGTGACACTAGGGTGAAATATATGCCGGAATCAATGACAGAAAAAAAATGTAAGATTAGTTCTCCACAAAGTCTTTTTTATTGTCATAATAGAGTATTTTCAGTTCATTTAATGTATGCTTTTCCATGCTATCATGGGTGGATGAGGATTTATTTGAGGGGATATTTTATGTTTAAGATGCTCTTCCTGTTTCCAACTCTTAAATGCTTTTCATCATCATCATCGTTTAACGTCCGCTTTCCATGCTAGCATGTGTTGGACGGTTCAACTGGGGTCTGGGAAGCCCGAAGGCTGCACCAGGCTCCAGTCAGATCTGGCAGTGTTTCTTCAGCTGGATGCCCTTCCTAACGCCAACCACTCTGTGAGTGTAGTGGGTGCATTTTACGTGCCACCGACACAGGTGCCAGACAAGGCTGGCGAACAGCCATGCTCAGATGGTGCGTTTTACATGCCACCGGCACAAGGGCTAATTTTTAAAGATGCATCAAGCTCAGTAGAATCACTGTCATCCATACACACAGGCTTGACCTTCTCAGGTGCCACTGTCACATAAAATGCACTTGTGCCAGTGGAACATAAAAAGCACCCAGTGCACTCTGTAGAGTGGTTGGCATTAAGAAGGGCATCCAGCCATAGAAACCATGTGACGTTAAACAATTAGAGTCTAGACAGCTTCCCAGCTGGCCAGCTCCATATCAAACTATCCAACCTATGCCAGCATGGAATACGGATGTTAAACGATGATGATGAGGAAGCCTTTGAAAGTGCAAAGCAACTGGTTGTAATATCAGCAAGGAATGTCAACATCATGTCACCGTTTCACTCAGTCAATGACAAGCAAAGCTATGAGATATAATTTGTGCATATTTGCACATGCACACACACATTCATACATGCACTCACACACACACATACATGCACACACACATTCATACATGCACTCACACACACATACATGCACACACACATTCATACCTGCGCTCACACACATTCATACACACGTGCATGCACATACACACATGCATGCACATACACACACACACACACACACACACATACATACATACATACATACATACACACATGCATGCTGATCAAAACAAACATGTAATTATGCCATCAGATACACACACACACACACACACACACACACACACACACACACACACTCACACAGTCTGTGCCTATGTGAATGTATTTGTGTGTGTGTACATAACTATTAGTCTGATGAACAAAGTTTCTTATAGTTTGTTGTTATGGAAACTTTTTTCTGAATACTCACTCACACACTCATGCACACACACACACACACACACACACACAGTGATCAAAACAAGCATACAATCACACACACATACACACCCAATTTCTGTACATCCGCTTCTGTTTAAGAATGAACTTTCCAGATTTAGTATCGACATTGTTACTCATAGTTCACTTTCAAGAGAAAGGCAGCTTTCAAAAACATGGCACTAGTCACACCCTATACACAAGAATATTTACAAATCCATCATCATCATAACCTATTTCTTTACTACCCACAAGGGGCTAAACACAGAGGGGACGAACAAGGACAGACAAACGGATTAAGTCGATTACATCAACTATCATTATGGGTAACACTAAACGTACCTTTTGGATTTTTATGTTCTTTGGTATAATAATTGCATGCGGCTGAAGAGTGCTTTAAACCATCCTTTATGTCGATTATACACTGATGTAAGAATAGGTCGTTTATAAAGCTTGAAACACGCGTACCGCGACATCCTTTGTGTTCTGTTTTTGATTTCATTTGATACATATACCCTCTCACCTCTGCTACTAGCTGGCGTATACAGGTGCTTACACTTATCAAGTATTCACCCTAATTTTATTGTATATATATTCTTTTACTCTTTTACTTGTTTCAGTCATTTGACTGCGGCCATGCTGGAGCACCGCCTTTAGTCGAGCAAATCGACCCCGGGACTTATTCTTTGTAAGCCCAGTACTTATTCTATCGGTCTCTTTTGCCGAACCGCTAAGTGATGGGGACGTAAACACACCAGCATCGGTTATCAAGCAATGCTAGGGGTACAAACACAGACACACACACACACACACATATATATATATATACACACACACACATATATACGACAGGCTTCTATCAGTTTCCGTCTACCAGATCCACTCACAAGACATTGGTCGGCTCAGGGCTATAGCAGAAGACACTTGCCCAAGATGCCACGCAGTGGGACTGAACCCGGAACCATGTAGTTGGTTACTAAGCTACTTACCACACAGCCACTCCTGATATATATTGGTGCTTGATGATGACAAAATCTGTGTTCTCAATGATGAGAGTGCATGTGACTCTGTAGCCCAGAGCTGGAAGCACACAGGCACCCACAGGTGTCGCAACGATACTCTGTTTTTGAAACAGATGCTTCCCTGTTCTCTTTGAAGGCAGCTACTGCTTCCCATGAGGTGAGAAATCTCCATTGTGATCTGTCTGCAGCAGAGTCTTCATGTTCACATGGACAAATGCCACTCCATTTGAGATCGTTTTCCCAAGCGTCCATGTACCTCAGCTTAGGCCTTCCTTGACTGCATGAGCCTTGCATGATTTTGCCATACAACAGCTATCTAGTCATTCTGATGACATGGCCAGTGCAGACAACAGTTTTCTTTTCAGTTTCAGCCAAACTAAATCCATTTTAGAAGGCTTTGATCAACCAAGAACTATAGCAGAATATACTTGCTGAAAGTGCATGCAGTGGGACTGAACTTGAAACCTGCACCCTTGTACAAAACTCAAAGTCACT
This sequence comes from Octopus sinensis, assembly GCF_006345805.1. Taxonomy (NCBI): domain Eukaryota; kingdom Metazoa; phylum Mollusca; class Cephalopoda; order Octopoda; family Octopodidae; genus Octopus; species Octopus sinensis. The sequence goes on along the minus strand of NC_043004.1, from coordinate 41,226,830 downwards.
GCCAAATAACCTTTATTTACAATAATATGGAATATGGAAGCTAAATGATGTTGATGCTGATAATTATGTGGAACATGAAAACATTAAAATTTGTAAAAATTATCTATATATATAAAAGAAAAGTTGTGTGGTGTCTGTCTCCTACGATTTAGATTCCTAACTACTCCCACATTTTGCGGTGTAGTTTAACCAAAAGTGGGTATCTTATAGTCGTGATTCATATCGAGCCCTTCTGGGTATTAGCGCGCATCTACGATGAGTCTACGATTTAAAAAAAATTTACCATCATTTTTTTCCATTTTTAATGCATTTTTTTTTTGCTATTATATAAGGGAAGTTACTCTCTAAAAATGTCTACGATTTAAAAAAAATTTACCATAATTTTTCCCATTTTAATGCATTTTTTGCTATTACATAAGGGAAGTAACTCTCTAAAAATGCTTATATAGTTATTTCCCTTACAAACCCGAGCAATGCCGGGCAATACTGCTAGTTGAATATAAAACTTTAACCCTTTAGCATTCAGATTACTCTCTCAAATATAATGTTATTTTATTCACATTGTAGTTTAAATTAATGATGCATTATCTTGTAGCTTTGATATTTCAATTTTGGGATTGCTTATTTTTAGGGTGACATTTTTGGCCAGGTGTGAAAGGTCTGATCAAGCTGGTTTCAACATAAAATCAAGTAGCATATTTGGGGCCAGATATGACTGGGTTAAATGATACAGGGTAAAATAATTACAATATAAATTATCTAGAATCATGTTGACCTGAAATGTCTTTTTCTACAGCAGTGTGATGTTATTTGAGGGAATTTAGCTGCTCTCTCTAGCATGCCAAAAGTTGAATAAAGTGGTTTTAAAGATGGGGATCAAGGGATAATAGATATTAACTTACAGGCAAAAGCCTCAACTCTGTTACTGCCATTATGCTTCCTTATCAGTTGGAAACTTCATATTGTTGGTGAGGTCTTTTACCTGCAGGCCACACAGAATTACCTTTCAAGTTGTCTGAGCACAAATGGTGTTATAATTCTGTCAGTTTTATAATTGCTCTATTACCTTTATAACCTCAACTAGTATTCTGTTCTCTGGGAAGAGTAATTCTCTTTTAGTGCCTTATTATTTAACACACTCACCGGTAAAATTTCCACTTATTTCTTATTTTTATTTTCTAAAATTTTCATTGTGTCTTGCAACCTTTTCAATAGTCTTGACTCTGTCCGTTATTTACACTGCGTTCCCTTTTGTTTGTTTGTGCATATGTGTGTGTGCCTATACATGCATGCATATACATATGTATGTGTGTGTGTTTGCATGTGTATGTATGTATATATGTGTGTATATGCATATGTATGTATGTGTGTGCATCTGAATGTACATGATTTCCTCCATTACAATCTCCACTGCCCACTCAATTAGGTGAATATTTTCTCTGTTTTGTGGAATCAGACTTATTATTATGATTATCATTTTTTGGCTATAAAAAAAAAATCTGTCAATTTATTATTTATTCAAAATTTTTCCTTGCAGAGCTAGTGCTACAGTCCAAATGGCTCCAAGTATGCGTTCAGAGTCATGGAAAATTGGATGGATCCAGGCTTGTACCAAAATGATATTTCGGAATACCTACAGTAATGAAGGATTGTAAGTATGTCTACATTATCATCATTATAAGAAAGAATTTGTTTTAAAATTATACATCGCAATATTAATTGTTTTATAACAATTAATATCTAAAACGAGTCTGATTTATAGAAATCTGTGTCTTGATTGAATAAAGCTCTTAATAATACTTGGTATAAATATAATCCTTTCTAGTATCGGCCTGAAATTTTAGGGGAAGGGGCTAGTCAGTTACATCAATCCCCAGTACATGACTGATTCTTATTTTTTCAGCCCCAAAAGGATGAAAGGCAAAATTGACCCTCGGTGGAATTTGAACTCAGAACATTAAGACAAACAAAATGTTGCTAAGCATTTTACCTGACATGCTAGTGATTCTGCTGGCTCAGTGCTTTACTGGGTATAAATATAATCTTATTATGGCTTGTTAGAGAAGGGTAGTCAGTTGTTAATACAGTTGATTCCTTTTTGCTCACAATAAAACTGTATAAAATGAAAAAAAAGTCAGTCATTTATGATGCCCTCTGTTTTTAATTAAGCTTAATTAATTTATTCATGTTTTTATATTTATGCACCCTTTTCAAGCCTAGCCAGGCTCATGGGCTCGGTTTCCCAGTTTCTGTGGCGTATGTGTTCTCCCCAGCTAGACGGGACGTCAATCCATCACAGCGTTACCCAAGAAACAGGAAGAAAGAGTGAGAGAAAGTTGGGGCGAAAGAGTATAACAGAGGTCACCACCACCATCTGCCGGAGCCTCATGGACCTTTAGGTATTTGCGCTCAATAAACACACACAACGCCCGGCCTGGGAATCGAAACCACGATCCTCCGACCGCGAGTCCGCTGTCCTGACCACTGGGCCATTGCGCCTCCACAATTTATACATAAATTGGCTAAAAAAGTTTACTCTTTAAGTACATCATAGCATTAAAAACAAACATTGCTAACAGTAATTCATTAAGCAAAATAGTTGCTAAAAATGTCTCATTTATGTAAATTGATGTACCCCATGCAATAAAACCTTTAACAATAGTGGCTTCAATTACAGTATGACTATGGACAGCTAGGGAAGGGCAGTTGATGTTTATATAATCTCAACAAATGTTGAAACTAGTCCAGTTGATCCCATTTGTCAGGTATTGAAACTAGTTCAGTTGATCTATTTGTCAGGTCGCATGTAAAAAGCACCCACTACACTCACGGAGTGGTTGGCATTAGGAAGGGCATCCAGCTGTAGAAACTCTGCCAGATCAAGACTGGAGCCTAGTGCAGCCATCTGGTTTGCCAGCCTTCAGTCAAAACCATCCAACCTATGCTAGCATGGAAAGCGGATGTTAAATGATGATGATGATGATTTAAATGAATAATAAATTATTCTAAAACTGTATAAGTAAATTTACAAATTATGAAATAGATGATATAACGAGATGAATTCTCTGTTAACTATGTTAGATAAAAATTTAAAATTTGAAAATATTATTTAAAATACTTAGAAATGATTAAAAAATAAAGAAAATAATTAAAATAAGTAAATAGCAAAAATCGACCAAAAATCTTGTGAGTGAATTTGGAAGATGAAAAATGAAAGAAGCCCGTCACATATGTGTATATAAATATATATATATATATATATATATATATATCTGTGTGTATATGTTTGTTCCCCCACCCAACATCGCTTGACAACCGATGCTGGTGTGTTTATGTCACTGTAACTTAGCAGTTCGGCAAAAGAGACCGACAGAATAAGTACTAGGCTTACAAAGAATAAGTCCTGGGGTCGATTTGCTCGACTAAAGGCGGTGCTCCAGCATGGCCACAGTCAAATGACTGAAACAAGTAAAAGAGTAAAAGAGCAAATACAGTGCGGGAGAATTGTGGAAAAGAAGAAGGGTGTGAAAATATGTGAAAGTTGAATAAAGAGAGAATTTCATAGGACCTTTAATGTATCAACTAAATGTTAAACGCCTAAATTTGATGTGCAACTTATAATTGTATTATCCTAGCAACTTTCTCTTTAATTGCAATTGTTGGTCAAGAAAATAGATTACAGATCGAAAGTATAAAATGTACAAAACCTGTACAAGATTAATAGCAGGCCATTTTTTTTAAAACAAGGTTCTGCTTACCCAAGAATTCTTTCAAATGTCTGCACTGGAAGAAAAAATGATTAGCGGCATTTCTTCTGACTTTATGTTCTGAGTTTCAATGTTACTGGGGTTGATAAAATAAGTATCAGTCAAATACTGGGGTTGACATAATCAACTTACTCCCTTCCCTGAAATTGCTGGCCTAGTGCCAAAATTGAAACCATTGTTATTATTATTATTATTATTAAGACAGCAAACTAGAAGAATTATTACTGCACCAGAGAAAATGCTAAGCAGAATTTCGTCCTTCTTTACATTCTGAGTTCAAATACCACCAAGGGTGATTTTTGCCCTTCCTTTCAGGGTTGATAAAATAAGTACCAGTTGCATACTGGGGTTAATATAATCGACTAGTCCCCTCATCCCAAATTTCAGGCCTTGTGCCTATAGTAAAAAGTATTATTATTATTATTATTATATTATTATTATTATTATTAAAAAGGCAGTGAACTTGCAGAATTTACGTTCTGAATTCAAATTCCACCATCGTTGGCTTTGCACTTCATCTTTTGGGGAGTGATGAATTAAATACCAGTAAAACACAAAGGAGTTGATGTAAGTACCAGTGAAACACTGGGGTCGATGTACGTTCTGAATTTGCTTTTCATCCTTCTGGGATCAATAAAATAAGTACCAATCAAGTACTGGGATCAATGATATCGACTTGGTCCCTTCCCCATAATTTCAGGCCTTGTGTCGAAATTTGAAACCATTATTGTTGTTGTTATTATTATCATTATGGCTGTCAGCCTGTGAAGTCATACAAGTTGGAATTCTATAACTTGTAAGTGTTTAATCAAGCATTTTAGCTGGTTGCAGCCCGGTCATTCAAAATTCTATTTTACGAGTATTTTGCTTGATTGTGGTGGTAACATTTTGTGTGGTAACTTTTGCAAAAGGCGGCGAGCTGGCAGAAACGTTAGCATGCCGGGCGAAATGCGTAGCCGTATTTCGTCTGCGTTACGTTGTGAGTTCAAATTCCGCCGAGGTCGACTTTGCCTTTCATCCTTTCGGGGTCGATAAATAAGTACCAGTTGCATACTGGGGTTAATATAATCGACTAGTCCCCTCATCCCAAATTTCAGGCCTTGTGCCTATAGTAAAAAGTATTATTATTATTATTATTATTATTATTATTATTATTAAAAAGGCAGTGAACTTGCAGAATTTACGTTCTGAATTCAAATTCCACCATCGTTGGCTTTGCACTTCATCTTTTGGGGAGTGATGAATTAAATACCAGTAAAACACAAAGGAGTTGATGTAAGTACCAGTGAAACACTGGGGTCGATGTACGTTCTGAATTTGCTTTTCATCCTTCTGGGATCAATAAAATAAGTACCAATCAAGTACTGGGATCAATGATATCGACTTGGTCCCTTCCCCATAATTTCAGGCCTTGTGTCGAAATTTGAAACCATTATTGTTGTTGTTATTATTATCATTATGGCTGTCAGCCTGTGAAGTCATACAAGTTGGAATTCTATAACTTGTAAGTGTTTAATCAAGCATTTTAGCTGGTTGCAGCCCGGTCATTCAAAATTCTATTTTACGAGTATTTTGCTTGATTGTGGTGGTAACATTTTGTGTGGTAACTTTTGCAAAAGGCGGCGAGCTGGCAGAAACGTTAGCATGCCGGGCGAAATGCGTAGCCGTATTTCGTCTGCGTTACGTTGTGAGTTCAAATTCCGCCGAGGTCGACTTTGCCTTTCATCCTTTCGGGGTCGATAAATTAAGTACCAGTTACACACTGGGGTCGATCTGATCGACTTAATACCTATGTCTGTCCTTGTTTGTCCCCTCTGTGTTTAGCCCCTTGTGGGTAATAAAGAAATAGGTAACATTTTGTGTAATTGCACCCCACTTTTTGAAGGTGTAATAATTGTTTTGCATTTTTTGTGAAGACAAGATTTTATTCATTTTTCCAATTTTGAAAAATGTTGGATGACAGAAAAATAGTAATAATAATTGACCAAGAGCAGCAATCTGCTGACTCAGTTGAAACTCTGAAAGCAAATGCAGCTGAAGGTGAGATTAGTTTCTTGCCAAAGAGAAATATAATTTCCTCTTGTTGCTACAACGAGAGTAAGAAGTGCAAAAGTACCAGCAGCAACAATGTAAACAATACCAGCAGCAGCACCACCACCACTACAAACAGCAGAAACAAAAACAATAATAGCAACTGTATCAATGACAACATTAACAACAAGATCAAAAGCGAGAAAAGTAACATGAACAAGATTGAAAACAACAACAACAACAACAATAGCAGCAATAATAACACAATGAACCTCAACAAAGTTAATTCCTTTTCTAAAACCATTAGCAATTGGACTATTTTTTTCTAAAAATCAAAATCGATCAACATCAATGGAATTTGTAGTTGTGATACCAGTGCCAGTGGCACGTAAGAGAACCATCCAAACGTGGCCTTAGCCAGCGCCGCATCACCTGGCCTCCGTGCCGGTGGCACGTAACAAACACCATCCGATCGTGGCCGTTTGCCAGCCTTGCCTGGCCTCCGTGCTGGTGGCACGTAAAAAGCACCATCCGAGTGTGGCCTCGTCTGGCACCTGTGTCGATGGCACGTAAAAAGCATCCACTACACTCACGGAGTGGTTGGCATTAGGAAGGGCATCCAGCTGTAGAAACACTGCCAGATCTGACTGGGGCCTGGTGCAGCCTTCGGGCTTCCCAGACCCCAGTTGAACCGTCCAACTCATGCTTGCATGGAAAGCGGACGTTAAACGATGATGATGATGATGATGACTTTAAAATAAGGCACCGAAATACAAGAATGACATTATGAAACCAGGTGTTATGTGCCTTAGTGAGGAGGAGATAAAAACCTCCGAAAGACAAACAATTGTTTATAAATGTGTTTCTCGCACGGAGAAGAAGTTTAAATTTCTTTCTCCAGCAGAGACTGAAAATTGCCTCGATGATGTGTGGCACTCAGTGCTACACATACTGAAAGGTAAACAATGTGGGATGGTTGCTGCTGTATGCAGCAGTGAGCAAGAAGCCAAGAGAATGGTTACTATAACTTGTAATGGCTACTATAACCAGGCTTTTTTAATGATTCCCTATTACATGGATAAAAGGTTAATTTGAATTCAAGTCAAGAACATGCTGGATTACTGTGATCTGGCGAAGGTTTTAGCCATTCTGGAAGAACATGGGGAGATTGTGGAGGTGAAGTCCACTCCACAACTCAACAGGACTGGAATTCTTATGGAATTCCAGATTCTAGTTTCTCCAGAGGAACTAAATTACATTCCTAATTTTATCTGTTTCGGGGAATGTGAACAGATGCCAGTTTCTATGGAGGGGTAAAAACAGAAGTGTTTAGTGTGCATGGGAATACAAATCACCTCAAAGTCTTTTGCTCCACAGTGGAGAAGCATGAAGCTCTCCACCATTGCTAACAACTCTTCAAGGTGGGGACAAATCTATTACCTCGAGTCTACCTCCTTCTCCCAACTCAGGCCTCACAAAAGCAAAGTCCTCATTGATATCACACCAAAAGGCCTTTGTTGGAGATAAGAGAAAAACTGATTATGAAACAGAGACCAGCCCAAATCGAAAGCCCTAAGATATGACAGTAAAAGCAAAATCTATCACCACTCCACTTTAAAAACAAAACACAAACATCAGCATCTTCATCACAAGACAACCAATTTTTACAAACATATTCACAACCACAAAATTCATGAAAACAAAAAGAACACCTGAGAAACAAAATGACCAACAGGGTGTTTTTTTTGGTGGGGAACGGGTGAAAGTCTTGCCATTTTTTTCATATATTCTCATTTTAATAATCATCTCTGGTTAATTATTGAGAGGGGTGTTGTGTTGGCAGAAGTTTGTACTCTCTGAGTACTCTTGTTGTTGTTATTATTATTATTATTATTATTATTTTTATTATTATTATTATTATTTTTATTATTAAAAAAGCAGTGAGCCAACAGAATTGCCACCACGCTGGACAAAATGCTTAACGGCATTTCATCAGTTTTCATGTTTTGAGTTCAAATTCCACCAAGGCTGACGTTGACTTTCATCCTTTCGGGGTTGATAGATTAAGTGACAGCAAAATCCTGGAGTCGATGTAATTGACTTAACCCCTTCTGAAAAGAATCAGGCATTGTGCCTTTAGTTGAAAGGCTTATTATTATTGTTGTTAAAAAGGCGGTGAGCCAGCAGAATTGTTAACACATCGAACAGAATGCTTAGCAGTTTTTCATCCGTTGCTACGTTCTGAGTTCAAATTCCGCTGAGGTCAGCTTTGCCTTTCATTCTTTCCGGGTCGATAAATTAAGTACCAGTGAAACACTGGAGTCGATGTAATTGACTATTCCTCTCTCCAAAAATTTCAGATCTTGCGTCTATAGTAGAAAGGATTATTATTATTATTATTATTTTTAGATGAGTACCAGATGAATTTGGGTTGAGAGACTAGAGGACATTTACACATTCTCTTTATCATCTACCTTACTATTCTCATCTCTTCTGCTTCTTAATTCTTTTCCTCCCCCTCCCCCTCCTCACTTTCTCCTCTTTCCAAACATGTGGCTGTAATTATGTAAATTTATATCATACTCTCATATTTCCACAGGATTTTTCTAAAGATGGTGGTGATTAAGTTATTTTGTTTTCGTTTTCTGCATTCTAAACATATGAACTACATTGAGCTCTATAATCAAAGCCAGATATGAAAATTATACTTTGGAAATTGGAGTCTTGAGAAAGTTTGTTCATGGTTGCTCAACGTGCTAGAAGCAGCAGCCAAATCTCTATCATATCACACCCTGTCACATTCAGAATGAAAGAGCATGTTGAAAAAGGTAATCTTCCATAAACTGTGACTGAGAAAAAGGCCAAATAAGCAAATAACAAAGCCTCCACATGCTAGAAATAGCAGCCAAATCAACAGCATATCACGCTCTAGCTTTTTTTTAAAAAAAGGAATGAAACATTGACAAATGTAGTCCTAGTTACACTAAATCTCCCACATGTCATATCTTTATCCTTTATCTTTTACATGTTTCAGTATTAGACTGTGGCCATACTGGAACACGATCTTGGAGGGTTTGGGCAAACAGATTAGACCCAGTACTTAATTTCAAGTATGGTGCTTATTATATTGACCTGTTTTGCTGAACTATCAAGATACAGGGACATAGACAAAGCAACACTGATTGTCAAATAGCTGGGGAGACAAACACACACACACATACACTTACATACATACATACACACACACATACATACATACACATGCATACATACATACATACATACATATATACATACATACATACAAACATGCATACATACATACATACAAATATGCATACATACATACATACATACACACATACATACGCATGCATACATACATACACACATACATACATACATACATACATACATACATACATACAAACGTACGTACGTACATGCATGCATACATACATACATACATACATACAAACATGCATACAAACATGCATACATACATACATACATACATACATACATACAAACATGCATACATACATACATACATACAAACATGCATACATGCATACAAACATACATACATACATACATACAAACATGCATCCATACATACATACATACAAACATACATACACACACACACACACACACACACACACACACAAGGGGTGCTGAAAAGTTCCTGGCTTTGGGTAAAAGAAAATACAGGAGGATTGGGTATGATTTTATTCAACATATTCCCCTCTCAGATTCACCCACTTATTGCAGCAGTCCTTCAGTTTTTCTAAACCCTGTAAAAGAACTTCAGAAGGTTGGGCCTCCAACCAGGCCTTTCACGATACCCTTAAAGCCAGGAACTTTACCACCTTCTCATATATGTTTATACAATGGACTTCAACACAGAAGACTGCTTATTAGGGAATTGTGGTATTTGATTAAATCAAGGTTTTGCTTAAAATGAAATTTCTTTAATTTCTCTGTGATTTCTCATGGAACATTGATGTAGAATACTGGGAAACCTTTCAAAGATAGTTTTATGAGCTAGTTAATCTCTAAAGAAATTTATATTTTTAAAAGAGTGTGCCAGTGGCACGTAAAAAGCACCATCCGAAAGTGGCCGCTGCCAGCCTGCTCTGGCTCCTGTGCCAGTGGGACGTAAAAAGCACCATCCGAAAGTGGCCGCTGCCAGCCTACTCTGGCTCCTGTGCCGGTGGCACTTAAAAAGCACCCACTACACTCACGGAGTGGTTGGCGTTAGGAAGGGCATCCAGCTGTAGAAACACTGCCAGATCAGACTGGAGCCTGGTGCAGCCTCCTGGCTTCCCAGACCCCGGTCGAACTGTCCAACCTGTGCTAGCACGGAAAACGGATGTTAAACGATGATGATGATGATGAAAGAAGATTAATAAAGGTATATAATATTTTTGATGTAAGGGCTCTCTGAGACATAGAATGCATTTCATGGTTTCTCCAAGAGGCAAAAGTTTGGGAACTGGTCAGTGGGCATAGCTAATAGAGGAGCAAGGGGAGCGATTGTTTCCCAGGAATACATTTATCTAAATTGGCTCCTTTTCAAAAATCTTTTTTAACTCTTTAGTTACCTATATTAGTAGTTATAAGTTTCATTCATAATGACATTTTTACCAAAACATGAAATTAATGTATGTAGAGCACAATTACATATTTTATAACTAATGAAATATTGGATCTTTTCCGTTTGAATGGCAGTTTTTAACATAATTTTCTAGGTAACTAAAAAATTTTAAACTTCGTATTCTGGTAGAATGTGTTTATAAAACATCTTTTTTCTCTTGGCTTTATTGAGAAAATTCTATGGTTTGTAAGATATTTGTTGTTTTTTTTTTTTCTTCAATTTCTGCAATTTCAACCAATCAATGATGTGTATTGAGGTAAAAAAACATTCTGTGCCGTATGAATATGTCCCTCGTTTAAGAAACAGATTGGGTTTATTTACATTTGTGAAGAAAAAAAAATACCCTTCCCCCCACCCCTAACCCTAACCCTAAAATAGATTGAAATGCAATAGATCGATACTAGGATCATAATTATGGGTGACAATTTCATATGACACTGCTAGAAAAAACTGCCATTCAAAACCGAAAAGATCCGAAATATTTTGCATATTATAACGAAAATGAGTCAAAAATTGTTTGGCACCTTTTTTTTATGTGCTTGCTCCCACTAAACTTTAGAACCTGGATATACCTCTGGGAATGTTGCATCTCTCAGCTATTGCTATATGACCTTGTTCCAAGGTCATACTAGGGCCTTCTTCAGTGGAATATATGAACTGTGCCAATGTTGTCATCATACAAGAAGTGGAATCTGTTTCAGTAGATATCGTGTGGTAAGAAGCTTGTTTCCCAATAGCATAGTTTGGGGTTCAATCCTGCTTTGTGGAACCTTGGGCAAGTGTCTGCTTCTATAACCTTGGGCCAACCAAAAGCCTTGTGAGCGGATTTAGTAGACAGAAACTGAAAGACACCTGTTGCATGTGTGTGTGTGTGTGTGTGTGGTGGGGTGCATGTGTGTGTGTGCACGTGTGCATGGATCTGTGTGTGTTTTGTGCCTGTGTTTGTCCCCCACCACTACTTGACAAATGGTACTGGTGTACTTATGTCCCCATAAGTCAGTAGTTTGGCAAAAAGATTGTTCGAATAAGCACAAAGCTTTAAAAAATATGTCCTGGGATTGATTCACTCAGCTAAAAGTACTTCAAATCAGTGCACCAGCATGGCCACAGTCTAATGACTGAAACAAGTAAAAGATAGGTGCAGGTATGAGTGTGTGGTTAAGAAGCTTGTATCCCAACCATCTGGTCTTGGGTTCAGTCCCACTGCACAGAAGCTTGGACAAGTCTCTTCTACAAAAGCCCAGGGCCAATCAAAGCCCTGAAAGTAGATTTGGTAGACAGAAGCTGAAAGAAACCTGTCATGTGTACACACACACACACACACACACACGCATGCACACACACACACACACACACACACCCACCTCAAGTAAAAAATGGAAATCCAACTAAGTGGGATTTTCATCACCAAAACAATTTACCCCACCCCACCCCAATACTAAAAAGTTCTTTTTTATTTTACTTGTCTCAGTCATTAGGCTGTGCCCATGCTGGGGCACTGCCTTGAGGAATTTTGATCGAACTTATCACCCCCAGCATTTTGTTTTATTTAAAAGCCTCGCATTTATTCTATTGGTCTCTTTTGCCAAACTGCTAAGTTATGGGGTTGTAAACACATCAACCCTGCTCGTCAAATGGTAGTAGAAGACAAACACAAAGACACACCAAATCCACTCAAGCTTTGATATGTGTATATGTAATATATATATGTGTATGTATATATATATATATATATATATATATATATATATATATATATATATATATATATATATATATACTCCAAGAAAGTTAGAGGTTGAGAATCCAACCCACTAAGGGATAATATCTATCCAATATACTGCTGGTAGAATACCCAATTATTAATACACAAGTGTTTTTTATTGCATTGCAATTACATTACCTAGTGTATTAAATGGGTGAAGGTAAAGAGATATTTTACCAATACAGTGGTGGGCACAGTTCTGCAAATCTAACAGCTAATTAGCGAAGCTAACTTTTTGTTTGGTGGATTTGACATTTCGCTAACTTAGGAAACCGTTAGCAGACTAATTACCTTTTGCTAAATTTAGTTCAACTAACTTTTAAATCCGCTAACAAAATTCATACATTTGTTCTTGTCTGTTGCGGGTGTGTCTCAAAGAGTCTGTCAGGCATGCTATTGGCTGATTACGTGTACATGTGTCAAGATGTGATTGGCTGACACAGCAGTAGCCAGCTGAGCTGCATTGTGTAATTCTACAGTTTTAAGTTGTGTTTACTTACGACGTTGTCACGTTACTGACAGTCTTACAGTGTCAGCAACAGCAGTGTCCATTATCAGTTTATCAAGTTATTGCTTATCGTCATGGAAGGTGAAGATGTCTTTGTTCAGCTTGAGAATGAAGAGAATGTTGAGGAGTCTGCAACAGCTGTGGGTGAGGCACTGGTCACTCAGGTTGTGAGCCAGGAGTCTCAGAACTCATGGCCTCACAAGGAGGACTGCTTTGTTCTCACATCAAGGGATAAGAGGAACGCCAAAATCCTGTACTTCTGGTGTGTCACGTACCAGCCCAAGGAGACCACCATCAGTGGACAAGTGGCGAGCCTTTACAACTTGAAGTCGCACGTCAAGAGGAAACACCCAACACATGCCATCCAGTTTGAGGAGAGGATCAAGGCCAGCTCTTCCTGTGGGAAATAGACAATCTTCTGGTAGCAGTGCCAGTAGCCAGTCATCGCAGCCATGTGCAAAGAAAGCAGGCCAGCTCAGCATTGGTGAGGCATTTTTACTCAAACTGCTGGCACTGGGATTTGTCAGTCCATGGTGGACAGAAGGATTGTAGACCTGTTTGTCAAGAACATGCTACGACTGCATGTAGTGGAGTCCTCCACTTTAGTTGGCCTGATCAAAACGCTGAACCCCAGCAAGACATCGATGTCCTGTTGCACTTTGGGCAAAATGATCTTGGCCAGCCATAAACAGCTGGAGGAGTATCTTAAAAGGTATTTATAAATTAAAATTATACCAAATTATTACATAATTATTATGGTGTACTTCACATTTTCTTAATTTAATTTAATCATTTTTTAAATAATCATTTTCTTAATTGATGTAATAAAATGTATAATAGCTATTAGAAATAAATGTCATAATATATAATATACAGTATATATATATATAAACATTACTTTATATAATTAGGGTTCAGCAAAAAAATTTGCTTTACCACCTACCGAACTTTTAGAAATAGCAGCCAAAGAATTTAGCTATTTCCTCTACTATAAGAAGAGTCTCCCAGACAATGTATACTCAAAAACAATTCATGTAGGCATTGACAGAAAAATAACGAAAGTTCACTCGAAATTAGATTACTTGTGAACGCGTTTCTGGATTAGTCAGATATAGAGATGCTAGAAATACATCCCTATTCTAACATTCCCGTCATCAGCACAAGATTTCATTAAATTTAAATTTGAGAGCACAAAAAATTGAACATGCCCATCTGATTTGAGTAACCTCAAAGTAATGTTTAAATTTACCGTAAATGGTCCTTTTACATACTGAAATTTGGTAAAATTATTAATTACTAATTAATTAATTAATTTTACCCTTATTATTGACTATATATATATATTCCACTCATGATTAAGTCTGCACAGCCAAAACAGCAGTCTTTAATGAATTAGTGAATAAAAGAACCTTAAGTTCTGAACTTATCAATCTCCAACCATCATTCCATCCCTCATCTTGGTTATTCATCACCCCCAATGTGTCATTTATCAAGGTAGGGTCACTATTTTCAAAAATTTGATAAAAAGGTTTTAAATTATAAGCAATATTTCCATGAATTTAGAACACCCTAGTAACAAACGTTAAACTATTTGGTCATCCCATAAATAATGCTGTTTTTCCAGTTGCATGAACTAAAAGTTGGAGGGAGAAGGGACAAACTACCTGCATCAACTTGCTATTTAAACAGGTAGTAATTTTACCATGTACTTAGTCTTAGTGCAAGTTTTGAAGAGTGTAGTTTTTTTCAAAGTTATAATGGAAGTGATAAAGGAGCATATTTAGCATATTTTGCTTTATGAGTTCCACAAAGTCAACAACACAACAGAAAGTGTGAGGAATATTAATGTAGTATACGGGGATCGGACAATAAGTGTAAGCCAGTGTCAACAGTGGTTCCAGAAATTCTGAGCCAGAAACTACAGCCTAGATGAGTCTCATCCTGGAAGATTTGTAGAGCTTGATGAGGATGTCCTGCAAACCCTGGTGGAACAAAGTCCCATCGTAACTATTGAGGAACTAGCAGAGAAACTTGGATTTGGTTATTCAACCATTCATCGACACCAGTGTGCCATTAGAAAAGTCAGCAAATTGAGTCAATGGGTTCCTCGCAGATGAATGTGTGCTCTTCTTTGCTGTCACATCTCATGGATGAACCTTGTTTGGACCAAATAGTGACTGGTGATGAGAAATGGGTTCTCTATAAAAATATCAATCACTGTAAACAGTGGATAGGAAAAGGAGAAACACCAGCATCCCAGTCTAAAGAAGGTTTTCACCTATATAAGGTGTTGTTATCTGTTTGGTGGGATATGAATGGTTTAGTCCACTTTGAACTTTTAAACCCAAACCAAGCGATAACAAAGATCTACTGTGAAAAATTACTATCTTTGGTTTCAAGACAAAAGGTGTTCTTCCATCAAGATAATGCTTGGCCACATACAGTTAGGATGACATTCAGAAGGCTGGAGCAGTTTGAATGAGAAACAATGCCCCGCCCACCATATTCACCGACATTACCTATCTGATTATCATTTATTCTGCAGTCTTCAAAATCATTTCATCATCATCATCATCATTTAGCGTCCGCTTTCCATGCTAGCATGGGTTGGACGGTTCAACTGGGGTCTGTGAAGCCAGAAGGCTGCACCAGGCCCAGTCTGATCTGGCAGTATTTCTACGGCTGGATGCCCTTCCTAACGCCAACCACTCCGTGAGTGTAGTGGGTGCTTTTTACATGCCACCCGCACAGGTGCCAGATGGGGCTGGCGAACGGCCATGGATGGATGGTGCTTTTTACATGCTGCCGACACGGGGGCCAGGCAAGGCTGGCAACGGCCACGATCGGATGGTGCTTTTTACATGCCACCGGCACGGAGGCCAGTTGGGGCGGTGCTGGGGGCCAGGCAAGGCTGGCAATGGCCACGATCGGATGGTGCTTTTTACGTGCCACCTGCACGGATGGAAAAAATATGAATTCTGTAGACGAGGTCAGAACAGCACTGGAGAATAATGTTTTGTCATAGACAAGTGAACATGGGAAGAGGGGCCTTGAAAGGCTACCAGATAGCTGGAAGAACATGGTAAAAAATAAAGGATAAAGGAGAGTCTATTTTAGGTTTAAAAAGAACTTTGTTTATCTTAATTTTGAAAAATTAAAGAAGTATAAAAAAGCTGAATTATTTATGGGATGACCCAATGCAATCTGTGTGATTTCTATAAACAAAATATGGTTATAAGATACTGCAATCAAATGTCCTGCCTCCTTCCTACCCACAAAAAATTTTACAGATCACATGCTCACAAAAACCATTGCAGTTTGCATGGAGATGCTGATGAGAGGCTAGTTTTTTTTAACTTTTAGTAGGCCTTGATCATACACTGTGTCAGTTTATATATAGTGATAGTGAATTATTTCCTTGTTGTTGATTATTTTATAATTTTCACATTGCCATTTTGTGAAATCAGTCACTGATTCCAATGGTATTTTCCATAACATTAACAGAGTGAATTACAGATTGCTCAAGGATGTCTCCTTGGTGGCAACCACTGCAGACTGTTGGTCAGCCCACAACAGGTCCTACCTCAGGATGACAGCACACTGGCTGGATCCCAAGACCTGCACGAGACAACACACCATATCGGCTCAGAGGACATCACACCTTTGATGTTTTTGCCCAGGCCATGGTGGACACCCATTACAAATTCCATCTGCAAGACATGATGGACAACAGCAAAAACTTTAAGGCATTTATGCAGTTTGGTACAAAAGTTGAACTCTTGCCAGACATTCCTGGGGCTGCTGCCGATCCGAACATGGAGGGCATTGAGGATATGGTCCTGGACGTGGATCCCGAGGCTGGGAATGTGGACAAAGTTGTAACGGTAGAAGTTTATGAGTTTGTATGGCTGGAGTCACTCCTTTGTAATCGATGCCTGATATGGTGCAACATCGGGGTCATCAATTTGTAACAGTAGATATTTATTTGTGTAATGGTAATAGGAACATATCAGTTTGTAAGGATTGGTTCTTCACTGATTGCCATTATGTAAAGATGAAAGAACAGTGATTGAAGTTGTAAAGAAAAGATGCCATGCAGTGGGACTGAACCTGGAACCATGTGGTTGCCACTAGTGATAGCTTCTCTCTACAAGATAGCATGAAACTAATTCACGACATATTTACTAGTAACATTATCTTAGCAAATACCAAAATATGATTCTTTTCCCTTTTTTTTTTTACTTGGCTCATAAAATTAGTAGGTAACTGGACACACAAATTCCATATAACTTAATAAATTATCTGCAGACAGAGTATAGTTAGTAATTTGATATCAGGAGCTTCATAAAATAATTTAAATATCTCTGAGTTTTAAAATGTTTTAAAAACACAACTGGCTGTTTGAGTTAGATTGGTCGTACACTTTCAGCAGAGTTTTGTATACACAGCTGAAAACATTTCAGCTAAATTACACAGTGGAACATGTTATAATTCTATTGAGTTATATTATAAGATGTTTTTAATATCAGTTTACTTGCTTTACCATATGTAGACAGTTTTATATAAGTCTTCTTCTTCTTTTATATTTTATATGTTTTTGATATTTTAAATATGTTTTAATAGTGATACTGCAGGCTGACATAGATGAACATATACACACAAACACCCTCACACACACATACAGACACACACACTCACACACACACACACACACACACACACACACACACACGCATGTAACTCCCACGAATACTCTGACACATAGACATGTTAACATTGACATCACACACACACTTGTGTACATGCAGACATATACACACATACACTTGTGTACATAGACATATATATGTGTGCGTACACACACACACACATACACACATTAAAGCATATAACAAACTATTCATTAAAATTAAGCTCTTAAAACAACAAGATGTTAATTCTGTTAGAATCTTGCTTAATGAAACTATTAATAAAAATCCCAGACAAGCATGTCTCAAGTGATCACGTAGAGCACAGCCCTCTTCTCCCCCCACACCCTCAGTAATTATGTGGGGGCTCCCTTGTTAGCTTGTAGCTCTCTAAGTACATACCACAGGTCAAGTAACCCACATAATGAGCCATTAGATATGATTTTACCTCATTAATATTCTCTTTTTCTCTTTTTTCTTTTACTTGTTTCAGTCATTTGACTGCGGCCATGCTGGAGCACTGCCTTTAATCGAGCAACTCGACCCCCAGGACTTATTCTTTTGTAAGCCCAGTACTTATTCTATCGGTCTCTTTTGCCGAACCGCTAAGTAACGGGGACATAAACACACCAGCATCGGTTGTCAAGCAATGCTAGGGGGACAAACACAGACACACAAACACACACACGCATATATATATATATACATATATACAACGGGCTTCTTTCAGTTTCCATCTACCAAATCCACTCGCAAGGTTTTGGTCGGCCCGAGGCTATAGTAGAAGACACTTGCCCAAGGTGCCACGCAGTGGGACTGAACCCGGAACCATGTGGTTGGTAAACAAGCTACTTACCACACAGCCACTCCTGCGCCTATCATAATTAAAGTTTTGTTTTTGTTGTGGGGGTTTTTTTTGCCTCCAAGCTGTTCTTAACCTTTAGTGTTCGCATTTCTCTGTCAAATGTAATGCTTATTTATTCACATTATTTTCAATAAATCATGCATTATCTTGTAGCTTCGAGATTTTGGTGATGTGATTGTTTATTTTTACATTGACATTATAGGGTGTGCGTAGGAGTCTGGATCTGGTCAGTTTGAATATAAAACAGTCAGACATAGCCAGTTTAAATGATAAAGAGCTAAAGAGTGGATTGGATTATTATACAACAAAACTTCATATACCGTAAATCCTCTAGTATAATCCGCATTTTTTCCCCAAAATTTAAAGGTCAATATCCCTAGTGCATACTATATACGAGGTTAAAAATGAAAATTATTTTCTAAGCAATGTCCGAGTCTCTATTTGCTGTCCGGCAATGTTTATTCAAACGCATTTTGTGATGTCGGGCGCGAAAATACCTTAAGCTAAGCCTGAAAGCAATGAAGTCATAAAAGAATAATCCATGACTTGCAGTAAGCAACATTTATTAAACGTTATTACCGTTATTTCTTTATTTTCTGCAAACAAAATGCACAAAAAAGCTACACGTTTGCATTATGTTATATATACAATAATAATAAAGGATGTTACCGTATACATTTTTACAAACTAAGGATGTTATATAGACCTCCTTGACTCAAGTTAAAAAAGGGGTGCATATTACACACAAGGTTTAGGTTTTTCAGAGGTACAGCCCCCTAAAAATCCCCTGCGTATTATACTCAAGGGCGGACTATACTCAAGGATTTACGGTATTGTTGTTGCTCTGATTTAGCAGAATTATGATGAAAGCTCTTCCAGTCATGACCAGTCCATGTTTTTGTTAGTGTATCTATGACTACATTATTTGGAGTGTCATCTTTTTTTCTTTTTTGGTGTGATTTGAGCGAGATTTGTTGGATCTTTTGGGTTTGAACGGCAGTTTTTTCTAGCAGTGTCATATGAAATTGTCACCCATAATTATGACCCTAGTATCGATCTATTGCATTTCAATCTGTTTTAGGGTTAGGGTTAGTTAGGGTTACGGTTAGGGTGGGGGGGAAGGGTATCTTTTTTTCTTCACAAATGTAAATAAACCCAATCTGTTTCTTAAACGAGGGACATATACATATGGCACAGAATGTTGTTTACTTCAATGGACGTCATTGATTGGTTGAAATTGCAGAAATTGTAGAAAAAAACAACAAATATCTTACAAACTATAGAATTTTCTCAATAAAGCCAAGAGAAAAAGATGTTTTATAAACACATTCTACCAGTATACGAAGTTTAAAATTTTTTAGTTACCTAGAAATTATGTTAAAAACTGCCGTTCAAACCGAAAAGATCCGATTTGACTGATATTTATAGCAGTTTGAGCCTCCTTATATCACTCTGTAGGTTTTAGTCTGATTGAGGTTGAGTTAGAGCTGTAATTAAAATCAGCAAGAGAGTATGTGGAGCTGAGCTGCAGGTTGCCACACACTAAAGATTGGCACTCAAAAAGGTGCCTATTTATAGGCCTTGTTAGGAGAACTTTCTAGAAACTCCTAGCATGACCTATCATGTAATGTCTCTGCTCATTTGACCAAACGGTTGTTGTGCTGTGATTTTAACTTGGGAATTTGTCAACTCAGGTTCCAGTCTTGTAACCCCCATATCATCCATTCAAATTACAAAGCCTTGTGAGTGGATTTAGTGGATGGAAACTAAAAGAAGCCCATCATATATGTATGTGCGAGTGGTATGTATGTGCGAGTGGTATGTATGTGTGTGTGTCTGGTGGCGAGCTGGCAGAATCATTAGCATGCCGGGCGAATTGCTTAGCGGTATTTTGTCTGCCGCTATGTTCTGAGTTCAAATTCCGCCGAGGTCAACTTTGCCTTTCATCCTTTCGGGGTCGATTAAATAAGTACCAGTTACGCACTGGGGTCGATGTAATCGGCTTAATCCCTTTGCCTATCCTTGTTTGTCCCCTCTGTGTTTAGCCCCTTGTGGGTAGTAAAGAAATAGGTATTTCGTCTGCCACTACGTTCTGAGTTCAAATTCCGCCGAGGTCGACTTTGCCTTTCATCCTTTCGGGGTCAATAAATTAAGTACCAGTTACGCACTGGGGTCGATGTAATCAACTTAATCCCTTTGCCTATCCTTGTTTGTCCCCTCTGTGTTTAGCCCCTTGTGGGTAATAAAGAAATAAGTGTCTGTATGTCTGCATGCTTTGACATTGTGCGACGACTGTAAATTAATGTCACTGTCACACAAGCATTGTCATTCCCTTCCAATATTCTACAAGAACACATCTGGTCAAGGAGAAATATTATCTTGTTTGGAAATGAGTAAGGGTTGACGACAGGAAAGGCATCCAGCCATAGACAACCTGATTCAATGAACTCTGTTTAACCCTTTCAAGCATGGACAAAAATTTTATTCTTTTATTCTTTTACTTGTTTCAGTCATTTGACTGCGGCCATGATGGAGCACCGCCTTTAATCAAGCAAATTGACCCCGGGACTTATTCTTTGTAAGCCTAGTACTTATTCTATCGGTCTCTTTTGCTGAACCGCTAAGTGACGGGGACGTAAACACACCAGCATCGGTTGTCAAGCGATGTTGGGTGGACAAACACAGACACAAACAACACATATATATACATACATATATATGATGGGCTTCTTTCAGTTTCCGCCTACCAAATCCACTCACAAGGCTTTGGTCGGCCCGAGGCTATAGTAGAAGACACTTGCCCAAGGTGCCATGCAGTGGGACTGAACCTGGAACCATGTGGTTGGTAAGCAAGCTACTTACCACACAGCCACTCCTGCACCTATGGTCATTAAATGATTAGGATTCCCATAAAGTCATCTCTTCTTCATACCTCACCAAATGTTTTTGATTCTCTGTAATTTTCTTGTTAATTAATGATTTCTAATCTTGACAATTAACCCTTTTGCATTCAGATTAATCTGCCAAATGAAATGGTTATGCATTCACATTGCTTTCAATTAATCATGCATTGTTTCATAGCTTTGGGATTTCGATGGTGTGATTGTTTATATTTAGAATTACATTGTAGGGTAGGTGTGAGAGGTGAAATCTGGCAAGTTTGAACATAAGATAGGTAGAATATTTAGGCCGGATATGGCCAGTTTACATGCTAAAGGGTTAAGTCATAAATTTTTAGTTTAGTGGGGCAATTCAATTACATTGATCCCAGTGCTCAACTGGTACTTATTTTATTGGCTCTGAAAGGATAAAAGGCAAAGTTGACTTCAACTCTATTTGAACTCAGAATGCAAAGAGCCAGAAGATATGCCCCTAAGCATTTTGTCCCATCTAGTAACAATTCTTAGCAGCTCACTGCCTTCGGGTTTCAAATTTTGGCACAGGCGTAGGAGTGGCTGTGTGGTAAGTAGCTTGCTTACGAGCCACATGGTTCCGGGTTCAGTCCCACTGCGTGGCACCTTGGGTAAGTGCCTTCTACTATAGCCTTGGGCTGACCAAAGCCTTGTGAGTGGATTTGGTAGACGGAAACTGAAAGAAGCCTGTCGTATATATGTATATATATGTATGTGCGTGTTTGTGTGTCTGTGTTTGTCCCCCCAACATCGCTTGACAACCGATGCTGGTGTGTTTACGTCCCCGTAACTTAGCGGTTCGACAAAAAAGAGACCGATAAAATAAGTACTAGGCTTACAAAGAATAAGTCCTGGGGTCGATCTGATTGACTAAAGGTGGTGCTCCAGCATGGCCACTGTCATATGACTGAAACGAGTAAAAGAGTAAAGAGAGTAAAAGAGTAAGGCCATCATTTTTTTTTTTCTGTTGGGGTGAGAATAGGGGGTGTAAGTTGATTATATTGACCCCAGTTCTTGGTTGGTACTTATTTTATTGATCCCATAAGGATGAATAGCAAAGTCAGTCTTAGAAGAACTTGAACTCAATACGTAAAGAGCTGGAAGAAATACTGCTAAGCATTTCGTCTGATGCCCTGAAGCTTGTGCCAGCCTACCATCTTTTCCTTGTAAATTGATATTGCATATCCATCACCCAACATCATGCGTGACTTCTCCCTCTGACTGCTCTAATTCCACCACATACATTATTACATTGATCATGTATGCCTTGTTTAGTTTTCTTTCACATGATCAATCAGACTTACAGCACACAGTGAAGTTCATGAGTTTGGATAAGTCTGTATATTGTAAGGAGAAGAATGTGGCATCTTGGGAAAGACATTTTGTCTGGGTGAGAAAAGTATTTTCTGCTGAAGAATTTTTTCTCCCTCCCACACAAGGGGCCATTTTCTTTCTTTCTTTCTCTTTCTTTCTTTCTTTCTTTCTTTCTTTCTCTTTCTTTCTCTCTCTTTCTTTCTCTCTCTCTTTCTCTTTCTTTCTTTTTCTCTCTCTTTCTTTCTTTCTTTCTTTCTTCCTTTCTTCTTATTATGATTTGTCCAAGTTCACTCTATACTTTTTGTCACCACAGGCCATCACCACCTTCTCAGACACACTTTTCAACCTTATAGAAACATAGGTAGTTGCCGAAATGACTATGTTTATTCCACAGATTCCATTGTGTTCATAGTAATGCCATCCTCCAATAAGTGCAGAACCATGCTATAACAGAGACTATTGTTTCTAGTATCAAGTACCATGCAGTTGTCTGAGCATACCTCCCACCACCACCACCACTACCACTGCTATTTCTTTTGCACTGCTCAGACTATTTTTAGATGCCAATAGATTCTACTGATGTCCACAGAAAGGTGAACAAGGGGACATTTGTCTTGACATAGTGTTTAGAGCTAATAAACTTAAAAGTCTTGATTCTGGCTTTTGCGTAGATGTATTCTTTTCTAGATTGAACATGATGTAGAGTTTGTGATGTAACTGTTTTTCTCGGGGAAATGTATCTTGTTCCATGTCTTTCACATCTTAGTCTCACTGGTTTCTATAGATCCAACACTTGGCACTGATTACGGTCACCGAAATTGCAGTACTTGTCTATTGTTGTCTGCAAGCTATTTTCCTTTTATCTAAATAGTCTCTAAATAAAGAACATTCTAGTATGTATCTTATCCAAGATAAAAAAAACTCTGCCCTTTTACTCACTTTAGCAACATTATAGACCCTCTTTTACTCTTTTACTCTTTTACTTGTTTCAGTCATTTGACTGCGGCCATGCTGGAGCACCGCCTTTAGTCAAGCAAATTGACCCCAGGACTTATTCTTTGTAAGCCTAGTACTTATTCTAGTGGTCTGTTTTGCTGAACCACTAAGTTACGAGGACGTAAACACACCAGCATCAGTTGTCAAGCAATGTTGAGGGGACAAACACAGACACACAAACATATACACACACATATATATATAAACATATATACGATGGGCTTCTTTCAGTTTCCGTCTACCAAATCCACTCACAAAGCTTTGGTCGGCCCGAGGCTATAGTAGAAGACACTTGCCCAAGGTGCCACACAGTGGGACTGAACCCAGAACCATGTGGTTTGTAAGCAAGCTACTTACCACATAGCCAGTCCTACGCTCCTGAGCAAATCAACACATAGGGCCCTTAGGCCTGTGAAGCCCCCAGTTAACTACCCAGTCTGCCCATGGCTTAAGATAGCACTGTCCTTAACAATTTAACAATGTTCAGATGATAGAGCCTATAAGGGAGTTTCTGTACAGCTGTTTTGTCAGTATAACAGGCTAAAATGTTCTTCAATAAGTACCCTATCATTCTGAAATTAAGGATCACCTGTTTGTAGCATCAAAATCTTAGGACACTATTACTGATCAAGATTAGGCCAGCCATCAAACTGAAGATGACCTTTTGGTACCCCAATCAAGTATTTGTTGAACATTGAAAGAACATTTCGTTTGATTAGCTATCTCCATATCATAAGGCTGATTAAGTGGAGATGATAAAGATGTCACAGCAACAACAACAATAACATCATGTGAATTGTATTGGATCAAATATCTCACTCTTCATGAAAAATATTGACAGTACTAAAGTGAAGTTTTTTTGATAAAGTTACCACTTCTAAATAAATTCTTCTAAAGTACAATATCTTGTTGATTTAACCATTTAGCATTCAGATTATTTCATCTAATGTAATGCTTGAATTCATCATGCATTATCTTGTAGCTTTGAGATTTTGATATGATTGCTTATTTTTGGAATGACAATGTAGGACAGGTGTAAGAGGCTAGATGTGGCCAGTTTGTATATAAAAATATAAAACAGGTAGAATATTTTGTCCAGATATGACCAGTGGTGTTCACTTTCATTTCGTTGACATGGTAACAGCAACAAACTTGGTTACTTCTAACAGATCATCATCATCATCATCATCATCATCATCATCATCGTTTAACATCTGCTTTCCATGCTAGCATGGGTTGGATGATATGTACTCAAAATAAAGTTCTACATTTATGTGTTGAAATTATTTTAACGATTAAAAGTAACTGATTGAAATGAAATTAATAAACCAACCAGACAAATATTGGGGGCAACTATCAGGTTAGCAAGACCATGGATCTGCACATGTTGAAGGGTTAATAAATCTGCACATGCTGAAGGGTTAATAAATGACAATACTAAACATTTTCTTTTTCCTCATTCTAATACTGAAAATAATTTGTTATCATCACTTATAATCATCAAAGATTGGTAAAGTCAATAGATCAGCCTGTGATTTTGTTCAAAAGTCACATCTCTTCAAAAGATACTTTGTCCCAGTTATCTAAACAAGGAAGGCAGGAAGCATTTTGTTTGGTCTAAACATCATCAATCATCATCATCATCATCATCATCGTTTAACGTCCGTTTTCCATGCTAGCATGGGTTGGACGATTTTGACTGAGGGCTGGCAACCAGATGGCTGCACCAGGCTCCAGTCTTGATCTGGCAGAATTTCTACAGCTGGATGCCCTTCCTAATGCCAACCACTCTGAAAGTGTAGTGGGTGCTTTTTACGTGCCACCGGCACGGGGGGGGGGCAGTCAGGTGGTACTGGCAATGACCTCACTAGGAAGCCTACAAACAAACATTTTGAGCTATTCAATCAATAAAATGTCCACAGACACAGGATATTGCTTAACAATTCATAATATTTAACAAACAGAATCACATAATATGTCTTCGTAATTATAAAATATGTACTTGTACAAGGAGTTCACAGAGATCATTGAAAATGGTAAGTTCATGTAAATAAAATTAATTGAGGTGGTGGTTGATCATTATTTTGCAAAGAAAATATCCAGTTGCTGTTACTTCAGGTGCTTGTTCCTTATATTTTACTAGCTGTAACATTTGACTAAGAGGTATCAACTTAATATTGGCTTCCTCTTGTTCAACATGCCACTCCATGAAAAGTTTCAAACTGTCAGCAGCTTTGCTAATGGGCACTGGGGAGGGGGGTATCAGTATATCATTCCATTTTATATCCTTAGCATACTGGAGGCACATGGCCTAGTGGTTAGAGCAGCGGACTCGCGGTCGAGGGATCGAGGGTTCAAATCTCAGACCGGGTGATGTGTGTTTATGAGTGAAACACCTAAGTTCCACATGGCTCTGGCATAAGGTAATGGCGAACTTCTGCTGACTCTTTCGCCACAACTTTCTCTCACTCTTTCTTCCTACATCTTGCAGCTCACCTGCGACGGACTGGAAACCAGCCCTTATGAGCCAGGCATGGCTCAAGAAGGAAAAAATATCCTTAGCATCTGTACTTTCCCAGACTTCCATCGACTTTCTTTTTAATGCAATCAAAGTGGCTGAGTATTTCCCAGTCACCAGTCAAGGCTGTCTTGATTCTGAACACTGTTGATTTTTCCCATATGAAATCTTTGTTTTTTCACCATGCTCCAGATGTTGTAAAATCTTACTTTTTCTGTTCAACTGGCAGTGGTGTTCACTTTCAT
Organism: Octopus sinensis; assembly: GCF_006345805.1. Classification (NCBI taxonomy): domain Eukaryota; kingdom Metazoa; phylum Mollusca; class Cephalopoda; order Octopoda; family Octopodidae; genus Octopus; species Octopus sinensis. The sequence goes on along the minus strand of NC_043004.1, from coordinate 41,200,561 downwards.
TTCGTTGACATGGTAACAGCAACAAACTTGGTTACTTCTAACAGATCATCATCATTATCATCATCATCATTTAACATCCACTTTCCATGCTAGCATGGGTTGGACGATGTGTACTCGAAATAAAGTTCTACATTTATGTGTTGAAATTATTTTAACGATTAAAAGTAACTGATTGAAATGAAATTAATAAACCAACCAGACAAATATTGGAGGCAACTGTCAGGTTAGCAAGACCATGGATCTGCACATGTTGGTAGAACAGCATATCCTGTGGCTATAGGGACCCACATGTGAATGACAGTCCTGACTGCTGTGACTTCATTTGAAAGTGCTATTCAAAAGTCTTATCCTGATGTTTTTTGGGGGTTTTTTCCCCATCAGACCAATACATAGTACTTTTAATAACAGTAAACAAAAGATATCATCATTACACTGCTATAAATAATGTCTTCGACGTAATATTTTTGGCATGTTTTTTTGTTGTTTTTTTTTGTTTCAGTCATTTGACTGTGGCTATGCTGGAGCACCACCGTTAGTCAAAGAAATCAACCCCAGGACTTATTCTTTGTAAGCCTAGTACTTATTCTATTGGTCTCTTTTGCCAAACCACTAAGTTACAACATCGGTTTGTCAAGCAATGGTGGGGGTGGGGGACAAACTCAGACACACAAACACATATATATTTACACACACATATATACACGATGGGCTTCTTCCAGTTTCTGTCTACCAAATCCACTCTCAGGGCTTTCGTCAGTCCGAGGCTATAATAGAAGACATTTGCCCAAGGTGCCATGGAGTGGGACTGAACCCGGAACTTTGTGGTTGATAAGCAAGCTACTTACCACACAGCCACTCCTGCACCTATGTTCTTCAGTAATTTAAATTATTGGTTTCAAACTTTGTCACAAGGCCAGCAACTTCAAGGGAAAGGTTTAGCTGATTACATCAACCCCAGTGCTTAACTGGTATTTATTTTATCAACCACAAAATAATGAAAGGTAAAGGTAAAGTGAAGGTGCATGGCTCGGTAGTTAGAGCATTGAGCTTATGATCGTGAGGTTGTGAGTTCGAATCCCAGACCAGGCTGCATGTTGTGTTCTTGAGCAAGACACTTTATTTCTCGTTGCTTCAGTTCACTCAGCTGTAGAAATGAGTTGCGACGTCACAGGTGCCAAGCTGTATCGGTCTTTGCCTTTCCCTTGGATAACATCGGTGGCATGGAGAAGGGAGGCTGGTATGCTGAGCGACTGCTGGTCTTCCATAAACAACCTTGCCCAGACTTGTGCCTGGGAGGGTAACTTTCTAGGTGCAATCCCATGGTCAGTCATGACCAAAGGGCGTCTCAGCAAAGTCAACCTCAGTAGAATATGAAATCAGAATATAAAGAACCACAAGAAATGCCATTAAACATTATTTCTGATGCACCATCAATTTTACAAACTTGCTGCCCAAGTAATTTGAATTATTATGAAACAGAATATAAACTGGTTGTATTATTCTTGAGATTGAGCGACACAGTTTAATTAATGAAATATTCACAGTCCTTTAAGATCCCATCTTGATAGTCATTCAGTTTATTTTATGGTTACCATCTGACATACACTATTAGCATTTTTTTGGATGGTAATATACCATATTTTATCATATATAAGTTACATCCATAATTTAGTGTTAAATCTTGGTGCAAATTTTTTTTTCCTTTTATAGTTTTAGTCCATGTATAAGTTGTATCCCAGTTTATTTATTTTTTTTTTCAGTTAAAATCAAGAATAAAATATTTGGACTTATTATAGAAGTAGATGCTGTACATTGGCTAAGGCTATGCTTGCACTTACACATTCAACAGATTCAATTGCACTACTTAATAAGTCTGATGCCTTTTTTATCGGTCTCTTTTTGTAAAACTGCTAAGTTATTGGGACACAGACAAGCCTACACCAGTTGTCAAGCAGTGAGACACACACACACACACACACACACGCACGCGCACACATGCACGCACACACACACACACACACTATGGCCTTCCATACAGTTTTCATTTACAAAATTCTCTCGCATGACAGAGTTAGAATAAGACATTTGCCCAAGGTACTGTCTGGTGGGATTGAACCTGAAACCATGTGGTTATGAAGCGAACTTCTTAACCAAATGGCCATGCATACATAAATTCTTATCTGTAAGTTACCATACAGCTTTGTCTTCAAAATTCCATTCACAAGGCATCGGTCAATCTGAGACTACTGCAAAAGACAGCTGTTGAAGTTATGACATGTGTGTGAGTGAGTGTGTGCATGTGTATGTGTGCGCGCGTGTGTGTTTGTGTGAGCAGCTTAGTGGTTAGAGTAATCAGATCACAATTGTGAGGTCGTGAGTTCAATTCCTGGCTGCATGTTGTGTTCACTTTATTTCTTGTTCCTCCAGTCCACTCAACTGGTAAAAGTGAGCTGTACCTGTCATTCAAAGGTGCCCACCTTGTCACATTCTGCATCACAACTGCGTTAAAAGACTGTGTGTCTGTGGAGTGCTCAGCTACTTGCATGCTAATTTCTTGAGTAGGCTGTTTTATCTATCAGATCAACTGGAACCCTTGTCATTGTAAACAATGGCATGCCAGTATATATATATATATATATATTATATATATATATATATATATACATATATACAGTGAGAGATTATGGAACGCCTAGCTCTCTCTTGTATCCATGTTTAAGATTTCAACACAATAGGATGAACACTACTCAAGTTATAAGCGCACAGACAGACAGATGGAACGGATTTTATAAATTAAGATATGCATATATATATATATATATATATATACACACACACAGACACACACACACATATACATATACATATACACACACACACACACACATATATGTGTATAGGAAAGTTTACGAAAAAACAAAAGACGATGACAGGTGGTGTACAAAACAAACAGTTGTATTAGTATAACGCTCAGGAATAGAAAAAGTCTTTTACGTTTCGAGCCTACGCTCTTCTACAGAAAGAGACACAGAAAAAACAAGGAGATATATATATATATGTATATATATATATATAATATATAATATATATATATATATATACAGTGAGAGATTATGGAACGCCTAGCTCTCTCTTGTATCCATGTTTAAGATTTCAACACAATAGGATGAACACTACTCAAGTTATAAGCGCACAGACAGACAGATGGAACGGATTTTATAAATTAAGATATGCATATATATATATATATATATATATATATATATACACACACACAGACACACACACACACACATATACATATACATATACACACACACACACACACATATATGTGTATAGGAAAGTTTACGAAAAAAACAAAAGACGATGACAGGTGGTGTACAAAACAAACAGTTGTATTAGTATAACGCTCAGGAATAGAAAAAGTCTTTTACGTTTCGAGCCTACGCTCTTCTACAGAAAGAGACACAGAAAAAACAAGGAGATATATATATATATGTATATATATATATATAATATATAATATATATATATATATATACAGGGAGAGTTTACGAAAAAAACAAAAGACGATGACATGTGGTGTACAAAACAAACAGATGTATTAGTATAATGCTCAGGAATAGAAAAAGTCTTTTACGTTTCGAGCCTACGTTCTTCTACAGAAAGGGACACAGAAAAAACAAGGAGAGAAAAAAATGTGTGTAGTGGCTAACGATCTATCATGGCGACTAGTGCCGGACAGAAGGGTCACACATGAGAAGGAAAGTAGAGGAGATAACAAGGCAAAGATGACTCCCAACACGAAGGTGCGTGTGTGTATAAGAGAGTATGTATGTGCATGTGAAAGAGGGCTAGTGGTCTGGGCGGGTGCGTGTATGTATGTGTAGGTGTGAAAATGTGGGGATGGGTGTGTGGGTGGTGTGTTGTGATGTGATGTGTAATGTGTGGTGTGGTGTGATGTTGTTGGGAGGTGGGGGAGGCGAGAGTGGGGAAAGACCGGGTGGGGTATGTATGTATATAAAGAAAAAAAGTCAAGGTAGAAAATGCTAAAATAATTTTATCATAAAAAACATTCTAGTATTGGTTTCAGTCATTGAGACTTTTTCAACTGTAAGTATGGAAGACAATTAAATTTTGGAAAAATTAAATGAAAAGTTTTTTTAAAAGAATATTTGCATAGTATTCAAATACAAGGGGCATTTTCCTTGTTTCTACCTGTCTCTGTCTCTTCTGCTTACTCTTGTGGATTTGAGGTCATTGTGAATTTTTGGCAAAGAAGAAGAAGAAGAGAATGTGGGAGTGCCCTGAAAGTGACTTGTTGTGGATGGTAGTAGTGATTGAATTCTTGAGATATATCTTTTGAATGTATTGTTTTTAATATTTGCATGGGTGTTATTCTAAACAGCAGTAGTAGTAAAGTAAGGAAGAAGAAGAAGACGAAGAAGGGGATGGAGAAGAAGAGAAAGAATAATAAAAGAAAACAGAAGTGGTATGATAGTAGTAGGATGTTAAATAGTCAAGTGACCTAAAAGTGGTTCCTTGTGGATTATAGTAGTGATTGGGACTGTTTTAAATGAATTCTTGGGTATCTCTTTTAAATGTATCATTTTTAATATTTGCTTGTGTGTTATTCTAAGGTCATGGTGGATATGTCATTTGTTGTAGATATGTTCAAAAGGGGTCTGTATTTTGTGATAAAGAACGACTCTTTACTAATTCATTGGCTACAGGTTGTATCATCCCTGAATTGATAGAGGGGAAAGATTCTGAAGCTTGGATTTTTGTTATTGGCGCAAATGTCGATGTGTTAGTTGAATGCCACTTTTCTGTTTTTCAGAATTTTTATCTGGTATCTGTGTACAGCTATCCTTTGACATAGACTGTTTTTTATTTGCTCTATGTATTGCTCTTGACACCCAGAGCAGGTTAGTGCATATATCAGGTTTTCTGAAGCACATGTGAAGCTACTTTTCACTGTGAAACGTTGTCCCTGTTTGAAGGAAGACTCTGTTCCCTCAATTAAATTGACGCATATCCCACAATTGGGTCTGTCACATTTGTTTACTAATTGACATATGCTTTTAACATGCTCCACGAACTCTATGGAAACTTATGAAATTTTTAAGTATAGGGACAAGAGCAACCTGGTTAATAATAGATTAGACCTTGTGTATCATGCCTACATACTGTCACCTGTACATTTAAATATTTTTGAAATTTTACAGGAGTGGCTGTGTGGTAAGTAGCTTGCTTACCAACCACATGTTTCTGTGTTCACCCCCACTGCTTGGCACCTTGGGCAAGTGTCTTCTACTATAGCCTCGGGCATACCAAAGCCTTGTGAGTGGATTTGGTAGGCGGAAATTGACAGAAGCCTGTTGTATATCTGTATATATCTGTGTGTGTGTGTGTGTGTGTGTGTGTGTGTATGTTTGTGCTTCTGTGTTTGTCCCCGCAACATCACTTGACAACTAATGGTGGTGTGTTTGCGTCCCTGTAACTTAGCAGTTCGGCAAAAGAGACCAATAGAATAAGTACTAGGCTTACAAAGAATAAGTCCTGAGGTCGATTTGCTCAACTAAAGGCAGTGCTCCAGTATGACCACAGTCAAATGACTGAAACAAAAGAGTAAAAGAGATACATATATATATATGTGTGTGTGTGTATATATATATATATATATACACATACACACATATATATATAATATATAACATATATATATATACACACATATATATATATACATATATATATATACATATATATATATATACACACACATATATATATATATTATATATATATATATACACATATATATATATATACACAATATATATATATACATATATATATATATATATTACACTATATATATATATATGTATATTTATATACACATATATATATGCATATATATATGTATATATATACACATACATACATACATATATATATATGTATATATATACACATACATACATACATATATATGTATACATATATATATATATATTATATATATATATATATATATATATACATATATATATATATATGTGGAGGCACAATGGCCCAGTGGTTAGGGCAGCGGACTCGCGGTCGTAGGATTGCGGTTTTGATTCCCAGACCGGGCGTTGTGTGTGTTTATTGAGCGAAAACACCTTAAAGCTCCACGACGCTCCGGCAGGGGGTGGTGATCCCTCCTGTACTCCTTCACCACTCTTTCTCTCACTCTTTCTTCTGTTGGCCTGCTCGCTTAGCCAGCGGGGTGGCGTCATTCGAAGGCTAAAGCAATGCAAACGCATTGTGACCAGTGATGTGTAACAACATCTGATAGCCTGGTCGGTCACGGTGATCACGGTGATATATATATATATATATATGTCATCATCATCATCATCGTTTAACGTCCACTTTCCATGCTAGCCAAATTAGAGATATACTATATACTATAAAATTAGATTTAATCTTAAATCTAATTTTTCCCTGTAAGTTTGGATTTACTCCCTAATATTATTATATGTCTATATACATATATATGTATATATATATGTATATATATGTATATATATATATGTATATATATATGTGTACATATATATGTATGTCTATATACATATATATATGTATATGTACGTATATATGTATATGTACGTATATATGTATATGTATGTATATATGTATATGTATGTATTACAGGTTAAGGAGGGGATCGACACTTTTGAGAGAGCACGTATCCAGCACGAAGAACTTAAGCGAGCTGCGCGAAAGCGCACGGCTCGTATAGTGAATGAGGAAAGCTTGGTCTGCAATGTTTGCAGTCGTGTATGCTTGTCAAGAGCAGGGCTCATTAGCCACCAACGGAGCCGCAAATGCAAAATATAAGTTAGTCCTAGAGCGCACCATGTTCCTGAAGGTCGGCAATGGTCTTCCTCGGTCACGAGTGGACGGCCATCATATATGTATATGTATGTATATATGTATATTTTTTATTTATATTCCTGAGCGCCATACTAATACAATTGTTTGTTTGTATTCCACCTGCCTTCGTCTTTTGTTTATTTTCATAAAGCTTCCCGTTATATATGTATGTATATATGTATATGTATGTATATATGTATATGTATATATATATATATATGTATATATACATATATGTGTATATATACATATATACCGCTTAATAATCTGAATAGAGGCAATGCAAGCAGAAATTAGAGGAACATAATTAATAACCACTCACAGAATCAAATATATACATATATTCTTCTACATTTAGAATGTAGAATGTATTTTGGTGACTCATCTTTTTCCAACCATTGTGCTGAGCATTTACAGTTCTTTTATTGGATCCATTTCTCATCACATGTTAGAATTTGATTAAAAAATGATTCATTTTTGTGATGAGAAAGTAGCATAATGCAGACTTCCAAACGTTGCTGTTTCTGATTTTCATTGAGTTCATTGACTCAGTGAGGCCTAATGTTCGAAGGTTGTGCTTCACCACCTCATCCCAGGTCTTCTTGGGTCTACCTCTTCCACAGGTTCCCTCAACTGCTAGGGTGTGGCACTTTTTCACACAGCTATCTTCATCCATTCTCACCACATGTCCATACCAGCGCAGTTGTCTCTCTTACATACCACAACTGATGCTTCTTAGGTCAATTTTCTCTCAAGGTACTTACACTCTGTCGAGTATGCACACTGACATTACACATCCATTGGATCATACTGGCTCCATTCCTTGTGAGCTTACGCATCTCCTGAGCAGTCACGGCCCATGTTTCACTGCCGTGTAGCATGGCTGTTCATACACATGCGTCATACAGTCTACCTTCTACTCTGAGCAAGAGGCTCTTTGTCACCAGCAGAGGTAAGAGCTCTCTGAACTTTACCCAAGCTTTTCTTATTCTAGCAGTTACACTTTCAGCACACCCTCCCCTGCTACTGACTTGGTCACCGAGGTAATGGAAGCTATCAACTACTTCTAGTTTTTCTCCTTGGAATGTGGTGGAAGTTGTTCTCTACGCATTTTCAGTGTTTATTGCTCCTGAGTATCTGCCACATACAAAAACTATCTTCCCAGTTAGCCTTCCTTTGATATTGCTGCACTTTTTATGTGTCCATAGCTTACACTGGGTACATCTTATAGAGTTTCTACCTATGCCTTTTCTACAGATCGAGCAGGGCCATCTACCTGAAGAGATTTGTGGTTTGTCTGCCTTCCTACTTATTAGGACTTTGGTTTTAGCTAGGTTGACTCTAAGGCCCTTCGATTCTAATCCTTGTTTCCACACTTGAAACTTCTCCTCTACTTCTAATAGTGACTCAGCAATTAGAGCAAGATCCTCAGCATAGAGGAGCTCCCAGGGGCATTCCATCTTGAATTCCTCTGTTATTGCTTGGAGGACTATGATAAATAGGAAGAGGCTGAGGACTGAACCTTGGTGGACCCCTACCTCTACCTAGAATTCTTCACTGTACTTATTGCCAACCCTCACCTTACTGACAGCATTCCTGTATATGGCTTGCACAGCTCTTACTAACCATTCATCTATCCCTAGTTACCTCATTGACCACCAGATAAGGGATCGGGGGACCCTGTCAAAGGCTTTTTCCATGTCAATGAAAGCCAGGTACAGAGGTTAAATGATGATAAAATATATTCATTTTTTTCATAAAGTCAAATACATTGAGGATACTTTTGCAGTATCTGTGTTTGGACATTGTAAATTTTGTCTTTGTTTTAACAACCACTTCTTTCCTTTAAAGTACTGTTATCCTCTCACCATGCATAAACTAAAGTACCTTTGTTTGTTTTATTTCAGTACAAGTTGGGAATTCCAAGAACTAACCAGCAATAAACAGCCAATGATTAGTGACTGCGATGGTTGTTATTATCCATGGTATGGTGCTCGAGATGAAACGGTTGTTTTTCATTGCCCTTCATTAAAAACACAGGAAACTACACTAGTAATGAATGACAATTTCCATCCACATGTAACGTGGCGAAACCCAGCCAATGAAAACCAAATAGAACCAAATCTCACCAATATCATTCGCAACCAAAGTTTCTATGTTTGGTTGCTTGCATGGAACATGACCACAGGAAAATCTTACATCCTGATGAACATATACTGGACTATGAACTTAGAAATTGTTGTTGACCCACACAAGAAGCTTGGCGAACGTGCCAAGTTAGTCAGCCCTCAATTCCCAGAACAGCCTATTATCCTCAAAGAGAAAATACCAATACCTCGTTGTGCTCTTTCCCCACCGAATGCAAACAGTGCCCAGAGACTGGTGTGGAACCCAAAACGGGGTCGGCCTGTTGTGATTATCCCCCCTGTATGGAACAGTAAAAAATCGGCAGAGAGTCAGATACAAAAACATGACAGTAAATTATGATGAACTGCTGATTATATATTTACATACATACATAACTTACATTCATACATGCATGCATATATATGTATATATATATTTCTATATATATATATATATAATACACATATACATAAAAACATATGTATATATAGAGAGAGAGACATATACATACATTCATATATTTATATATATATATATATGTATATATATATATATATTTTACTATAAATATTTTAAGCATTCCAAAAGTTTAAACTCAAAAATATTTACTCATATAATTTTTTTTTAAACAATATTTTCACAGACACAGATACACATACACACATGCACACACACACATACACACATTATATATATATATATATACATATATATATATAAAATATTCTTATAAATTTTTTTTTTTTTTAATGAGTCATATCTGTATGTATGTGTATAGATATAAAAACATGTACACATACAACAGGCTCTGTTTAAGTTGAATGTGAATGTATATATAATATTAACACACGGTAACAGAATTTAAAAGCTGCAATTCTGTGAGGAAGTAACAAAGACATAATGAATAAAGCCACACAAGTGTTATCATCTAAACTATCCAGGTCATTAGATATCTTAATGTACAAGAAATGATAAAAAGCATTCGGGTACATTTTTGCAGGAATAAAATATATTTTTAAGATATATTTAATTGGTTTTATTACCGCCACCTATTAACTATTTATAATTCAGCTCACTCTGTCAAATATAATGCTTATTTAGTCAAAAATGTTTTGAATTAATTCATGCATTATTTTGTAACTTCAAGATTTCAGTGATGTGGTTCTATATTTAAGAGATGAGGAATCTCTCCTCCTCATCATCATCGTCGTTTAACATCCGCTTCCCATGCTGGCATGGGTTGGACGGTTTGACTGGGGACTGGTGAGCCAGATGGCTGCACCAGGCTCCATATGTACATTATTTACACTATTTACATTTGACGGATATTTGTCCTCATCTTGCTTGTTGTTAACACAACGTTTCAGCTGATATATCCTCCACCCTTCATCAGGTGTCTCGGAAAAATTTTGAACCTGGGTTCTCATTCCTAAGGTATTTTTCGATGTTGTTGTTGTTGTTGTTGCTGTTGCTGCTGCTGTTGATGTTGTTGTTGTTCAGGTCACTGCCTGGAATCAAACTCGGAATCTTGGGGTTAGTAGCCCACGGTCTTAACTACAACACCACATGCCCATGGTTGTTTATTTTTAGAATGACATTGTAGATTCAGTGTGAGAAGCCAGATCTGGCCAATCTGAATATAAAATAAAACCAGTAGAATATTCAGACAGGATATGGCTGGCTTAAATGCTTAAGGAATAAGGAATCAAATTTCACACAATATAATATATATATATAAAATTAGAAAATAACCACCTTTTATCAATTCAAAATGAACAATTAAATTACACCATCCAGAAAATTACAAATAATAGAAAAGTTAAAATTAAAATAACAGTTAAATGTAAAGAATAAGTAAAATGCAAAAATAATAATAATATTATATATGTTTTTATTATTATTTTTGCGCCTTACTTATTCTTTACATTTTATTATTATTTTAATTTTAACTTTTCTATTATATGAAATTTTTTGGATGGTGTAATTTAATTGTTCATTTTGAATTGATAAAAGGTGGTTATTTTCTAATTTTATATATATATATATATTAGCAGCAGCAGCATTTAACGTCCATTTTCCACGCTGGTATGGGTTGGGCAGTTTGACAGGAACTGGTGAAGCCAGAAACTGCACTGGATTCCATAGACTGTTTTGGCTTGGTTTCTATGGCTGCATGCCCTTCCTAATGCCAGCTACTTTACAGAGTGTACTGGGTACTTTTTACATGGAACCTTGGTTTCAAAATCTCAATTCTGTTGTGTTGGGTGGGTCTCTTCAAGTACAGTATTGCACCACATATCTCCGTCCTCTGTCCCTCTCCTTTGTAAGGTTTAGCGTTTTGAGATTGGTCTTTAATACTTTAATACTTCATTTCATGTCTTTCTTGAATCTCTCTCTTCAACAACTTCTCTCTTCTTTGAGTAATCAGTGCTTCTTTATGCAACTGTTCTCATCCATCTGCATCATACGACCAAACTAGCACACTCTCCTCTCTTGCACACTGCAAATAATTCCTCTAACGCCCAACTTCTCTCTCAATACATCTATGCTCTGTTCTACATGCATACTGATATTGCATATCCAGTGGAGCGTACCAACTTTGTTCTTCTTCAACCTTTGCATGTCCTCTACATTCAGCTCCCACATCTCACCACCATTCAGCATTGCAGTTCATACATGTGCAGCATACAATTTTCCCTTCACTTGGAGAGAAAGAGAGGCACCTTTGGTAAAAGCTCTCTGAACTTTCTCCATCCTATTCTTATTCTAGCAATTATACCGTCTGTACAACCTCCTTCTTCTGTTGCTAATTAGGTTACTTAGGTAGCACAAATTATCTACAACTTTCAGAGATCCACCAGGGCATTTAAGAAAATCAGTTTCTCATGTTTCTGTCATAGTTATAACTCCCAAACATCTTCATACAAATACTACTTTCGGATCTTTTTGGTTTGAATGGCAGTTTCTAACATAATTTCTAGGCAACTAAAAAATTTTAAACTTCGTATACTGGTAGAATGTGTTTATAAAACATCTTTTTCTCTTGGCTTTATTGAGAAAATTCTATAGTTTGTAAGATATTTGTTGTTTTTTTCTTCAATTTCTGCAATTTCAACCAATCACTGACGTCTATTGAGGTAAAAAAAAACATTCTGTGTCATATGAATATGTCCCTTGTTTAAGAAACAGATTGGGTTTATTTACATTTGCGAAGAAAAAAAGATACCCTTCCCCCCACTCCTAACCCTAAAACAGATTGAAATGCAATAGATCGATACTAGGGTCATAATTATGAGTGACAATTTCATATGACACCGCTAGAAAAAACTGCCGTTCAAACCGAAAAGATCCCTACTTTCTCTGTTAACCTTCCTACTATCCCACTGCATCTCTTGTGTGTCCATAGCTTGCACTGGGTACATCGAACAGAATTTCTGCCTATGCATTTCCTACATATCAAACAGGGCTATTTAGTAGAAGAGTGAAGGATCCTTGCTAAGTTTACTTTAAGAGCCTTTGATTCCAGGTTCTGTTTCCACACCTGGAATTTATTTTTTAATTCTGTTTTAGATTCTGCTATTGGGGCAAGATCATCAACATACAGTAGTTCTCATGGGTTTCCTATCTTAAATTCCTGTTATGGTCTGGAGGACGATGGTGAGTAGGTGTGGGCTGAGGACCGGCCTTTGTTGGAAACCTACCTGTTTCTTTATTACCCACCAGGAGCTAAACATAGAGGGGACAAACAAGGACAGACAAACGGATTAAGTTGATTACATCGAAACCAGTGGTAACTGGTACTTAATTTATCGACCCCGAAAGGATGAAAGGCAAAGTCGACCTCGGCAGAGTTTGAACTCAGAACGTAATGCCAGATGAAATACGACTACGCATTTTGCCCGGCGTGCTAACGTTTCTGCCAGCTCACCGCCTTTTTTTTATTGTCTTGAGTCAAGACTATTGAAAAGGTTGCAAGATGCAATGAAAATTTTAGGAAAACCTACCTTCACACACTAAATCCATCACTATACTGATGACCAACTCTTACCTTACTAACAGCCACCCACCCACCCGTACATGGCCTGTACTGTACTGCTTTCACTTATCATTCGTCTATCTCTAGCTTCCTCAGAGCCCATCGTATCACAGAGCATGGTACTTTGTCAAAGGCTTTCTCTAGATCAACAGATACCAAGTACAACAGCTTGTTTTTAGCTTAATAATTCTCTTTTAGTTGCCTAACTATGAAAATAACATCCACGGTGCCTCTTCCTGGTACAAAGTCGAACTGCATTTCATTTAGTCTTGTTGTGTTCCTAATTAATATAAACTCTCTCTGTAACTTTCATCACTTGGTCCAGCAATTTGATGCCTCTATAATTACTTCTGACCAGAAGAGAATTAATGCATTCGAGATTTGGCGTTGGAGAAGACTTTTACGGATTCCATGGACAGCGAGGCTCACCAATGGAGAAGTTCTTAAGCAGATCAGGCCGAAAATGTCGCTAGAAGCTAGGATCACCAAGCATAGATTGGCATATTTCGGTCATATTATGTGGAGAAAATCCCTGGAGAAGGACATCATGCTTGGAATGGTCAGTGGCAAGAGAGGAAGAAGCCGACCAAGAACCCACTGGCTTGACACCATCAAGAGTGATACCGGAATGGACATAGCCAATCTGAAAGAAGCAGCCCAGGATAGAACTGACTGGAGGACACTGATCCAACGAGTAACCGAGAGTTGACTGAGTGGATAAAGAAGAAGAAGAATTACTTCTATCTAAGGCATCTCCCTTGCCCTTGTAGCAGCTGACTATGATGCTACTGTGCCAGTCAATAGAGATTACATCCTCCTGATTAACCATGTGGGGGACTAGACTGTATTCAACTCCACCAGATATCTTAAGCATCTTGGCAATAACTCCTGATGGACCAGGGGCCTTCCCTGTCTTCATATCTTTGGTCAAGAGGTCCGTTAATTTGATATATACATACACACATCATTATTAATGGTGAGCTGGCAGAATTGTTAGCACGCTGGACAAAATGCTTAGCGGTATTTCGCCTGCTACCATGTTCTGAGTTCAAATTACGTGAAGTTCGACTTTGCCTTTCATCCTTTTGGGGTTGATAAATTGAATACCAGTGAAACATTAGGGTCAATATAATCGACTAACCCCCTCCCCCCAAATTTCAGTTCTTGTGACTATAATAGAAATTATTATTATCATTATTATTATTATTATTATCATTATCATTATTATTATTATTATTATTATTATTATTCTATGTTTTGACTTTTGCTTTATATTTGTACAAGTTGGCTCCAAGTCTCACCCAGAGACCTCAAGAGACAACAGGTTGGAAGTTCATGTTGTTGTTATGCCTATATATTTGGGGGGTTTTTTGTGTTGTCTAGTGAATGTCTAAAAAAAAAAAACGAAAATTATGTTTGTTTTAAACCTTGGGATTACATAGAAATTATTATTATTATTATTAAGCAGTGAGCTGGCAGAATCATTAGCATGCCAGGAAAAATGTTTTTCGTCTTTTGTCAAAATTTGAAATCATCATTATCATCATCATAATAAAAACCAAAACAAAACCTTGTGAAATATAGCGACCCAAGGATTCCTAACCAAAATATTCATTAATTATGCTATTTATCAAGCTAATAAAAACAAGGCAGTTTGGTTTACTGCATTTGATGCAGTCAGCATTTAGATAAACATGTGCATTTACCTGCCTGTTAAATGTCAAAATAAGTTAATATTTTAACCAGGAAACCCTGGGTAGCCGTATTTCACAAGCCTTATAATGATATCTTTACTCTCTTAACTGACTGAGTGCTATGCTACTTATTGAAAATCATATCACACAGTATATATATATGTACGTCTATACACACATATATATGTGTGTGTTTGCTTCCCAACTACATAGTTCCGGGTTCAGTCCCATTGCATGGCACTTTGGGCAGGCGTCTTCTATAGCCACAGGCCAACCAAAGCCTTGTGAGTGAATTTGGTAGATAGAAACTTAAAGAAGCCTGTTGTATGTGTGTGTGTGTGTGTGTGTGTATGTGTGTATGGTATCTTTGTTTGCCCCACCTCCTATTACTGCTTCAAAAACCAGTGTTGGTGTGTTTACACCCCTGTAATTTTGCAGCTTGGCAAAGGAGACTGATAGAATAAGTACCAAGAGTCGATTTGTTTGACTAAAACCCTTCAAAGTGGTGCTCCAGCTCAGCCACAGTCAATGACTGAAACAAGTAAAAGAATAAAAGAAATATATACATACATAATAGGCGCAGTAGTGGCTGTGGGGTAAGTAGCTCGTTTACCTTTGTTGTGGACAGACGTCTTTTTTCGGCGGTGAGTCAAACGTTTTGTTGTACGTGGATAATTTTTCTATTGTTGAATGTTTATTGTTGAATATTTTCGTGAACTTTGAAAATTTTTGTGCTTTTTCCCGGTGACGGGAAGGAGTAATTGTTGAAATATTGAAGTTATTAATATTATTAATATTGAACTTGTAGGCTTTATTGTCGTGCCCCCCCCCCCCCGCAGCGGGGGTGGAATTTGAACTTTTATCCTCATTAAAAGGAAAAAAATATTATAGGTTTTTTGGCATAAGCAATTAATTATTGCTAGAAAATTTAAATTTTAGCCGTTGTTGGCTCTATTGTGGCATCCGCCCGTTGCATAGATGAGATTTGAACTGTTGTCCTCGTGAGAGAAAAAAATATTATAGGTTTCTCCTTTTTGGGGATTCTATATTTCATTATTGTGTGGAAAAAATTAATTTCGAAAATTGTAGACTTTGTTGCAACGTCTGGCCCCCCCAGCGGGAGTGGAATTTGAACTTTGGACTGCTGTAATACAAATTGATTATTTTTGTCCTCTGCGAGAGGAAAACCTTTTCTATAGGTTTCCCAGTTTTGTGGGAAGCCAATTTCGGATCTTTTCAGTTTGAACGGCAGTTTTTTCTAGCAGTGTCATATGAAATGTCACCCATAATTATGACCCTAGATTCGATCTATTGCATTTCAATCTCTTTTAGGGTTAGGGTTAGTTAGGATTAGGGTAAGGGTTAGGAGTGGGGGAAAGGTATCTTTTTTTCTTCACAAATGTAAATTAAACCCAATCTGTTTCTTAAACGAGGGACATATTCATATGGCACAGAATGCTTTTTAACACAATAGACGTCACTGATTGGTTGAAATTGCAGAAATTGAAGGAAAAAAACAACAAATATCTTACAAACTATAGAATTTTCTCAATAAAGCCAAGAGAAAAAGATGTTTTATAAACACATTCTACCAGTATACGACGTTTAAAATATTTAGTTACCTAGAAATTATGTTAAAAACTGCCGTTCAAACGGAAAAGATCCCCAATTTTTCTTGAATTATACTTATTTCAACCATTTCGGTTGAAATCATTTGAGAAAAATGTGCTCTTGTAGAGAGCAATGTTGATGTTGGCAATTGCGCCAACACTGTGAAAAAGTTTTCGGCAGTTGCCGCAGTGGCAACCGAAAATATTGATATCTCGGCAGATATGTTGCAGGAATATTTTAAAAGGATGAAGGAAGAGGGAGGTGATGTTGTGATATCACCCTCCTCCACTGTGTTAGAAACAATTGGGGTTAGTAGCCCGCGCTCTTAACCACTACGCCATATGCCTGTATATATATGTAAATAATGTCCTAATTATACATATATATCCATTTACTTTTGTTTGGGCAAAGGTCTTGGAAGTGCTCTTAAAAGCTCCTATGCTCCTCTTTGTCACCTACCACCTGTTAATTCCACCTCCCCAGGTAATCGGACAGTATGATTACACAGCATGGAACTCCTTTCAGCTTAGGGTAAATATAATAACAATAATAACTTGTGGATGGAAATTCATATAATTTCTTCATGCATATGTTTCTGCACCACTCACATTCATTAGATAACAATTTTCCATATTCGTAAATATCTATGAATTTGGAATTTTTTCAACTCCATTCCAATGTAGGTGCTTCCACAAGCATCACGTTTTCGTTTGTGTTTTTGTGTTTTGTCTCTTCGTCTCGTACACAATTGTCTTATCATTTAATGTTTGAATCACATCCTCAGCTTAAAATGTATGGAAATTAAGTGACAATAAAATCTCCTGGAGTATAGATAGAAAAGTATTTCCTTATTTAAACAACAAGCTTATCATTTTATGACTTTATTTAACATATCTCTTTATCAGTGAAAGCATAGGCGCAGGAGTGGCTGTGTGAAAAGTAGCTTGGTTACCAACCACATGGTTCCAGCTTCAGTCCCACTGCGTGGCACCTTGGGCAATTGTCTTCTACTATAGCCTCGGGCCGACCAAAGTCATGTGAGTGGATTTGGTAGACGGAAACTGAAAGAAGCCTGTCGTATATATATATATATGTACGTGTGTATATATGTTTGTGTGTCTGTGTTTGTCACCCTAGCATTGCTTGACAACCAATGCTGGTGTGTTTATGTCCCTGTCACTTAGCGGTTTGGCAAAAGAGACCGATAGAATAAGTACTGGGCTTACAAAGAATAAGTCCCGGGGTCAATTTGCTTGATTAAAGGCGGTGCTCCAGCATGGCCACAGTCAAATGACTGAAATAAGTAAAAGAGAGTAAAAGAGTATAGTACTTGATTAACTTGCTTATTGTAAACTTACTAGCACTATGACCTGGCGTCACCGGGTCATAGTGCTAGTGCATGCATATACAGCTGCGTGCATGCGCACATACACGCGAGTACTGTCCAAATCTCCAATCAGTCTCATACAGCTAGCTGGCATTCAATTGGCGTATCAAGTTTTGGGCATTTTGATTGGGTTTTGGACAGAAAATTCACAAAAATGTCACATCTATTGATTTTTTAATGGCTTTGCGGGGTGACTGGGGAAATGTAAAGATGTGCACGACCACCCTTGGACAGTTTTGAATAACCATATAAAGTGCGAGCCCTCTAACTGAAAAATTGATAAGAACTACAGACCTATCTCTCTGACCTCACACATCAGTAAGGTCATGGAACAAAGAGTCAGAAGGAAACTAATCGGCTTCCTTGAAGAAAATACCTTGCTGCCTGACACCCAACATAGTTTCCGACCAGGAAGAAGCTGCCTAACTCAGCTCCTACAACACTATGAATGGGTGCTGAAACAACTGCTCAACCACTCAAGTGTGGAAGTGATATATCTCGACTTTGCGAAGGCCTTTGATAATGTCGATCATGGAATGATATGTCACAAACTGCGTGATCTCGGCATAGTTGGAAAATTGGGAGAATGGCTTCATGACTTTCTGAAGGATAGAAGTCAGGTGGTAGTAGCCAATGGGGCCACCTCCATTAACACGCAAATAGTGAGCAGTGTTCCGCAGGGAACTGTTTTGGGACCACTACTATTCATAATGGCCCTCTCGGACATGCCCTCAGCCACGCAGAGAGCCATGATCACAAGTTATGCAGATGATACAAAAGTTTCACAGGTTAGTTGGTTAGTTAATTTGGCTCAAAAGCAAATAGCAAGGCCATGTAAGGGGACATGGAGTTAAGTACAGGGTGGTGTTCATGTAAAGAGTTCAGGCCACTTGAGGTCCAGGGAGGCTTTGAACAAGGCGGTCGTCGGCATCTTTACCATCTCGTCTGGCAGCTTGTTCCACGGATCCGCAACCCGGACGGAGAAAGCTCCTCTCCTTCGATTGAGATGAAATCGTCGCAGGTAGAGCTTTTCGGAATGACCCCACAGCCGACGCTCTGGAGCAGGAGTGAAGAACAGCTCTTTTGAGAGGTTACACTTTCCGCTTATGATGTTGTGGGCGAGAATGAGATCACTACAGCGGCGGCGTTTTTCAAGAGAATAAAGGTCGAGCGTCCTCAGCCTTTCTTCGTAGGACAAATTTTTGAGACCATGAACCATGCGGGTAGCCAGCTTCTGGACTCTTTCGAGATGCTGTATGTCTTTGAGGAGATAAGGAGAAGAGGCTTGAATCCCATACTCCAATATGGATCTCACCAGCGTGACATAGAGTGGTAGGAATATGGCTGCTGTGAGCATTCCGAATGACCGTCGAATCAAGAACAGAATTCCGCGTGCTTTGTTGGCAGCATGGACGCACTAGGCCGAAGGCGAAAAGGAGGAATCCACCAAGATACCTAGGTCCTTTACCTGATCGGTCCTCTCCAGCAGCAGACGACCCGGCTCGAAATCAAGTTGAGTTGCAGGAGTAGAGCCGACAGGCAGATGACAGCACTTTGACACGTTCAGACACAGGTCCCAATCGTTAGACCACTTCCAAATTTGGTGGAGGCATCGACGAAGATCCTCTATATTACCGCGAGGAGCGACCAGTTTGATATCGTCGGCAAATAGAAGGGTGTGTTGCGTGAGGTCGTCGGGCAAGTCATTTATGAAGACTAAGAACAACAAGGGCCCAAGCACTGAACCTTGAGGCACGCCACTGCTCGCACTGGAGACGTCGGACCGCGAACCATTAACTTGGACTTGGAAGGAGCGATCTGAGAGGAAGGCACCAACCCATCGTACAATATCCGGATGGAAACTATATGCTTGAAGCTTGACAAGTAATAGGCGGTGGTTTACCGAGTCAAAAGCTTTGGCAAAGTCCAGTAAAACGATGTCAACCAGCATCACTATCATCGAGGATGCGCGTCACCAATTCTTCCATTACTAGTAAGTTGGTCAAGCATGATCTCTTCGGCACGAAGCCGTGTTGGGAATCAGAGATAGAGGCTGTGTTTAGGAGGTGGAGCATCATACTTTTCTTAAGGATGGTTTCGAACATCTCGCTGATTATTGATGTAAGGGAAACCGTAGGTAGTTAAGCGGGTCTTCGCGGCTCCCTTTCTGAAAATTGGGCAGATTATCGCTGTTCTCCAGTCTGCAGGTATAACACCCGTCGCCAATGACATATTGAATAGTCGCGTTAAGGGCTCGCAGATGACCGGAGCCAACGCTTTGATAACCCGTGGGTGTATGCCGTCAGGGCCGTGACCCTTGTTGACATCGAGGCCTTGAATGACACGTTTGACTTCGTCCCGCGTGATGACCAATCGAAGCATTGGAGGTACCGATCTATCAAATGGAGGGGGTTCACGACCATCATCTTGTTTGAAAATAGTTGAAAATGCCTCGGCAAATAATTGACTCTGTTGATAAGGGTCCTCAATCGATACGCCTGTTGAGTCTACCAACGTTGCAATCTGGTTGTTCAAGCGGGAATTCCGCTGGACATGGGCAAGAAGGTTTTGGATTGCTACTGGCATTTGCTGCATTTTGTATTCATAACTGAAGCGTTCTTTCTTTTCGATTTTCACGGCTCGGTCTCGTTGTGTTTTGTACACCTCAAAAGCTGCAGTCGAATCCAGATTTTTGATTCAGCCCAAGCAATATCTCTGAGTCGACGTTCTCGTTTAACCCTCTCGTCACCCAGGCCTTGTGTTTCTTCCTCTTGGGAAGCCCAACGGGAACTGCCTGTCAGTCAAACAGATTACATATGCTTTGAGGGATGACCATAGTTCGTCACTGAGGACAACATCATCAGGTATATACAGAACCCGAAGACACTATGCACCAGCAATGTGAGCTGGAACAAATATACAAGTGGACTGAAAAGAATAGCATGCAGTTCAATGCTGAAAGTTTCAAGCTCTATGCTATCATCAGCATGCAAAACTAATGCAATACCCAATAATACACTGGACCTGGAGGGACTGCAATCCCAGAGGCACAATCAGTGCGAGACCTGGTATTTACATGAGTGATGATGCAACCTTTCATGTGCATGTTGCTAATTGGGCAATGAAATTAGGCGGCTGACTGGATGGATTCTTAGAGCCTTTAGAACAAGAGACCAGGAACCATGATGGTCCTCTGGAGGACATTTGTCCTAGCCACTTGACTATGCTCTCAGCTATGGTCACCATCCAGTATCAAATTAATCACAAAACTTGAGGTGATCCAACAAAGCTACATGAAGAAGATAGCCTCTATGCAGCATATAAGCTATTGGGAAAGACTCAAGAGATTAAGACTCTATTCCTTAGAGCGTAGGCGAGAAAGATATGCCATAATATACATCTGGAAGATCCTGGAAGGACTTGTCCCAAACTTTGGCATCAAGAGTTACACAAATACCAGAACTGGGCGCCACTGCATAGAGCCAAGGACTCCAAATTTGCCATCAAGATGTAGGACAAGATACTGTGATAGCCTGGACTTCATAGGTCCACAGCTCTTCAATATCCTCCCGAAGGACCTGAGAGACCTGCATGGGGTGGATGCAGATGTCTTTAAAATAAAACTGGATCTCTTCCTGTCAGTTGTCCCAGATGAACCAACTTCACGGCAGGAGGTGCAGATGAGGGCAGCTGCTTCTAACTCTATCATACACCAAATGTCAATTGCTAAAAAGCATTCGTGAAGTAAAATCATGTAGCAACACCGAATGGTGGTGCACCAGCATGGCCACAGCTCATGAGCTGAAACTAGATAAAATAAAATAAAATAAAAAATAAATATATATACACATTTACATATATATATATATATATATACATACATATATATTAATAGTTATCGCCATACTAATATGGCAATCTTATAAATATAAGACTAAAGCTGTCGATTAGCTCCAAGAGGCCACCGCCTCAAGCTAGCTATTTGACACACAATCTGCGTCCATTATAGACTTTCGAACAGGGGAGGTCAGCCGCTTCAGTCGCCTTTGTTTCATCTACTCCACGTGAAACAAAGGCGACTGAAGAAGGGGAATTTTCCTTGTTTTGTATGTCCTGTACTCTATTTTTTCATTGTTTAAGAAAAATGTCCTTGACTTTGTGTTTATGTTTTCGTTTCTCATTGTGTTTGATGTTTTTTTGGTGTCCTTTACCCATATATGCATGTAGAGGTAGGTACGTACATATATGTATGTATATATGCATATGTTTTATTTATCTATTAATTTCTTACATGACGGAACGCACGCATCCATTTCTAAGTAAGATTGTACTTATATATATATATATATATATATATACATACATATATATATTATGGCTGCCCCCTTGTTATCGAGTATGGCCATTGCACGAAGCTTAACTGTTACTGGTGCTGTGACTGAATGTGACTTTTTAGCCCAGCTAAAGATCTACAATGTCTTGTACAGAATTGGCAACTAATACCTTTACCGGTAATAGCCGGCTGTAGTTGTAACTGGGCTTCATGTACCTTTGCATGTCGTTTAAGTCTTCCTGCCGAATTACACTCTCTTCCACATGCCCGACAGATACGATTACTATGGTGTGTTACACCACCACCAGTGGCCAGGTTGTCACTCATCCGTCTCGCTTTATGACTATGAAGATGACTCTTGAGTCCAGCATTACTGAGGCAGGGTCTTGCACAGACATTGCATGTCAGCATCAAAGGAAGACCCTTCTCATCTGGAAGTGTAACAGCGATGCCCTTCCTGACATCCCTCCTTACTTTCTCATGTGCAACTCGAGATTTCTCAAAAGTGGCTGTCCCCTCGTGCACAATCCTTCTCCACCTGCTACGATCAATAGCTATGCCTTCCCATGTGTCAGTAGAGATGCAAGCATCTCTTAAGGATGCTTTCAGCAAGTCCTTATACCTCTTTTTTGGTTTATGTGGAAGTCGTTCTCCTTTAGCTAACTCTCCATAAAAGAGTTGTTTTGGCATCCTTGAATCCTTCATCCTGACCACTCCATCTTTGCACAAGAGCTTCTATACTTTCACACCGAGAGCCTTCCAATATTTCAAGATCACTGATGCGATCCTTCCACTTAATGCCATAGATCCGTCTGAGGCACATCTGATGGAAATGTTCCAGTTGTTTAAGGTGGTATCGATATGTGACCCACGTCTCACAAGCATAGAGAAGAGAAGGGAGCACACATGCCTTGTTCACTTTTATCTTTGTCTTTCTGCATATGTCTCGCCGACTCCAGAGGCGCTTTTCTAGCCTTCCGAAAGCAACACTTGCTTTCCTAATTCTATATGGAATTTCATCATCCAAATTGCTATATCTATTAATAGTGCTTCCCAGATAGACAAACTGATCAACTACATCAAGTCATTTACCATACACCTAGATATTTGGTACACTATACTGCTTACCAGGGGCAGGTTTTCTTACCATGACAAGTTTTCTTGAGATTGACTGTCAATCCTAAAGCAGTGCAAGCATCAGAGAATGCATTCAAAATGTGTTGCATATCAATCTCTGTGTGTGCTACTAGCTCACAATCATCTGCATACAAAACGTCTCTTATGATAGAGGTAAATACCTTTGTTTTTGCAGCAAGGTGCCTGATATTAAATATGCTGCCAGAGGTTCGATAATGGACGTAAACACTGTATCTGCAGTTTCTGAATGCAATACATATATAGACATATATATATACATACATATACACACATATATATACACACATATACATATATATACACACACACATATATATATACACATATATATATATACATACATACATATACACCAAGTCAACATCGACTTCTGTCTCTAGCAAGTCGATCTTCTGAATTGCATTCCAACGAATTTTTCCACCGTCTGGGCTTAAAAAGCCCTCAATGTTAGTTTCCTTGTCCTGTTTTTATTCTTTATGTGTACTGTATTTTTATTTGTATTGCTTTTACGTTATGTTCTGGTCACTTTTTTTCTTTCCTTGTTTTACCCCTCTGCAAAAGAATTTTATTTAATTCATTTTGCAGGAAGGACTGCTTCGGCCGGATCATGTTCTGCCCTTACCTTCGAAACACACATTGAGTCGAACCAGGGGCAGCTGATGAAGGGGAATATTCCTTGTATTGTTTGTCTTTTACTGTTTTTTCGTTGTTAAAAAAAGTCCGTTTCCTAGTTTGTTTTTGTTTTCGTTTCTCGTGTTCTACGTTTTTTTGTGGTGTCCTGTACTCATATATATATATATGCATGTATATATACATATAGATGTAGGTATGTACATATATGTATGTATGTATGTTTTATTTGTTAAATTGTTATATGTATATATATATACACACATTTGGTTCGCCAGTCCTCAGTCAAATCGCCCAATCCTTGCAAGCATGGAAAGCAGACGTTAAACGATGATGACGACAGATAATAAAATGTTTTACACCTGGTAGCTTACTGGTAAAGCAGTCCTCTTCATTTGCCATGTATATGTGTGTGTATATGTATGTATAAGGTATGGGAGAGGCAGTTGGATATACCCAGGATGTTGCTTATGGTTCAGGGTAATGAGAACGTTTTTGTCTATAGTAAAAGCACCATCCGTTCATGGCCGTTTGCCAGCTCTGTCTGGCACCTGTGCAGGTGGCACGTAAAAAGCACCCACTACACTCACGGAGTGGTTGGCGTTAGGAAGGGCATCCAGCCATAGAAACACTGCCAGATCTGACTGGGCCTGACGAAGCCTTCCAGCTTCACAGACCCAGTTGAACCGTCCAACCCATGCTAGCATGGAAAGCGGACGCTAAATGATGATGATGATGAGTAAGAACTGTTATATTTGTAGTTTTGCAGGGAGTAGAATTAGAATCTTATTGAGCTAGATAGTTCTTAAGCTTTAATATTAGACAAGAATTTTATTTTTCATGAGAAACCACTAGCAGAAGGTGCTTAAATTTTTTTTTAATTCATTTATTCTCAATGAACATACACTTTCACTAAGACTACAAATTAAAAAAAATTTTTGTATTATTTGCATGTTTCTAGCACCATTATAACCAGGTGATCCTTAAATCTCCCCTCAACATTAGTTGCATCACACTCGCTGTTGTTGGGGCTTTAATTTAAGAAGTGTATTCATCATCACCTTTAATGTCTGTTGGCCATGCATTGTCTTTTATAACCTCTTTAATACCATCATAACCCCCTCCCTCCCATTCTTAATATCTAGAGTCTGGATGATGCTGACATCTAATACGTCTACCATTCTATCTTTCCTCTACTGAACCCTAATGCACTCTCTCCTCAAAAATGGAGCTAGTAACTTCTGTTATCGTTTGCCATGGCTTATCATCAAATCTCCACCTCCATGTATATATGTGTATGTATGTATGTATATATATAGGTATGTGTGTATATATGTGTATGTATATGTGTATATATATATGTATGTATATATGTGTGTGTATATATATATGTATATATGTGTGTGTATATATATATATATGTGTGTGTGTGTATATGTATATATATATACATGTGTGTGTGTATATGTATATATATATACATGTGTGTGTGTATATGTATATATATATATATATGTGTGTGTGTATATGTATATATATATATGTGTGTGTGTGTATATATATATAATGTGTGTGTTGTATATATATATATATGTGTGTGTGTATATATATATATATGTGTGTGTGTATATTATATATATATGTGTGTGTATATATATATATAGTGTGTGTGTATATATATATATATGTGTGTGTGTATATATATATATATGTGTGTGTGTATATATATATATATGTGTGTGTGTATGTATATATATATATATGTGTGGTGTATATATATATGGAGGTGCAATGGCCCAGTGGTTAGGGCAGCAGACTCGCGGTTTCGATTCCCAGGCCGGGCGTTGTGTGTTTATTGAGCGAAAACACCTAAAAGCTGCACGATGCTCCAGCAGGGGGTGGTGATCCCTGATGTACTCTTTCTTCTGTTGGCCTGCTTGCTTAGCCAGCGGGGTGGCGTCATTCGAGGGCAAAAACAATGCAAACGCATTGTGACCAGCAATGTGTAACAACATCTGATGGTGTGGTTAGTCACGTGATGTGTGTGTGTGTGTGTGTGTGCGTGTGTACACTTTTACTCGTTTCAGTCATTTGACTGCGGCCATGCTGGAGCACCGCTTTTAGTCGAGCAAATCGACCCCGGGACTTATTCTTTGTAAGCCCAGTACTTATTCTATCCGTCTCTTATGCCGAACCGCTAAGTGATGGGGACGTAAACACACCAGCATCGGTTGTCAAGCAATGCTAGGGGGACAAACACAGACACCCCCCCCACACACATATATATACATATATACGACAGGCCTCTTTCAGTTTCCGTCTACCAAATCCATTCACAAGGC
This sequence comes from Octopus sinensis, assembly GCF_006345805.1. Classification (NCBI taxonomy): domain Eukaryota; kingdom Metazoa; phylum Mollusca; class Cephalopoda; order Octopoda; family Octopodidae; genus Octopus; species Octopus sinensis. The sequence goes on along the minus strand of NC_043004.1, from coordinate 41,174,310 downwards.
ATTGGTCAGCCCGGGGCTATAGCAGAAGACACTTGCCCAAGATGCCACGCAGTGGGACTGAACCCGGAACAATGTGGTTGGTTAGCAAGCTACTTACCACACAGCCACTCCTGTATACATATATGGTCAGAATTTTTTTTTCTACACCGAGACTCAATTTATCCAGTGTTTATTATTTGCTTCCATTACTGGTTGCATATTCTAGTGAGCTACATCTGCCAACATTGTGAAGGAACTCCGAGCCCCCAGAAACAGCTGTCAGATTTGTAATACCATACCCCTCTCTCCTTTAATTTTTAGTGTCATTTGTATTCTGTGAAAGTTTGTTCTGTTTATATACGAATATATATTTATATATGAATATTCATTGTCTGAAAATTTTCAGTCTTTGCTTTCTCTCTATTTATATGTATACTTACATATTTTTTTTAACATCAAACCCAAGCAGTTTTATTTATTTATTTGCATCATTGTTTCCATATCTACTCACCAGGATTCCTCTTATAGCCACTGTTTACCCATAGACAAGTTCAAATCATTTGAGCACTACAAAGTGTTTTCTATATTGAGAACCTCTGGATCCCATCTGTTGGCTCTATACCAGTGCTGCACAACGGCATGCCATGGCACACTGGTGTGCCACAGTAAAACCTGAATATAATTTTTTCCTCCCATACTTTTAGTTATATTTCTAGTTCAGGTGTGCCACCGAATTTTGAAAAGAATATAGGTGTACCGCATATGAAAATAGGTTGTGGAGTTCTGCTCTATACATACATACCATACATATATATATATACACAAATACATGAAAAAGTGAAAACAATGTTTACAGTCTTGGAAATTTGCTATGTCAACATAAGAAAGTTTGTATGTTGACATACAATCATTTATTTAAAAAAAAAAGTCTTTCAATTGTTCAGTCTGTTTTTAGCAAATTAAAAGAAAAAAAATATGTACAAAAAAATGGTAATGCAGAAACCGGTTCATAATGTTCTGTGTCCAATCCAATTCCTAGAAATAATAAATGGAGAGAAACCCATCTCTTTGTTCCGCATTGTTTTGTCATTTAACTCCGTTTCTTTACTCAACCTCATCCAACTGCCTATACAACACCAGAGCACAAACACTACCACCATCATTATCATCATCATAAAGGTCTGTTTGAGAGAAGAAAAAAAGCGTTTTAATATAACAAAGCTAATTAGACACAGGAATTTAAATGTGACTGATGGAGGCTTTGGCTATAGTTAGTGTACAACAGGTATGATAAATGGAGTGTGTGAGAGAGACATATATATGTATATTAATATATACATGTAAAAGAATGTGTTTGTCTGGAAGAATTTTCTTTTGCCAAAGAACCAGCAAAATGGTGATAAACTAGTCTTTTAAATGGTTTCTTTGCTTCCAACCATTCAGGATCGGTAATCAGTGAAAGAAGCAGAATGCCTGCAAAGAAAAAATAAAATAAGCAAAATTATATGGAAATTTAGCAAAGACCACAAATCATATCATAACCATGATCCTGCCTACCCCCAGACAGCTTACATACTGAATCACCACAGTCCATATTTTCAATGTAGCTCATCTTTTACTTGGACCAATATGGATTGGTGTTTACGCTGGGCACTAGCACAGATGCTCACAGTCCTTTTATCTGTAATAACTATGGCTATGGGTAACTTTAAACTAAATAAGCAGAGGGAAAGAAGGGCAGGTCTCTCAATATTTTGGTATCATTACTAATAAGTGTAGTATCAATTATGCGTGTAAATACACGTTACACACATCAACTGTGGTTACACAATGAACCAGACTGGTGACCATGGGAATTCCAAGACCTCTCTCATAATTTATTTGGACTGAAGATGGTGTTGAACCTGTAGTTGTTAGAAAAGTTGGTGTTAGTCAATGGATTCTTCTGCAAGTTCAAACATTTGCAGTGTCTTAATAGATTAAAACAGTTTCCTTTCCCAAATCACCCAACAAAGAACTAAAATTCACCACACTTCCTATCCTCTCTCATAGAAAGTTAGTGTAACAAATGATACTTAGCAATGAAAGTTAATAAAAACTGGTTGATTCTGGAGTACCCTACACTTCTGATTTTTATTTCCTACGTTTTTCTTTTATCATCATTTTGTGTCTGCTTTCCATGATGGCATGGGTTAGACAGTATGATTGAAATTGGCAAGCTGGTTCCAATCTGTTTTGGCATGATTTCTATGGCTGGATGCCCTTCCTAATGCCAACCACTTCAAGAGTGTAACGGGTGCCTTTTGCGTGCCACTGGCATGACACCGATATCGACCATGACTACAATTTCACTTGGCTTGGCAGGTTTCCTCAAGCATAGCATATCGCCAAAGGTCTTGGACACTTATCATTGCCTCTGTGAGGCCCAATGTTCAAAGGGTGCTTTTTACGTGCCAGTTATATAACACCAGCACTGACCATGACAATGATTTCTAGACATTAATTACCCACTTGCAATCACCGCCAATAATACTAGCTTCAATGCAGATGTTATACCCCTTCATTCCCCTCTAATCTTCACACCACACACAAGCCTTCTGTACATGCAATCTAAAATACCTCTCCCCTCAAACTTGCACTAATTTCATGATTACAGACCCTCTAAGATTCTCCAATGAAATCATGCAAATCTTAATATAACATGTCCATCTTTGCCAGTTCAACAAGTAGTGTGGTGTAGTGTTGCATGCCTCTGCATGGCCACAGTTCAAATGCAAGAGCCAGTCAAAGAGTAAATTTACATGCAGATGTGAGAGAGAAAGAAAAAGATTTTATGAGTCTTACAAAAGAAGAATGGAAGAGATGATAGGTTATTGAAAATACTGGTTTCAAATTTTGGCACAAGGCCAGCCATTTCAGTGGAGTGTGTAAGTAGATGTTAATGATTCTGCCAGCTTGCTACCTTAATCTATTGAGAAATAGAAATATCAACCTAAATGCTTTTAAATCAGATCCCAATGCTGGATGTTCTTGAACTAAGTGAAGGGCAGTTTTTCAATCTTGGGATCATCCTGGTTCCAAAGAGGTATAATATGTCTATGTAAAGCAAATGTAGATTGAGATACAGGAGGGGTCCCAGACGGACAGACAGAATTTCACTTTTTATTATTATAGATATTAAATCCAACCCATGCCAGCATGGAAAACGGACATTAAATGATGATGATGATAATAAGGATGATTAAAAACTCAGCCTACAGCATCAGATTAGGTGTAGTGATTTAACTGAAAACAAATATGGTAACTTACCCAAATGCTGGTGCAGAACCAAAACCTTAAAAACAAAAAAAATTGAAAATAATTAGTGTTGAAAAAATAAAATGAAAATAAAGTAAAAGTGTGTGTGTGTGTGTGTAATATATTCGTAAATGATTCTAGAATAAACTCTTACTGTTTAATCATATTCTTTGAAGTATATTTTTTCATCTGTGTTTTTATTTATGCAGCTAATCAAGCTAGTGTATAACCTCGAGAAAGCAACTACTTAAGATTAAATACAAAGACACACACACACACACGTGTGACGAGCTTCTTTCTGTTTCCATTGACCAAATCCACTCACAAGGCTTTGGTCAGCCTGAGGCAATAGTAGAAGACACACTTGCCCAAGGTTTCACACACTGGGACTGAACCCAGAACCTTGTGGTTAGGAAGCAAACTTCTTACCATGCAGACATGCTTGTGTAGTAAGTTTCTATTGCAGTTGGCGCATGGATGATACTAAATAGTATTTTCCTATGGTGGTAGTCATTTTTGGCAATGAATAAATAAATCTATAATTAAAGGCTTTTCGGGAACATAACCTTGTTTTCAAAAGTAGTATATTAACCCTTTAGTATTTAAACTGGCCATATCCAATGCAAATATTCTTCTCATTTTATGTTCAAACTGGCCAGATCCAGCCTCTCATATTTATCCTACAATGTAAGAGGCAGGACTGAAATCTCAGAGATACAAGATAATGCAGGACTAATTCAAAACAATGTGAACAGATAAGTATTACGTTAGAGTAATCTGAATGGTAATGGGTTAAGAAACACACTGTTCAATTTATCCTTGGGTGTGTGCATTTTTTTTTAAAAGGGGTGATTTAATTCTTTAGCATTTAAACCAGCTATATCTGGTCAAAATCTTCTACCTGCTTTATGTTCAAATCAAACTGGTCAAATCTGGCCTCTCACACTTACCCTACAATGTCATTCTAAAAATAAACTACCACGTCATCAAAACCTTAAAAGCAATGGGCAATTCAAAACAATGTGAATAAATAAGGAATACATTTAACAGATCAAATTGAATACTAAAAGGTTAAAGAACATTTGGGTACTACTTCAAGCAGGGTTGAGGGACAGCATCATTACTGTCCTCTATTACTTCCACTGCTACCAATCCTTTGCTCTTATGTGCGTTTCCCCACCATCACACTTATTGTCTTTATTCACCCTTATGGACATGCTTGCCTTGAACAAATGGAGACCACATAGAGTAGAGGCAACTTTTTCAGTCAGGCAAGGGACAAGGAAGACCTAGAGCTGGTGTCATCAGTTAATTACCCAGGGAGGAAACTACAAGCCTTAATCCTTTAGCATTTAAACAGGCCATACCCAGCCCAAATTTTCTACTTGTTTTGTCGTTCAAACCAGCTAGATCCTAGCCTCTCACACCTGTCTACAATAAGATAAGGGCTGGAAAGGAAATGCCTGACTGTGAAAATGTTTGAAAATCGATGGAAGAATGTAGCACGGATGTTGCGAGTGAATGTAACCTCATGAATGCGATGCAGGGCATATCTCAGGTATCAGTGGTGAGGCGGGGCTCGTGGGGTCCGAATTGAACCCGCCTTCTCACTCCATCCGTAACGTCTTCCGGACTGTCCTATCATTCGATTTATTTATACTTTTGTGAATTTTTAATGTCATCTTTATGTTATATTCATCCGTCCATCTGACCCCAATCAGATTGTATTGGCCCTTATCTATGTTGTCCCCTTGTGGGAAATAAAAAAGAAAAACAAAAATCACACCTGTCTACTATGTTATTCTAAAAATAAACAATCACATCATTAAAATCGCTATGTTACAAGATAATGCATGATTAGTTCAAAACAATGTGAATAAAAAGGCATATATTTGACAGAGTAATGTGAATGCAAATGGGTTAAACGGAAACTTTTACCTCCACTACTTCCGCCTCCAAATGCAGAACCTGAAGCAAATCCACCGAAACCAGTATTCGGAGGGCTAGGTGCTTCATTGAAACCTTGGACTGGAGAAGTCTGTGCTAAACTGCCAAATGTCGGACTGCTGCTCTGTGCAAAACTGAATACACAAATAAATAAATGAATGAATTATACATGATTATAGAACAAAAATTTGTTTAATAGTGGTCTGGGTTAAGACAACGAGTTGATAGGAACAGTACTGCACCAGACTAAATGCTCTGTACAATATTTTGTATTGCTTTGTCAGAAGGAAGGGACAGTGCCCATAACTTTTACAGTGCTTTCAAGGTTGATAAAATAAATATGACTGATAGTATTCAGCATATCTTATTTAACATGGATACGATGTAGAAAGCCACAAAACTGCAATGTTTATCTCGAGATAGTATCCATTATAGATGTAAAGTGTTAAAAAAAAAGCACAGAACCTCTTTAGCAGGTATGGATTTTGCAAAGAGGGTAGGAACAACTCAACACCAAGCAACAGAAGCAATGTAAAATCTGATGAGCATTTTATTAACATTTAGGGCTGGGATCAGCTGCTCATAAAACCATCCTTACAATACACTACCACTTGGAAGGGATTTATACACACACAAACAATCTGCAAAGTAGTTGATATTAAGAAGAGCATCCAGCTGTAGAAGCCATGCACGAAAGCAGAGAGAGCTTGGTGCAATCTTTCTTACTTGCCAGCTCTTGTCAAACCATTAACTTCTGCGAGAAAGGAAAGCAGACATTAAATAATGATGGCAAACACAAATCATCATCGTTTAACGTCCGCTTTCCATGCAAGCATGGGTTGGACGATTTTGACTGAGGGCTGGCGAACCAGATGGTTGCACCAGGCTCCAATCTTGATTTGGCAGTGTTTCTACAGCTGGATGCCCTTCCTAACGCCAACCACTCCGAGAGTATAGTAGGTGCTTTTTATGTGCCACACTAATATATACAATGACATACATAAAGGTCTGTACTTACTTAGCAAAACCTGGAGTGGCGTTAGGAGACTGCTGTCCAAAAACACCTGTTGAGCCACCGCTGAAGGAAGAATTAAATATCTGTGAAGCACCGCTTCCAAAAGTACTGCCAGCAAATGAAGCACCTCCTCCAAAAGCAGGTTTACTTCCAAAAGCAGGAGCTCCACCAAAAGATGTTGATGAACTGAAGCTTGGAGATCCACCAAAGGCACTGGCTGAAATGATAAAGCACAAGTTACAAACAAATAACTCTTTTACTCGTTTCAGTCATTTGACTGCGGCCATGCTGAAGCACCGCCTTTAGTCGAGCAAATCGACCCCAGGACTTGTTCTTTGTAAGCCTAGTACTTATTCTATCGGTCTGTTTTGCCGAACCGCTAAGTTACAGGGACGTAAACACACCAGCATCGGTTGTCAAGCAACGTTGGGGGGACAAACACAGATACACAAACATACACACACATATATATATATAAACATATATACGCCGGGCTTCTTTCAGTTTCTGTCCGCCAAATCCATTCACAAGGCTTTGGTCGGCCCGAGGCTATAGTAGAAGACACTTGCCCAAAGTGCCACGCAGTGGGACTGAACCCAGAACCATGTGGTTGGTAAGCAAGCTACTTACCATATAGCCACTCCTAAGCCTAGTATGTCTCAAGTCTTGTGTGCATCAATGAAAAAATTTATTTCATTTCAAAGATCTAGGATTAAGTTTGATGATAAGGACCATGGTGATGGTGCTGTTACTGAAGATAAGAAAAATTGTTTTGAATATAAGATGCAAGGCCAGAAACTTTATGTGTGTGTATGGGGTGGGGTTAGACAATTAAAATGACACTAGTCTTGACTTATACTTTATTTTAGGAAGTATGAAAGGCAGATCTGACGAGTGAAATTTGAACTTGAAACTTATAGCTTGGAGAATTATAATAGGAGGGATTTAAGAACTGGGCCTTGATATGTTTCTTATTGCCCACAAGGGGCTAAACATAAAGTGGACAAACAAGTATAGACAAAGGGATTAAGTCGATTACATCGACTCCAGTGCATAACTGGTACTTTATTTATCGACCCTGAAAGGATGAAAGGCAAAGTCAACCTCAGCGGAATTTGAACTCGGAACGTAACGGCAGACGAAATACGGCTACGCATTTCAACATTGTATCACTTCTGCCACTTCACTACCCTAGTGATGAGGATAATGCTCTACTGCTATTGATGATAATGGTAATGGCAGTGAAAAATTTAGCGTGCAGATTGGCAGGTGGCTATCAAGGCGGCGAGCTGGCAGAAACATTAGCACGCCGGGCGAAATGCATAGCCGTATTTTGTCTGCCGTTACGTTCCGAGTTCAAATTCCGCCAAGGTAGACTTTGCTTTTCATCCTTTTGGGGTCGATAAATAAAGTACCAGTTATGCACTGGAGTTGGTGTAATTGACTTAATCCCTTTGTCTATACTTGTTTGTCCACTTTATGTTTAGCCCCTTTTGGGCAATAAGAAACATATCAAGGCCCAGTTCTTAAATCCCTCCTATTATAATTCTCCAAGCTATACCAAGGGACTTTAAGACTGACACTTGGTACTTCAAGCAGTCTGCAGAAAAATTTAGAGAAGAAATTCCAGACATGGAAATAAAACCTGGATAATGGTGATAGTGTTAATGGTAATAACAAGAATTTCAAATTCTGGCACAAGGTCAGCAATTTTGGAGGAGGGAGTAAGTAGATAACATCAACCCATATTCAACCAGTATATATTTCATAGACCCAGGAAAATCAAGTGGAACTGACTTCGGCTGAATTTGAACCAGAAATGCTATATCTGACTCGCTAACAATTCTGTCAGGTCATAGAAATACCATTGTTTTTATTGCTGTTTAACACCAGGTCAGTACTTGTCGAGTAAACCTGTGACAGGTGTTATAATCATGACCATTCTGTATTTTTTTTAATACTTAGGACTACACTGGGCAATGCATTCCTCATTAGTAAAGCTGTAATTGTTACCACTACAACCACCAACACTGAAGGTGGCCACAAGTTCTCTCCAGATTTGTTCTGCATTAAGGCAGTAGCTTGTCCTTAACCATTTAGTATGCAAATTATTCTGTCAAATGTAATGCTTATTTATTCATATTTTTAGAATTAATCATGCATTATCTTAAAGCCTTCTGATTTTTATGCAATAACTGCTAGTTTTTAGAATGATACTATAGGGTAAGTAGGGAGGGGCAGATTTGGCCAGTATGAGTCAAAACAGGTAGAATGTTTTTGCTAGGTGTGGCCAGTTTAAATTCACTGATACTCTTGCAATAGACATGTGCCTTGCCTCGGGCCTTCAATTCCTTGTTTAGGGTCACAGAAGCACCATTATGACATATGCCATGCCTTGGACAATTTTAGACTGGCAGTACCCATCCCTCTCCAGGTCTGATGACAACTGATTTCTTCCAAAACTGAGAAAGACAGACAGATACAGACAGAATAAAAGAGTGAGAGAAAGAAGAGTTGACGCCAATTCAGGACTGATTACTTTATTGATCCTGAAAGCAAGAAAAAGCAAGGTTGACTTTTTTGAGATTTGAACTCAGAAACTAGAGAGTCAGAACAACAACAACTGCAAAGCAATTTGTCCGACAGTCTTAATAACTCAGCCAACTGGCCACCAAGTTTAAGCACATCACTGGATAAACTGCCGTAAAACAGCCAGCTTGCACATGTGTATGCATACACTCACACACACCTGCTTTAGTTACTCTTACAAACATCACACATAACACACACATACACAATGACTGTCAAGTACCACATACGTAACTCAAGCACTTTAACAGAAAGTATACACACACACACGCACACCTAGGTTACTCTTACAAGCATTACATTCACATTTTTCACACAAATACATATACAGGCAGACATCTGTCATCTGAGCTAGTTATCTATTTACATGAAAAGAAACCTTAAATCCAACCTCTAATCAAGCTACTGTGCAACAAGGCATACACAAAGACAGACATGCATGCATGCGTACACACACACACAGATGCATGTCTACCTTGCCACCAACCTCACTCCTCATCCAGCTAAAAGATACCTATTTCTTTTTTACCCACAAGGGGCTAAACACAGAGGGGACAAACAAGGACAGACATAGGTATTAAGTTGATTACATCGACCCCAGTGCGTAACTGGTAGTTAATTTATCGACCCCGAAAGGATGAAAGGCAAAGTCGACCTCGGCGGAATTTGAACTCACAACGTAACGCAGACGAAATACCGCTAAGCATTTCGCCCAGCGTGCTAACGTTTCTGCCATCTCGCCGCCTTAATCCAGCTAAAAGATTCCACTTTCTAATTCATCAACCCTTTATCAATGTCCAAATAAAACTACTTGCCTTGCTGCTGCTGGGGTTGATTTGCCTGCTGCTGCTGCTGCTGTTGGCTGAGACTAAAGCCAGAACTGGCCACGCTGCCGCCAGTGTTTGATGAACCAAAGCTAAAGGTGCTGCTCAGTTTAGGACTCGCCAAAGCGACGCTCTTGAAGCCTGATGTAGGCGACTGGGAACCAAACAGGTTAGCTGTGTGCAAATACAAAGAGAAGAGCTTCAGTAACACCATTTCTCAATCACTCCAATAAATTTCACAAGACACACACACACACAACTGATAACATTAAAATCCAAGCTATTGTATGCATAGATAATATAATATAATGAAATTATTGTATACAGTGCTCAGGTGCACCACAACTTGTCAGAAAGTGCATATAAAGTACATGCAGTAATGTAAAAATGTCTGGAAAGCGAACAATGTATGAGTTAGATACATGCTTGTGTGTGTATGGAGGGGAGAAAATCAAGTGTAGTGTTGGTGAATCTCAGGAAGCATGGAAGTTTTGAAGGATGCAGTGCTCCGACAACTAACAACTGATGCCGGCAGTTTGTTCCATGCTTCAGCAACTCTCAGCGTGAAAAAATGTTTCCTGAAGTCATGGGAGCTGTGCTGTTTTCTTACTTTGTAAATATGTCCACGGGTGTTAGATGGGTGGAGTTTGAAAAGGTGCTCAGAGTTATTGTTTGTATGATGGTTGATAATTTTATGGGTGTCTGCCAAGTCAGCTGCCAGACGTCGGAGATAACCCTTTCTCTTGAAAGTCTTAGACTTGAGACACAATTCTCTGGAATCAATGACCTGGATATCTTAATCTTGAATGCCTATGAAGTGACTGATGTTCAATAACAACTCTTACTGGGTAAAAATGGAGGTTGTTTTTCGTGTAATGACAGGGACAACAAGATTACAATCTTTGCTACAGCAACAGAATATATCCTGGTGGTCATTCCTTTTTAGTTGTTTTTACTTTATTGCAGATGTGCTAAAAGGGAGTAGATTGCGTACATTCTGTTATGCATAGCGCGTCATTATGTTTTAGAACAATTGGATCCTAAGTAAAACTAGAATGATCCATGATGGACTCTAATATACTGTTTGTACACTATTGTTGTCTTTCTGTTCACCAAACATGGTACCTGTGATTGTTCTAAGAAGGGAGAGTTTACGAAAAAAACAAAAGACGAAGACAGGTGGTGTACAAAACAAACAGATGTATTAGTATAACGCTCAGGAATAGAAAAAGTCTTTTACGTTTCGAACCTACGCTCTTCTACAGAAAGGGACACAGAAAAAACAAGGAGAGAAAAAAAGGAAGTCTGTAAACTGTTTTTGTTTTCTTTACTGGGTCTTCTATCATCATCATTTAATGTCTGCCTCTCATGCTGGCATGGGTGGGACGGTTTGACAGGAGCCGGCCAGGCAGAAGCCTGCACCAGACTTCTGTGACTGTTTTGACAGGATTTTTACAGCTGGATGCACTTCCTAACACCAACCACTCAGCAGAGTGGACTTAGTGCTTTTTATGAGGCACAAGCATAGGTGAGATCAGTTTTTGGCAAGGTTTTTACAGCTGGATGCCTTTCCAAATGCCAACCACTTTACAGTGTGGACTGGATGTTTTTTAAGTGGCACCTGCACTGACAGGGTCACCAAGTACCTTGCAAAACAAAAAAAAGAAATAAGTTAAAAAATGTGGATCTTTTCGGTTTAAACGGCAGTTTTTAACATAATTTCTAGGTAACTAAAAAATTTTAAACTTCGTATACTGGTAGAATGTGTTTATAAAACATCTTTTTCTCTTGGTTTTATTCAGAAAATTCTATAGTTTGTAAGATATTTGTTGTTTATTTTCTTCAATTTCTGCAATTTCAACCAATCACTGACGTCCATTGAGGTAAACAACATTCTGTGCCGTATGAATATGTCCCTCGTTTAAGAAACAGATTGGGTTTATTTACATTTGTGAAGAAAAAAAAGATACTCTTTCCCTCCACCCTAACACTAAAACAGATTGAAATGCAATAGATCGATACTAGGGTCATAATAATGGGTGACAATTTCATATGACACCGCTAGAAAAAACTGCCGTTCAAACAGAAAAGATCAAAATATTTTTCTTCTATGTATGTAATAAATGCTGTCTTGAAGTCTATAACTCACAGTAGTATTGTTTCCTGCATGTACAACAACCAAAGCATTTTAAGGCCATTTCCTTTGCTTTAGCTAAGGCAAAAGTTAGCCTTTCAAGCCCTGTGACAGTCTCCTCTTTTTTTGCCCTATCCTCTACAACCTCGCTGCTCTCATTATCTCTTCTACTATTCCTTAGCCATGTCTTGGTTTTCCCCACTTTTACCTCCCTCTACATTTATTTCCATCATTCCTCTTAGTCTCTTTCAGCCTTCCTCAGCATAGGACCCAATCATCTCATCTCATTTCTCGCACCACTGACTATTTCCATTATTCTCTGTAATTCTTTAACTTCCCCTCTTTCAGCAATATTCATCTCATCCACAGAACAATTCCCATTTTTGTTCTTTCCAATTCTTTCATCCTTGTTGCCCACATGTCTCCCTTTCATAAATCATAGCATTTCTCATACATATAGTATGGGTTCTGGCGTTAGGAAGGGCATACAGCTGTAGAAACACCGTCAGATATGACTGGCCTGGTACAGCCTTTGGGCTTCCCAGACCCCAGTTGAACCGTCCAACGATGATGATGATGATGATAGTATATGAGATGCCAAAGGATCAAGAGGGTTGGTCATATACAGATTACCTAACATATTATTCCAGCATGAAAATGACAGACAATAAAAAGATGAAGTCGAAACACTAGCCTTATAATAACATCATCATCGTCGTCGTATAATATCTGTTTTCCATGCTAGCATGGGTTGGACAGCTTCAACTGGGGTCTGGGAAGCCAAAAGGCGGCACCAGGCTCCAGTCTGATCTGGCAGTGTTTCTACAGCTGGATGCCCTTCCTAATGCCAACCACTCCGAGAGTGTAGTGGGTGCTTTTTACGTGCCACCAGCACAGGTGCCAGGCGAGGCTGGCAACGGCCACGATCGGATGGTGCTTTTAACATGCTACCAGCATGGAGGCCAGTTGGGGCAGCACTGGCAACGGCCACATTTGGATGGTTCTCTTACGTGCCACCGGCAAGAGAAAATACATGAAAATGTTTTTGTTTATCCAAATGTTTATAGTGTATTTACTTGTGGTCAGATTATCAAGAAAACTGTCAGTATTATAGAAAAGACTTCATTTTTTTTTAAATGTAAATAGTTCTTTTTGCTAAAAAATAATGTTGTCCATGCTATTAAAAATTCTACACAAGTAAAAAAAAACCTAGATACATAAAAAAAAAAAAGATATTAGTAATGTCTAGTAACAGACATGGACACACAAACAGGATATAAAAAAAGAAATGTTTTTCCCCACTCATCTTTTTGCAGCTTTTACATTATAAAATTTATAGGACTAAGAGATACATGCAATGTTGGGTGGCTTTGTGTTGTACGGAATATTAATATTAAGAGTTAACACAGCATCTATTTTTGAAGGCATCCCATTTATTATTTTACCTGCATTCTGAGTTGTTGTTCCTGAATTGAACACCTGACTAGTATTGCCAAAGATGTTCTGGTTTGCGTTCTCTTCACTTGGCTTCCCACCGAGACCGCTGAAGAAGGGTGTGGATGCTCCAGATGAAAACAGACCTGCTGAAATGCCACCAGTTGAGGCTGGTGCAGTGGACGACTGGTTGTTGGTGCTGCCAAATATACTGCCAGTACTAACACTGTTGCTGCCAGTAGTTGCAGGTTGCCCAAAGACTGACGAACTGGAATTTACAAATGCACAGAAGATATACATACATATTATTATATTCATACAATACAAGTTAAATCATAAATTTCTTGACAAATAACCAATTAAGAACTCCATGACTATTTCCTTTCACGTATTATCATTTTATCCTTTATTAAATTTGGGCCGAAGTATTACACAGGGTATATTTAGAAAATAAAATAAAACAAGTTTGTTTATAAGCTATTGCTTGATGATTTGATAGTGGGTGCAGGTTGTATAATTTGCATTATATAACCAATAATGGGATGAAGTACCAAAGAATGACCTTAGAAAGAACGCTGAACTGTTCAGGTGAGATGACATCGAACTGAGATGCCTAGTGCCTTGCTGTGTTCAAGAAGATCCGCTCTCCACAGTAGAAGTATTAAACCAGTCCCCTGGTGGTGAGGATAGACCTGCAAGAGCCCTGTGTCAGTGCCATGTGAAAGTGCTTGCACAGGGCCACATAAAAGCACCCGTGTGGTGTCATGTAAAAGCACCCAGCACACTCTGTAAAATGGTTGGTGTTAGGAAAGGCATACAGCCGTAGAAACCATGTCAAATCAGACTGGAGCCCAGTTTGCCAGCTCTGGTCAAATCACCCAACCCATGCCAACACAGACAATGGACATTAAATGATGATGACGATAATGAAACACATAAAATGTGGTGAAATAAACCCTTAAGCATTTAGATTACCTGAAATAGAAATCAAATTCGATGACTGGCATCTGTGCTAGTGGAGCGCTAAGAGCACCATCCGAGTGTGATCGTTGCCAGAGCAACAAACTGGCTTCCATGCCGGTGGCACGTAAAAAGCACCATTCGAGCATGATCATTACCTGTGTCGCCCTTACTGGCACTTGTGCTGGTGGCATGTGAAAAAACATCCGAGCGAGGTCATTGCCAGTGCTGCTGGCACATAAAAAGCACCATTTGAGCGTGGCCGTTGCCAGTACTGCCTGACTGGCCCTCATGCTGGTGGCACGTAAAAGCACCCACTACACTCTCGGAGTGGTTGGCGTTAGGAAAGGCATCCAGCTGTAGAAACTCTGCCAGATCAGATTGGAGCCTGGTGCAGCCATCTAGTTCGCCAGACCTCAGTCAAATGTCCAACCCATGCTAGCATGGAAAGCGGATGTTAAACGATGATGATGTCAAATGCAATGCTTGTTTATTCACATTGTTTTGATGCACAGGAGTGTCTGTGTGGTAAGTAGCTTGCTTACCAACCACACAGTTCCGGGTTCAGTCCCACTGCGTGGCGCCTTGGGCAAGTGTCTTCTACTATAGCCTCGGGCCGACCAAAGCCTTGTGAGTGGATATATTAGGCGGAAACTGAAAGAATCCCGTTGTAAATACGTATATATGTGTGTGTGTGTCTGTGTTTGTCCTCTCACCATCGCTTGACAACCGATGCTGGTGTGTTTACGTCCCCGTAACTTAGCGGTTCGACAAAACAGACCGACAGGATAAGTACTAGGCTTACAAAGAATAAGTCCTGGGGTTGATTTGCTCGACTAAAAGGTGGTGCTCCAGCAAGGCCACAGTCAAATGACTGAAACAAGTAAAAGTGAATAAAAGAAAGAGAATTAATCATGCATTATTTTGTAGTTTTGAGAGGCTGAATCTGGCTGGTTTGAACGTAAAACAGGTAGAATATTTGGACTGGATATGGCCGATTTAAATGCTAAAACAACCTTAAGTTTCATTTTATTTTCTACGTGACTGTGTGGTAAGAAGCTTGCTTCCCAACCATATGGTTCCAAGTTCAGTCCCACTATGTGGCACCTTGGGCAAGTGTCTTCTACTATAGTCATGGGCTGACCTAAGCCTTGTGAGTGGATTTGGTAGACAGGAATTGAAAGAAGCCTGTTATACATGTGTATGTGTGCGTGTGTCTCCATCGTTGCTTGACAACTTGTGTTGGTGTGTTTATGTCCCTGTGACTTAGTGGTTCGGCAAAGAGACCAATAGAAAAAGTACTAGGCTTAAAAAGTAAGTCATGGGGTTGAACTGTTTGACATAAATCACTTCAAGGCGGTGCTCCAGCATGGCCACAGTCAAATGATTGAAAAGAACAAAAGAAGACATATATATCTTGTATCTTATTTGTTTCAGTCACTGGACTGCAGCCATGCTGGGGCATCGCCTTCAAAACAGTATATCTCTTATATAAAATCCGGCCTGTCTGTCTGTGTGTCTTCTCGGATCTCGGACATCCTCTATCCGATTGCACTCAAATTTGATATGTAGATACAGATGGTATCAGGGCATGTATAAGTCTTGAAAAAAATTACAAAAATCAATTCCAGGTGAGAATGCGATCGGTAAAGCTGTTTTAGTCCTGCTTTTCTTCCGTCAACCTGTACATAACTGCATCTTCTATTTTTTGTTGTTTTGTACTGCTTGAAGGCACGTTTCTTTCCTGCCAAACTTACTGTTTAAACCGTATTTGTGTTCTCCCAGTCAACAGCCATATCATTACTGGTACTTTAAACTCTTTGGTTGCATATTTGTGTGAATAAAATCGTTTTTCTTTGGACTAGAAAAAAAGTCTACCTTTATTTCTTCTTTTGCTGGTATCTCAAATTTAGCTTAAATCAGTGTTTCTCAAAGGGAAGGCCTATGGGATGGTCGGACAAGTTGTTTTGAGAAAATTTGGTTTAAATGTTTGACAACTCAGCACCGTCAATTACATCGACCCCAGTCCTAAACTGGTACTTATTTTATTGACCCCAAAAGAATGAAAGGTAAAGACAACCTTGGTAGAAACACTGACATAACATATTTGTAAACCCGTTTAAGCTATAACAGCATTAAATATGGACATGATGATGATGATGATAACGACATTGTTAATCAAAATGCTAAATTCTAAAAGTATCAACTTACCTGGAAGGAGCCTGTCCAAAAACAGATGCTGTTGAAGCTGCTGATTGTGCAAATGCATTTGTTTTGAAGGTACTGTAAGAGATTTAAAATATAATATTAAATGGTAAAAAAAAAAAAAAATAAATAAATAAATAAAATCAAAGCAACCTTGTCTAAGTACTTCTGGGTAACAATGTTTTAAAGTTTTCACAAAGTTCTAAACGGGAGACATAAATGCTTACTTTTTTATCCTGGAGTTCAGAAAGATTGATAAACCAAGAGCTACCAGAAGCTTTTATATATATATATATATATATATATATGCGTAGGAGTGGCTGTGTGGTAAGTAGCTTGCTTACCGACCACATGGTTCAGGGTTCAGTCCCACCACGTGGCACCTTGGGCAAGTGTCTTCTACTATAGCCTCAGATATATGAGTGGATATGGTAAATGGAAACTGAAAGAAGCCCGTCGTGTATATATATGTATATATATGTATATATATATATATATATGTTTGTATGTGTGTATATGTGTTTGTCCTACCAACATCGCTTGACAACCGATGCTGGTGTGTTTACTTAGCAGTTCGGCAAAAGAGACTGATAGAATAAGTACTAGGCTTACAAAGAATAAGTTCTGGGGTCGATTTGCTCAACTAAAGGTGGTGCTCCAGCATGGCCACAGTCAAATGACTGAAACAAGTAAAAGAGAGTATATATATATATATATATATATATCTAGTAGCTTAGGGGGAGGAAGGATAGTGGTTGTGACTTCTTTCGGGGAGTCTGAGACTGGTAAAACAAAGGAAAGAAGCTGTCCTCCAGAGACCTGGCTCTCAAATGCTTGTGAAAAAGTGCGAAATGCTAAAGGCATGCAAGGACCAGATGATGGTACTAAACCAAACAGAGCAAGTTTAACACCAGAATATGGCCCGGGATGCTTTCAGCATTTTGCAAGCATTCAAGTTGGGTCTCAAGTCTAAGGGTAAGTTGACATCTTGACGTGCCGTTTATTTCTGCATCATTGCTTTCTGTAGAGTCTCTTTGGTGCAGATTTCTGCTGGTGAACAACTTTTTTGTGTACTCATGTAGATAAAAGAGCTGCTGAAACATAAGGATACGCATATAACAGGTTTATCTTAATATCTGCCTTCCAAGTCCACTCATAAGACTTTCATCAGCCCAGGGATATAACAGAAGACATTTGTTCAAGATGCTGTACAGTGGGACTGAACCTAAGACCACAGTTGAAAAGCAAGCTTCCTCACCACACAGCCATGCAAAATCAAACATTAATTGAAGAATAATTCAATGCCTTATGCTTTTTTTTAGTTTTTCACAAAGGGAAAGAAGACAATGACTTTAAAGTTTTGCCTCAGTCTGAGACATAAGCAACTAATCTAAAACTCCAAAGCCACCACTAGCACTTTTCCTTGTGAAAAATATATTTAACCCTTTCGTTACTGTATTTATTTTGAGATGCTCTGTGTTTCTTTTAATTATTTTAAACTAGCAGTATCGCCCGGCGTTGCTCAGGTTTGTAAGGGAAATAACTATATAAGCATTTTTAGAGATGCAAGTATAATAGCCATCTCAATATGGCTAACCACAAGGGGGAGGGTGTTACTGTAGCTTTTTACGTTGAGATTTAATAAATTTTTAGAGAGTTACTTCCCTTATATATGCCAAAAATGCATTAAAAATGGGAAAATTGATGGTAAATTTTTTTTTAAATCGTAGACTCATGCTAATACCCAGATGGGCTCGATATGAATCACGACTATAAGATACCCGGTTTTGGTTAAACTGCACCGCAAAATGTGGGAGTAGTTAGGAATCTAAATCATAGGAGACAGCACACAACCTTACTTTTATATATAAAGATATAACAAAGAATTTAGTAACTTAGTTATCATTTAGTTAGTGTTAGGAATATAAATTGTGACTAAGGTTTGGTGGAAGATTTTAATTCGGAACTTTTGAAAACGAAGACATTTGTACTACAGAGCCAGAAGTGGTTTTGGCCGGGTTGGTATCGAAAGGGTTAAACTGACCGTATTTGGCCCAAACACAAACTGTTTGATGTTCAAACCAGCCAAATCTGACCACTCACATCTATGCTATGGCGTCGTTTTAAAAGTAGATAATCACATCACTGAAATCTCAAAACTACAAGAAAATGCAGGATTAGGTAAAAGGAAAAAAAAAACAATGTGAATAAATAAGCATCACATATGACAGAATAATGTAAGTGCTAATGGGTTGATATATTCATATGTGCATGCTTATAAACTTTGGTTATATATTGATAAAACAATCAGTGTTCTTTGAACAATGTCCAATGTGTCGGAAACTTCTGCGTCAGTCACACCCAACAGTTATATCGTGAATCAGTGATTATCCCATTAGAAAGCTGTAAACGATGATCGTTTACAAATTGCATAAATAAAATAGCATGTTCCAGTTGGTGAGCGAGCCTATATGTTGTAGCCCAACATGCAAGAAACAATAGCTAAATCTCTCTAAAATCATACCTTATTGTCACAGAAAGAACAAACGAAAATAGTGGCTAATGTAATCCAAGTTAGACTACATTTGAGAGAGAAAAAATAGTATGGTTATGGAAGGAAATCATTTTGATTGTACATCTGCTCAATCAGAGTTGACCTTGGGTTAAACAACATCGACATACATACATACACACACAGGTTCAACTGAATTACAAACCAGTTTACCCTATGTGGTTTGGGCAAAATAGGAAGAAAAACAACAACAAAACATAAAAATGACAATGATGATGATAACGTCCAAGAATATGCAGGTATACGTACTTGTCTGTTGAACCAAAAACTGACTGATTGAATGCAGTCATTGGAGGTGTGCTTGTCTGCCCAAAAAGACCTGTGGCCTTCGTAGAAGCTGCAGGAGATGCTGAAGCCTGCCCAAACACAGACCCAGTTTTAGACTGAGAGAACAGTGTCTTGGCTGAACTGAAGGCAGCTCCAGTGTTGCTGGCACTTGAATCATCAATGCTATTAGAACCTCCGATTGCTGTATTTGCAGGTAGGCCAGCAACTTGACCGAATAGTCCAGTGCTGCTGCTGCCGCTAGTGTCTTGACAAAACAGTCCTTTGGCCAAGGGGCTACCCGTGGATGATGTAGGAAATGTGCTTTGGGTGAACAGGTTAGAAGTTTGAGAAGTTGGTGATTTGAATGGCTCAGCAACAGTCGATGGCGTTGAAGCGTTTGTTGCCTGTACAGGTGAACCTAAGAGCGTATTGGCAGCGTTGGCGAAAATACTGGCAGCGCTACCAGAAGGCGCGTTTCCTGAGACTGTTGAGCCAGCAATACCCGAGGTGGCGTTACCGGTACCGGCTGCCGTGTTGAAACACATTGTGAACACATTAGTTGTGGGAGCTGCAAAAGCAGTTGTGGTTGACACGGAAAACGTAGACGGTGCTGTAGCTGGGGCAGAAGCAGAGGCGGCACCGAACAAAGTACTGGGAGGAGTAGGAGCAGCAGTGATTGTAGTAGAAACAGCTGCTGCTGCTGCTGGAATAGTTGTAGATGTGGAAGCAAGAGCAGAGAAAGTAGTAGTAGCAGCAGCAGTTGCAATAGAAGGAGCTGTAAATGAAATAGTATTAGTAGGGGTGGTAGTCATAATAGGAGTGGCAGTAGATGAAGCAGCAGCTGTTGTCGCATCAGGGATAACTACATTAGCCACTGGTGAAGTTATTGAGGACAACGCTGGAGGGACAGTTGCACTTTTTGCAGTCAATCCGGAAGGTGGCGGGAAAGTCAAAGACTCCTCAGTTTTCAGTGAAGTCAGCTTCGGGAGGTTACTCAAGGTGGAGAACAAAGGTGCTTCATTTGAAGTTAATGATGTCGTTGCAGGTACTGCTTGTGCAGCTGGGGCCGTAGCTACTGCAGTAGGTGCAGCAGAAACTACCTCAGTTGCCGAAGACACTACTGCATTTTGTTTGTCGGTGGTAACCTCAGATGTGGTGCTACCAGCAGGAGGGAACGACTTGAAAATCGATGTAGTGGGCATGGTAAATAAACCTGCAGTAAGAGGAACAGCTGCAGTGGCGGTGGCGGTTGTTTGAGGGGAGTGTTGTTGTGGAAAGCTTGCACCTGTAGATTCAATCCCAGTAGAGGTTCCATCAAAAGAGAAACCCTCTGTTGGAGCTTGGAAGGGGTTTTCGTTAAACATCTGTAAATTGCTCAAACCCTGTGATGTAGATATCGGCTTCGACTTCGTGGTTGCAGCTGCACTTGGAATGGACGTATTTGATGCAACTGCTTCGTTAGTAGCCGTAGTGGTGGTGCTGGCTGAAGAAGGAACAAATGAAAAAATATTCTGAGCACTTTTAGTGTCTGTGGCAGCAGCTGCAGTGCCGATTCCAGTATTCTCTTGGGAAAATGAAAATATTGAGTGTTTTGTAGTTGGAGCAAGTGGCTTTGAGAGATCATTAGCTGAACTGGTATTAAATTTTGAACCAGGGAATGAAAATGTTGCTGTGCTATTGCCAAATAAGCCCTTGCTAGTTGATTCCTCGGATGATTTGGGGGTGGCAAGAAGACTTCCAAGAGTTGAAGATTGTTCTGGGGGCTTGAATATTTGTGACTGTGGCTTGTTAGTATTGGCTAAAGACGGAGATTTGGTCACTTGTGTTGTTGTAAACTGATTCACCTTGGTTGATGTAGTTGCCAAAAAGGAAGACGATGCACCGAGCTTGTCAGCAACGCCAAAAACATAGGGAGGACTTGCAGTAGTTGGTAATTTCTGAGCAGATTTTGAAGAATCTTCAGTTGTTGCTGCTGTAATAAAATTAGGCAAAAGAAATGAAAAACAATAACTGAAGACATCTATGAAGATATAAGTTACAGAAATGAAGGTCATCATCTTTATTTAGTGCCTGTTGTCCATGCTGGCATGGGTTGGACTGTTTGACCAGAGCTAGCAAGCTGGGAAGCTGCACCAGACTCCAGCCTGATTTGGCATGGTTTCTATGGTTGGATGCCCTAGAACTGAGTTAGATTGATGACCAATGAAGGAAGGCAACACTGGGAGAGCTATGTGGTTGAGAAGTTTGTTTTGCAGCCATGAGATTCCGAATTCAGTCCCACTATATGGTCTCAACACAACCAATCATCATGCAATGGGAAAACCAGGGAACCTATCATACATATGTGATCTGATCAATAAGTATCTGGACTATTGCCATAGTAAGGAAGCTAAAGCACGCAGAGTGAAGCCGCTTGGTACAGACTGACCTTGAACTCTGCTGTGCATGCACACTAAGTTTTAATGTTCATATCTCACTTCTGCTGTTTACAGCAGTGCTTGGAAGGAAGGTGTGTAGCGTGTGATCATCACACTGACCATGACAGAGAAAGATGGGCAGAGATCTGCATCAAAATTTTACCAAAAGCTTGGCAATACCTGCTCAAAGTTTTCAAGAAGTTGTCATAGTTCTCAACACAATCAAGGAGATCTTGTGCAACTGAAACCTGTCTTTCTGGTTAGCTGAAAGCAATTTTGGCAGACATGCGTCTCATACCCAAATCTTCAGTGATAATGGACTGAACTGAACTGCAACTAATCTGCACATCCTATGATAACTCACAGATGGTGATTTGACGATTTCCCCTCACAGCCGCACGCCCTTCTGCGACGTTTTTCTCAGTTCTGCTGGTTGCAGGTCTCTCAGAACGTTCATCAATGCTGACATTTTTCCAGCCATTTTGATAACCACTTACACACTTGTGTGGTGCAGCACACACACTCCTCTCCATACACTTTCTGCAACTTTGTGTAGGCCTCTGGGCAGGTATCGCCACGACAACTTTCTCTGTCGTGGTCAATGTGACGATCACGTGCTACCTTGAATAAATCCCCTTCCAAGCCCATGCTAGTCTGGGAAAAACGGACATTAAACAAATAAAGAGAAAAAAAAGCATAGAAAAAAGAAGAAAAATTAAGATTAAAAGAACACCTGTACTTACCCTCAGTTTGCTTCTCTTCTGCAATGTCAAGAGCTGAATATTCCTCTACATCCTCTTCCTCCTCTTCTTCTTCATCGTCATCTTCCTCCTCTTCCTCCTCACATTCTTCTTCGTCGTCATCATCATCCTCCTCTTCTACCCCAGGCCAGTCATCACCTGTCACAGATTCTGCCGAGGAGATGTCTTCTAGGTTGAGACCACTGGCATAATCTTAAAGGGATGACACACATGAAATGCATTAAACACAAGGCATTTTCAACAGAACCAATTAAAATCTACCAAAACAGACACTACTACTGTCATCATATCATTTACAAGGTGGTGCCAAAGAGGTCTCGAACTAGTTCTGTAGTGCACCAACAGATGACAGCACATGGCCATGTGCAGGGTGAGAGTTAGCAGTGACCTTCATGAGGCAGTGTGTCAAGTAACATGTCTGTGTTTACTTCCAAAGTTGTGAGATTTGTGTCTTTGTGATCATGTGTATACTGTAGTCTGTGATTTTTGTCATGGACAAGAAACTGAAACAAAGGGCCAATGTAAAATTTTATATTAAACTCGGGAAGTCTGCTACAGAAACTTTGAGCATGCTTTGACAAGCTTATGGTGATGAGGCAATGAGTCCTATGCAACGTTTTGAGTGGAACAGGTGCTTCAAAAGTGGAAGAACATGAATGGAAGATAATGAGTGATATGGAAGACCGGCCACAAGTGTCACCCCCTGAAAATGTGGATACAGTTCTATATTTAAGACATGAGGAATTATGTACATTATTTACATTCAATGGATATTTGTCCTTGTCTTGTTTGTTGTTAATACGTTTCGGCTGATATACCCACCAGCCTTCTTCAGGTGTCTTGGGGAAATTTTGAACCTGGGTTCTCATTCCTAAGGTATTTTTCAATGTTATGATTATTATTATTGCTATTGTTCTGGTCACTGCTTGGAATCGAACTCAGAATCATGGGGTTAGTAGCCTGTGCTCTTAACCACTACGCCATATGCCTTAGGACCTTAGTAATGAGAACCCAGGTTCGAAATTTCCCCAAGACTCTTGAAGAAGGCTGGAGGGTATATCAGCTGAAACTTTGTGTTAACAACAAACAAGATGAGGACAAATATCCGTTGAATGTAAATAATTGCTGATGTTGTTGGTCTGTTGTATGGGTCTGTGCAGGCAATCCTAATGTCTGCGAAGAATTGGTATCTTCATAACGACAATGCACCCTGTCACTGATTTTCTCACCGAAAAGAACATGGTATTTGCTTCCACACTGGCCCTATTCACCAGATTTAGCATCTCCAGACTTCTGTCTCTTCCCAAAATGAAAATGCAGCTCAATGGTCGCTGTTTTAGCAATGATGTCAAGATCAAGAGCGAATCGCAGAAGGTCCTCGACTTGATTACAGAAAACAAGTTCTTGGCCAGATTCCAAAAGTGGCAGGGACACTGGCACTGGTGTATTGCTGCACAAGAGGACTATTTTGAAGGAGATGATATAAAAAAATTTAGCAAATGAGTTACGTTTTATTGAACATGACTAGTCTGGGAACTTCTTGTTACCAACTTGTATACAGGGCTTGAAACTGAGCTTAAGCTTGTGATTTTCTAATTTTTCATCGTCGTCATTTAATGTCCGCCTTAACCCTTTAGTGTTTGCATTATTCTGCCACAATTAATGCTTCTTCATCCACATTGTTTTGAACTAATCATGCATTATCTTGTAGCTATGAGATTTTGATGAGGTAGCTGTTAAATTTTAAAATGATATTGTAGGGTTGGTGTGAGAGACCAGATCTAGCCAGTTTGAACATAGAACAGGCAGAATACTTTTGGCCGGATATGGCCGGTTTAAATATTAACGGGTTAAACGATGATGATTACGATGATGAAAATAACAAAATTGCAAGTTTAACCCTTTAGCATTCAAACCAGCCATATCCGGCCAAAATATTTAACCTGTTTTATATTGAAATTGACCAGATCTCGCCTCTCACCTCAGCCCTACAATGTCATTCTAAAACTAAAAAATCACATCACTGAAATCTCTAAACAAGATAATGCATGATTAATTCAAAACAATATAAACAAACAAACATCACATTTGACAGAATAATTTGAACATTAAAGGGTTAAGCTCAAAAATCATGGGATTCGAAATCTCAAGAATCATTCTTTTATCTTTTTTTACTTGTTTCAGTCATTGGACTGTGGCCACGCTGGGGCACCATCTTGTAGGGTTCAGTCAAAAAAAATTGATTCCAGTACTTTTTCTTTTCTAAGCTTGGTATTTATTTTATTGGTCTCTTTTACTGGACTGCTAAGTTACAAAGACATAAACAAACCAACACTAGTTGTCAAACAGTGGTCGGGGACAAGCACAACACAAAGGCACACAATATATATATACACACACACATATACATACACATGACAAGCTTACTTCAGTTTCTATCAACCAAATCCACTCACATGTCTTTGGTTGGCCCATGGCTATAGTAAAAAACACTTACCCAAGATGCCACACACAGAGACTGGGGACAGAACCATATGGTTGGGGAGCAAACTTACCACACAGCCATGAGTGTGTGCCCATTTAGCCTTGACTGGCTTCTGTGCCAGTGGCCCATAAAAAGCACCAACCGATCGTGGCTGCTGCCAGCCTTGTCTGGCCCCCGTGCCGGTGGCACATAAAAAGCACCAACCGATCGTGGCCGCTGCCAGCCTCCCCTGGCACCTGTGCCGGTGGCACGTAAAAAGCACCCACTACACTCACGGAGTGGTTGGCATTAGGAAGGGCATCCAGCTGTAGAAACACTGCCAGATCAGACTGGAGCCTGGTGCAGCCTCCTAGCTTCCCAGACCCCGGTCAAACCGTCCAACCCATGCTAGCACGGAAAACGGACGTTAAACGATGATGATGATGATGATTGTAAAGTTGCTTCAGTATGTAAAAGAAAGTAAGAAATGTAAAAGATAAAAAAAGCTTACTGGAAATCTGTATAGATGGAAAGAGCCCAGTCTTTGTATCAGGCTTCAGCGGGGTACTCGTGCTTATTGACCGGGCCTGTGCAAGATACAAAAAGACAAGAGTACATTATAAAGGTGTGTGTCTGACACTTATTAAATAGTGATACTTTGGAGTATGAGTTTAATTTGTTCCATGACTGAGCTCGGTTTACGATTTACTCATTTTACAAAAAAAATCAAGTTTCTCCATTGAAACTAACTAAATAATAATTAATCTGTTCAAGCCCACCCACCCCAAACCACCCAAAAATAACTTTTTATGAGTTTTAAAAGTAGAATGACAATAAAAAGAGAATGCAAAAGAAATATGCAAACTGGTTTTATTAACTGAACTATTTTAGAAATGGAACAATTTGTGCATGAGGAAGACGACTGAGAGGGGTGGAGGAGGATTACTGGCACGTAAAAACCACCCACTACACTCTCGGAGTGGTTGGCGTTAGGAAGGGCATCCAGCTGTAGAAACTCTGCCAAATCAAGATTGGAGCCTGGTGCAGCCATCTGATTCGCCAGCCTTCAGTCAAAATCGTCCAACTCATGCTAGCATGGAAAGCGGACGTTAAAGGATGATGATGATGATGATGAAGGAAAACCTCCTTACATAAAGACTTCATGAAGAACAATTTCTGGCATCTTCTCTCTCACTTTGTTTAATTTAGGCTTTTATGGATACACTTTCTTCACTTTTTACACTTGCAGATCATTTCATTAGAAACACATCAACAGAAGTCTGCTTTTTCCTGCCTTTCAAAATGTTACGAAAAGGCACCAGAGCAGTGTCATTAAATAAAGCAGCTGCATGAATTGTACCTATTTTTTCAGGACAATATTTTTCTACAAATTCAAAAGCATACTGCCACTTTGCTAACACGACCTTTATGTCACTCATAGAGAAAATATTCCCTGCTACACGGTCCTCCTCCAGAGAACCAATCTCTTCCACCGCATCCAAATGCAGCTGCAGGAGTTCATCTGTCGTCAGCCCCTCTGAGTGTTCCTCAACGAGATTGTTAATGTCACCATCATCAACCTCAAGGCTCATGGACTTGCCAACTGACACTATCTCCTCATCTACAGGTTCTCAGACTCAAACCCCTCGAAATCTCTATTGAATATGCAGTCAGGCCACAGTTTCCTCCATGCAGGATTTAGTGTTCTCCTTGTTACACCCTGCCAGGTCATATCAATTTTCAAGCAATTTACAGTGTTGTAGAGCTCCTTCCAAAATTCACAAAAAATTGTATTTTCGGTCACTTCAAAGCACCAATGAAATAGGTGTTTGGTGTACAATTTCTTAAAATTAGAAATCACCTGTTGGTCCATGGTGTTGCATGAAAGGTACAAAACTTTTATAAATTTAAATTCGTCTAGGATATCATCTTCTAGGTTAGGAGGGTGAGCAGGGGCATTGTGAAGGATGAGGAAGGCCTTGAGAGGAAGATTGTTCTCCAGAAGGTATTTTTTCACTGCTGGTCCAAAGACAAGGTTGACCAACTCAAAGAATTACCTGGTGACCCAGGTTTTAATGTTTGCCCTCCACATGACCTTCAGCTTTTCCTTTAGGATTTTGTGCAACTTGAATGCTTGTAGGTTTTCGGAATGGTAGACAAGGAGCAGCTTAATCTTCAAGTCTTCACTCACATTGACACAAAGGACAAGAGTTAGCCTATCTTTCATAGGCTTGTAGCCTGGCATTTTCTTCGCTGCAGTTATGTAGGTTCTTCTAAGCATTTTTTTCCCAAAAAGGCCATACCTGTTGTGTGATGTACCTCTCGACTGCGATGAGCTGAAGGAATTCACACACGAAATCTTCAGCTGTTTACGTGTCAGAATTCGCTGCTTCTCATACATGATGACGCTAGGAACACCAGTTCTCTTCTTGAAATTATCAAACCACCCATGACCAGCCTTAAATGCACTTGCTGATGTCTCCTGCCTGGTCAGCTTCTGTCAAACCGTTCCACCCATGCTATAGCATAAACGATGATGATGATGATGATGAATGAAATGATGCAGAACCAGGGTAAGAAAAACAAAAGTTAATACTTGTACCTGTCCAATTAGGCTGATCTCATCATCACCGCCAGCAGTCGCAGTACTTGGCTTCAAACCAAAACCCTGCTTTTGTGCATTGACTACTGCAGAAGCTGGCTTGGACGCTGACTGAGTCGGAAGAGTGATACTAGTATCTGAAGTAAAAACATCAAGAAAAACATAAAAAAAGGGAAAAAAAAGACTAGCAGAAGTAAAATATTTTGTTTCAAAAATCTGAAGACAAAGAAAAGGGTAAATTCCATTAAGCACTTTAGCCTTTACACTGACTATATCAGGCCCAAATATTGTACCCTTGTTTTATGTTCTAACTAGCCAGATTCAGCCTCTCACACCTACCCTAAAAAGTCGTTCTGAAAATAAACAATCACATCTTTGAAATTTCAAAGTTACAATTTGAATATATAATCATTACATTTGACAGAGTAAACTGAATGCTAAAGGGTTAATATATCATCTCATACACTGACATGAGAAACTGAAGTGTAGAATAGAATTGATTCTATCCTAATAAATTACTGGTACTGATTTTATCAGTCCCAGAGGGAGAAAAAGCAAATTTTAAATTAAATAAAATGAAGTACTGAGTTAGAAAATCAGCTTAGTGGTTCAAAAAATTCGTGTGCTGCATTGAAAAAAGTTTAAAATGAAAAAAAAGAGGCATCGGATGGGTGATGAATATCCTGTGTGCAGAGAAATTCTTTCGCAGATTATAGTGTGACTTACAACGCGTTCCTGACCCATGCTTTTTAACTGAACTGAATTAAGCTTTGCAAGTGTTTGACTAAACTTGACTATGGGGAAATTTGTAAGTTTGATTTTTTTAAATTCTTTTTTTCTAAGTATCATCATTATAGGTATAATGAATAAATTAAGAAATCAACTCGAAATTTGAAGATAATCAAATCAAACTTTCGCCATTTCGAGCCAGTCACCCAATGAATATTTCACCCAAATTTGGTGAAAATCTGTTCAGCTGTTTTCTAGTAATTTTGCAAGCATACAGACAAATGAACACTATACCCTGCTTTCGCTTACGCACACAGGTTAAGAAAAAAAACATCTGAGAACATGTTCTAAAAAATACATAAACAGGCATTGGTGTGGCTGTGTGGTGAAGAAATTGGTTTGCCAATGGTATAATTTTGGGTTCAATCCCACTACATGACACCTTGGGCAAGTGTTTCCTACCATAGCTCCAAGCCAATCAAAGCCTTGTAAGTGGATTTGGTCGATGGAAACTGAAAAAACCCATCATATGTATATAAATGTATGTGTGTGTGTGTGTGTATACATGGGTGTGCATGCATCTGCACACATGCGCACGTCTGTCTTGACAGTTGTAAACATATCATTATCATAAAAGCAGTGTCCATTTCAAATCTTATATGAAAACATGTCTGGCCATGGGAAAAGATTAAAAAAACCCACTTGGAAAACAGGTGAAAGTTAGCAACAAAAAGCATTCATTGGCCTTAGAAAATCTACCCCACTGAACTCCCTTTGACCCATGTATCATCATCATCATCGTTTAACGTCCGTTTTCCATGCTAGCATGGGTTGGACGGTTCAACTGGGGTCTGGGAAGCCAGGAGGCTGCGCCAGGCCCAGTCTGATCTGGCAGTATTTCTACAGCTGGATGCCCTTCCTAACGCCAACCACTCCGAGAGAGTAGTGGGTGCTTTTTATGTGCCACCTGCACAGGTGTCAGACGAGGCTGGCAAACGGCCACGATTGGTTGGTGCTTTTTACGTGCCACCAGCACTGGTATCTCAGCTACAATTTCCATTGATGTTGAAAGATTTCGATTTTGATTTAATCATGTATTGAATTAATCATGTATTATCTTATAGGTTTGAGGTTTTGATGACATGATTATTTATTTTCAGAATGACATTGTAGGATAGGTGTGAAAGGCTAAATATGGCCAATATGAATGTAAAACATGTAGAATATTTGAACCAGATGTGGCTAGTTCAAATGCTAAAGCGTTAAAAGTGTGGTGATGATCCATGAAGTAACAGGTGTATATAAGAAGCTCTCAATTTTTTTTTTTTAAATGTCAGGTGAATTAATGTATTGAAATTCATTGATTTCATAAAAAAACGAATGGCATGAAACATTGAGTGTAGGTTTGTTTGTTCAGTGCTGATCGAGGGAACAACACTGATGGCTGTGTCCACCTCACCTGGCTGGCTGTTACAGTGATCATGTCAGACAGCAAACTCAATATAACATGATCTGACATACATACATTGCACCTCACACAACCAGATACTGCACTTACAAAGTGGATTTTGGTAAAAATCACATGATACTGCTAATGGTAACTTACCTGGGGAGACTGATTTAACAAGGGGTACCACTCTCTTGGATAAGTGCTCTCGTAGTTGAGACTGCTTTAAAGGAGAAATGGCTGTCACTTGTGGAGTCTCTGCTTCTGGCTGTGTCTTGTTTTCAAGGAGAGTATCAGCCAAGCTGGATAGCTTGTTTTCACTGGTTATAAATAGAAATAATGAGATGAAAATATACACACAAATATCCATGCGAAAAAAAAAAGTGCCTATCTCTAACTGTGGAGGGAACCTGTGGAAGAGGTAGGACCCAGGAAGACATGGGCTGAGGTGGTGAAATATGATCTTCGAACGTTGGACCTCATGGGAGCAATGACAAGTGACCAAGACCTTTGGTGATATGCCATGCTGGTATCACATAACAGGCACCCATATCAGTGACATGTAAAAAGCACCCATTACACTCTTGGAGTGGTTGGCATTAGGAAGGGCACCCGGCCATAGAAACCATGCCAAATCAGACTGGAACCTGGTGCAGCTCTCCAGCTTACCAGGATTAGTCAAACCATCCAACCCATGCCAGCATGGAAAGCAGACACCAAATAATAATGGTTTCAAATTTTGCCACAAGGGCAGCAAGTTTGGGGGAGGGGGTAAGTCAATTACATCAATGACAGTGTACGACTGGTACTTATTTTATCAACCCCAAAAGGACGAAAGGCAAAGTTGACCTCGGCGGAATCTGAACTCAGAACATAAAGATGGCTGAAATGCCACTAAGCATCTTGCCCAGCGTGCTAACCATTCTGCTAACTCTTCACCGTGACACTAAATAATAATAATGATGATGATGATGACTGCACCAAATGAAACTGTGACTCATTACAGAAAACTA
Source organism: Octopus sinensis (assembly GCF_006345805.1). Taxonomy (NCBI): domain Eukaryota; kingdom Metazoa; phylum Mollusca; class Cephalopoda; order Octopoda; family Octopodidae; genus Octopus; species Octopus sinensis. The sequence goes on along the minus strand of NC_043004.1, from coordinate 41,143,654 downwards.
TATGCTTCAATCTATATAAGCTTTTCAAATGAATGAGGTACCAGTTCAATTGATGGAATTTAAAGTAAACAATGGAATAGGATGTCTGAGCATACAAGATAAAGAAATTTAATTCATCATCAAACATCTGTTTCCCATACTGACAGGATACAGTGAGTCACAGGGCTGTTCTAAGCACAAGTGTCAGCTTTGGAATGATCTTTATTGTTGGATGCCCTTCCTAACACCAACCACTTTACAGAGTGTGCTGGGCAATTTTTCTTGTGCTACCAGCATAAGTGAAGTTGCTACGTAACCTGCACAACAGAGACGTCCCAAGGTGCCAAATGGATAAAGACTCCCTTTGGTCATGAATGACCATGGGATGCACTTAGAAAGCTCCCCTCCAAGGCACAAGTCCAGGCAAGGTTGTTTATGGAAGACCAGCAGTCACCCATGCATACCAGCCCCCCACCCCTCAACACCACCAATGTTATTCAAGGGAAAAGCAACTTGACACCAGTGACGTCACTGAGTGAACTTGAGTAATATGAAATAAAGTGTTTTGCTTGAGAACACAACACAGAGCCCAGTCCAAGAATTGAACTCACCACCTCATGACTGTGAGCCCAACGCTCTAACCACTGAGCCATGTGCCTTCACTTGAACCCAAGAATTACATATATAATTGAGCATGAGTGTGTGAGTTTGCCTCCAGCACCAAAATATACCGTTGCCAAAACAGCTTGGGTATCCAGTCAGCACCCAAATGGTTGCACCCAACCATCTCAGCTAATGCTTACTACTGCTACTGCTGCTGAGAATTGATGTCCTTTTCACTCCTACATCATCATCATCATTCAATGTCTGCCTTCCATTCTCAATTGTTTTGCAAAACATTCAAACAGAAAAAGCCACCCCACCAAAAAAAAAAAAAAAAAACTAGAAGTCTGCATCAGTAAACAAAAGATATAACATGCTTACATAACAATATATTATACTGGTTTCAAATTTTGGCACAATTTCATGTGAGTTGGGTATGTCAGTTGATTTACATTGACCCAAGAGTTAGACTGGTACTCATTTTTATCAACCCAGAAAGGATGAAAGGTAAGGTCGACCTCCATGGAATTTGAACTCAGAACACGAAGACTGGTGAATTGCTACAAAGTATTTTGTCTGGCGTGTTAACAATTCTGCTAGCTGCCCGCCTTTAGTGGGATATATTACACTGTTACGAGAAATAATAGAGAGTCTGTTTCGGGTAGGCTTACTTATCTTTTACTTGTTCAGTCAATGGACTGTGGCCATGCTGCAACACTGCCTCGAGTGGTTTAGTTAAACAAATCAAATTCAGCACATAACTTTAAGCTTGGCGCTTATTCCATTTGGTTTCTTTTTATTAAACTGCTTAGTTGCAGGGATGAAAACAAACAAACACTGGTTGTCAAATGGAGGTGGGGGGACAAACACATAGACACACACACACACACACACAACAGGCTTCTTACAGTTTCTGTCTACCAAATCCACTCACAAGGCCTTGGTCAGCCCAGAGCTGTAGTAGAAGACACTTGTCCAAAGTGCCACACCGTGGAACTGAACCTGGAACCATGTGGTTGGGAAGCAAACTTTTGACTACACTGCTACAAGCAAAAGAAAAAAAAAAGAAAAAGAAAAAGTGAAATAACTTACCCAAGTTTGTATGGAGAGAGGTTCCTGTAGCTCCAAGCATCTTTCTGATCATATAAATGTAGGTCTTTCAAACTGTTGTGTACATTTTCAATAACTTTCTTCTGTTCATTGATAATATTGTGGTTTTTGCGGATCACTTGGTAAATGGTATTGCTGCCAGAAGGGCTAAATTTACTGGCAGTGTTGATTTCTTGAAGGGGCATATTACCACTTAGAGATGGTTTTCTACAAAGAAACAAAGAAAAGTGTATGAACATGAAGGCAAATACACACAAATATATAAACTTTTTTATCCACATTGTTTTGAGCTAATCATGCATTATCTTGTAGCTATGAGATTTTTATGAGGTAGCTGTTAATTTTTAAAACGATATTATAGGGCTGGCGTGAGAGACCAGATCTGGCCAGTTTGAACATAAAACTGGCAGAATACTTTTGGCCGGATATGGCCGGTTTAAATGCTAAAGGGTTAAAAACAGTTGTATCCAGCCCAAATATTCTAGTTTATCTTCAAACAAACCAAATCTTTGCTCTCACACCTAACCTATGAGGTAATTCTAAAAATTATTAATCATGTCATCAAAATCTTGAAGCTATGAGATAAAATAAAGAATCCCTTCGGTCATGAATGACCATAGGATTGCACCTAGAAAGCTTCCCTTCAAGGCACAAGTTAGGCAAGGTTGTTTATGGAAGACCAACAATTACCTCATGCATACCAGCCTCCCCTCTCCACACCATCAATGTTATCCAAGGGAAAGGCTGACACAACTTGGCACCAGTTACGTTGTAACTCATTTCTACAGCTGAATGAACTGGAGCAACATGAAATTAAGTGTCTTGCTCAAGAACACAACTCACAGCCCAGACCAAGAATCAAACTCACAACCTCATGATTGCAAGCCTGACGCTCTAGCCACTGAGTCATGCACCTTCACAATAAGATAACACATGAAGCTATGAGATAACAAATAAATAATTCAAAGTGTGAATTTATAAGCATGACATTTGACAGAATAATCTGAACACTAAAGGGCTATCACATCAGATAAACCTATTTCATTATTACCCACAAGGGGCCAAACATAGAGGGGACAAACAAGGACAGACATAGGTATTAAGTCGATTACATCGATCCCAGTGCGTAACTGGTACTTAATTTATCGACCCCGAAAGCATGAACGGCAAAGTTGACCTTGGCGGAATTTGAACTCACAACGTAACGACAGACGAAATACGGCTACGCATTCCACCCAGCGTGCTAACGTTTCTGCCAGCTCGCCGTCTTCCAACCTGTGATGTTTAGTTACAGCCATCTGTGTTCTGGTTTCAAATTTCATTCAGATCAACTTTGCCTTTCGTCTTCACAATGACAATAAAATAATAAATTAAAGTACTAGCCAGATACTGAATATAAGACAAGGTAATTCCTTTACCAGCAGCAAATGTAAAAGGTTTCTACATTCTTAAGAGTCTCAAATGGTCGATGCCTAGCTCAAGCTTCATGGCGTAAAATGGGCAAAAAACAATCAGTTAAGGTGAGACAGTATCACATGACAACTTGCTAGAGCCTATGCAGCAGGTATTTAAAGGGAAAAATTTGACAAGGCACTCAGTCACCGGCTGACGATACATTGATGAGGCCAGGGAACAGAAGAAAGACATGCACCCAACACCAGAGCTGAAGACACCTCCGAAAGGAGGGGCCCCGCCACATCAAAACAGTAGAGGAGTAGGGACCGAAACCGGACGTGGTTCTTTCTGATGATGTCTTGAGCTAACTGGATCCTATAAAGGAGCTGTTGTGGTAGCAGACCACGAAACATGGTTGTAATTCCTCCTAGTTGAGACACAGGCATGGACATGAGATTAAGAAGTTTGTTTCATAATCTTCCCACTGCAGAGCACTCTGGGTCGATGTCTTCCACCACAGACTTGGCTTGACCCGAATGTTGTGAGTGAAATTGTTGGAACAACTATTTTTTTTTGGGTGGACACCAGGTTCAGCATCATCACCTGGCCTTTGAATGCTTTTGGTAGAATGCACTCTACTGCAAGCTTTAAACAAGGTCTCTGATCTAAGGGTAGCTTCTTACCCTTCCACACTATTAGTTGTGGAGGCCCTGCAAAATATTGTGGGCACTGCCCTTCCTACTCCTGAATATGCCATAAAAAAAAAAAAATCAATGAAAGTACTAAAATAAACTTAGGGGTATTTTACTTGTTTTTTGTTGAGCGCTGTTTCTGGAAGAGTTCCCATTGTTCGTCCAAGACAGTATTAATGTCAGTCAGTCGATTTGAGACAGCCATCAACTGTTGTCGTAGCATATTCATTGTGTCGACACTGGCAGGATCTAATGGCTGTAAACGCAGCATTTTGTGATAGTTGACATCTTGATGGTATCGGTTCTTAACACGGCATTCTTCCAGGATGCCAAACATCTCAAACACAGATAATTTCTCTGCATCAATTTCTTTGTGCACAATCTTTAAAGAGAAAAAACAGGTAGTAGATAAGAGACTAAAATCAAAGCAACAATTGGAAGCATTGATTCCCCACACACATTTTCAATTATAATACTGATTTTAAATTCTAGTACAAGGCCAACAACCTGCTGTGCTATTTCAGAACAACCTGCTGTGCTTGAGGAAACCTATTGAGTCAAGTACATGTAGTTGTGATACCTGTGCCGGTGGCATGTAAAAAGCACCAACCAATCGTGGCCGCTGCCAGACTTCCCTGGCACACAAAAAGCACCCACTAGTGGTTGGCATTAGGAAGGGCATCCAGCTGTAGAAACACTGCCAGATCAGACTGGAGCCTGGTGCAGCCTCCTGGCTTCCCAGACCCCAGTCGAACCGTCCAACCTGTGCTAGCACGGAAAATGGACGTTAAACGATGATGATGATGAGGCAAGTTGATTACATAGTCCCCAGCACTCAACTTGTACTCATTTTACCAACCTCAAAAGGATGAAAGGCAAAGCAGCTGACCTTAGTGGAATTTGAACTTAAAACATAAATGGAAACACAATGACACTAAGCATTTTGCCTGCCATGCCAATAATTTGTCACATTCTTGATATGATTGCTGCCTTATTTTCAATTATAATATTGATGTCATTGTAAACATTTAAGACTCACTTTTCAAAAGTTTGCATGGCTTGGATGAAGCTTATTGAGGTGGATTTTGTACGGCTGGATATCCTGCCTGTTACCACCCTCATCTGTTTCCAAGTGAGGTAATATTTGACCCTGAGCAGATGTATCTCAGAAGATTGGAAGCAAAGGACACCGCTTGCATGACACTGACACTTGCTTGCAACTATCACATGACGCCAGGGCAAGAAGACAGTAACACATGCACGCACACACACCGTCATCATCATTCAAAGTCTGCTTTCCATGCGGGAATGGGTTGGAATGGTTTGACTGGGAACCAGCTGGTTGCAGAGCTGTGTCAGGCCCATAGACAAAAACACACACACAACAGGCTTCTTTCAGTTTTTGCCTACCAAAGCCACTCACAGGGCTTTCATCAGCTTGCAGTTATAGTAGAAGACTCTTGCCTAAGTGTCCAGCAGTAGGACTGAACTTGCAGCTATGTGGTTGGGAAGCGAACTATTTAATGACACGGCCACACCCACATCTATTGCTGAAAACTGAATACTGTTCTGTAGTATCTAAACAAACAAGAAGTCAATTCAGACCAAGTTAAGAACATGACAAATTACTGGCCTACTGGCTCATCGCCAGCATCTTGTCTTTTACGAAAGAGACATAACACTCCTGATCCAATCCATTTTCCTACAAATAGGTACAATGGATAGGTACAATTTTCTGTCACAAGAAGTGGAAGGACAGTGCAATTTACTAGTACGCTTTGTTTTCTTGTCGGGTTATGGAAGTGGGCCATAGTACTGCATGGTCAAGTTTTGGCAAAATCAATTACAACAATGTCAGAACGAATGTAAGTAATGAGGTAGTTTAACACCTTAGCTTCCCACTTTAGTACCACCTGAAAAACCTAAGTTTTGGCAAGATATGCAAAATATCAAGAGCTTGAGAGAGAGAAATAAATGAATACAATTTGATTGATCAACTGACCTGAGTAATGTTTTTGATCTCTTTACAGAATCCAGTCATCTGTTCAGTTTTGGTTTTCAAGAAGCGTTTCTCGTCTTCAGTTCCAACAGTTGAGAAGCAAGTCTTTGATCGAACTTTGAGTTCATTCATTTCTTGCTGGAAGTGGTTGATCTATAAATTGGCAAAATAATTTTAAAAAATAATTACAGGTTTTGTATATTTTTATTTTACTTTTCTTTTGTATTTTTTTTTTTACTAGTAAACTACTTTTGTCAATTCTGATGGCTATTTAACAGAGACCTCCCCATATTACATTTTACTGGGGTTTTTTTAAAGAAAAAGGACAAGCTGGCAGAAATTACAACAGGTTGGACAGGTTTCGAACTTCTTTGATTATAGATCTACTTCATCAGGATTGAAATGGGGTCAAACGATAGGTATTTAAACTGTAGTGTTAGATAAATTTTCCATTTATTTATAAGACTACATTTTCCTATATTTCCTGTGGATTTGAACTCTTATCTTGGCTAATTTTTTAAACTAAACAAAAAAAAAAACTAACAAATCTTGAATTTGTTGAAATATCAACTGGAGTCTGGTGCAGTTCCCCAGCTTGCCAGCTCTGGTCAGACCATCCAACCCATGCCAGCAGGGACGATGGACATTAAATGATAATAATGATGATGATCAACTAGGTCTAAATGATAATATTATAAATCCATCAGAGGAGGAACAGTATCAATGAATTTAGGTACCCTCTCAGATTGGTTGGACTAAATTCGCTAATACATCTTTCCTAGCCTGTACATCTTCAAGGAAACGGAGGTTTAGACCAAAAGCTTACAATAGAGTGATCCCAACTAACAGGTACCCCAGAAGCTGGTGATGGTGTTAAACCAGGTGGTATGTTAGGCAAGTCAGCCAATACTTGTGCAAAACCAAATGTGTATATGCATGCATTTGTGTGAGTATGTCATACTGTACGAACATGCATACTTCTCCTATCATCATAATCGTTGTAATAGAAGCATGATAATTAGAAATTTCTGAGATCAGAACAGTTCTTTTTAACTGGAAAGGGATATAGCGATAGCTAGCATAGGTACTACCAGATAAATATGATGCTTAGGGTACCCCTAATATACAAAAAGACAAGAAGATCACAGGCCAGAATACCTTTATCATAGGTGTGTTCAGTCAATGCTACACAACAATTGTCAATGAGAGAGTCTCTTCAATGACTTGACTAACTAGATGTAGTAGCCAAGTCATCCTTAATTCATACTTTATTGTCTTAAAAAGGAGAAGCTCACACTGGATAAGGCTGTCCTATATATAGGGTAGAGGGTAAAGACCCCCTTTGGTCAAGAATAACCATGGGATTGCACCTAGAAAGTTCCCCTCTTAGGCACAAGTCTGGACAAGGTTTTTCGTGGAAGACTAGCAGTCAGCCATGCATGCCAGTCTCCCCTCTCCACACCATCGATGTTATCCACAGGAAAGGAAAAGACCAATACAGCTTGGCACCAGTGATGTTGCAAACTCATTTCTACAGCTGAGTGAACTGAAGCAATGTGAAATAAAGTGTCTTGCTCAAGAAAACAGCACACAGCCCGGTCTGGGAATCAAACTCACAACCTCATGATTGAGAGCCTGACGTTCAAACTACTGAGCCATGTGCCTTCACTTCAGTCCCATATCATCATCATCATCATCGTTTAGCGTCCGTTTTCCATGCTAGCATGGGTTGGACGGTTCTACTGGGGTCTGTGAAGCCAGAAGGCTTCATCAGGCCCAGTCAAAATCTGGCAGTGTTTCTACGGCTGGATGCCCTTCCTAACGCCAACCACTCCGTGAGTGTAGTGGGTGCTTTTTACGTGCCACCCGCACTGGTGCCAGACAGAGCTGGCAAACGGCCACGAACGGATGGTGCTTTTTATGTGCCACCGGCACGGGGGCCAGGCGAGGCTGGCAACGGACACGAAACGGGGCGGTGCTGGCAACGGTCGTGAAACGGAAAGTTCTCTTACATGCCACCGGCACTGGTAACACATCTGCAATTTCCATTGATCGATTTCGATTCTGATCCTCACTTGCCTCAACGGGTCTTCACAAGCAGAGTTTCGACATGCCACCGGCACTGGTAGCACATCCGCAATTTCCATTGATCGATTTCGATTCTGATCCTCACTTGCCTCAACACGTCTTCACAAGTAGAGTTTTGTGTCCCAAGAAGGGAAGATATGCATACGTAGGCTGGCTCCATCCCATGTAGAAGGCCAAGGGTTATGGACTCACTTGTCCTGCGGGTCTTCTCGCGCACAGCACACTTCCAGAGGTCTCGGTCTCTAGTCATTTCCTCAGTGAGACCTAAAGTTCGAAGGTCGTGCTTCACCACCTCGTCCCAGGTTTTCCTGGGTCTGCCTCTTCCACAGGTTCCCTCAACCGCTAGGGTGTGGCACTTTTTCACACAACTATCTTCATCCATTCTCGCCACATGACCATACCAGCGCAAACGTCTCTCTTGCACACCACAACTGATGCTTCTTAGGTCCAGCTTTTCTCTCAAGGTACTTACACTCTGCCGAGTGTGTGAGTACCGGCATTACACATCCATCGGAGCATACTGGCTTCATTTCTAGCGAGCTTACGCATATCCTCAGCAGTCACGGCCCATGTTTCACTGCCATGTAGCATGGCTGTTTGTACACACGCATCATACAGTCTGCCTTTCACTCTGTGCAAGAAGCCTTTTGTCACCAGCAGAGGTAAGAGCTCTCTGAACTTTGCCCAAGCTATTCTTACTCTAGCAGTTACACTTTCAGCACACCCGCCCCCCCGCTGCTGACTTGGTCACCTAGGTAACGGAAACTATCAACTATTTCTAGTTTTTCTCCCTGGAAAGTGACGGAAGTTGGTCTCAGAGCATTTTCAGTGTTTATTGTTCCTGAGCATCTGCCACATACAAAAACCATCTTCCTAGTTAGCCTTCCTTTGACATTGCTGCATCTCTTATGTGTCCATAGCTTACACTTGGTGCATCTTATAGAGTTTCTACCTACACCTTTTCTACAGATCGAGCAGGGCCATCTACCTGAAGGTGTTTGTGATTTGTCTACCTTCCTACTGATTACGACTTTGGTTTTAGCTAGATTGACTCCGAGGCCCTTCGATTCTAATCCTTGTTTCCACACCTGAAACTTCTCCTCCAGTTCTGATAGCGACTCAGCAATTAGAGCAAGGTCATCAGCATAGAGGAGCTCCCAAGGGCATCCTGTCTTGAATTCCTCCGTTATTGCCTGGAGGACTATGATAAATAGGAGGGGGCTGAGTACTGAGCCTTGGTGGACCCCTACCTCTACCCGGAATTCTTCACTGTACTCATTTCCAACCCTCACCCTACTAGCGGCATCCCTATACATGGCCCGCACAGCTCTCACTAACCATTCATCTATCCCTAGTTTCCTCATTGCCCACCAGATAAGGGATCGGGAGACCCTGTCGAAGGCTTTCTCCATGTCAACAAAAGCCAGGTACAGGGGCTTATCTTTGGCTAGGTATTTCTCCTGCAGCTGCCTTACCAGGAATATAGCATCAGTAGTACTTTTCCCTGGCACAAACCCAAACTGCATCTCATCTAAACTAACTCTCTCTCTAATTAGTTGGGCTATGACCCTCTCCGTAACCTTCATCACCTGGTCCAACAGCTTGATACCTCTGTAGTTATTTGTATCTAGGGCATCACCTTTACCTTTGTAGCAGTTGACTATTATACTGCTACACCAGTCATTGGGTATGACCCCTTTGTGTATCACCTGATTAACTATACGGGTGACTAGGCTATAGCCGACACTACCAGACATTTTGAGCATCTCTGCAGTGATTCCTGATGGGCCTGGGGCTTTCCCCGTCTTCATGCTTCTAATTGCCTTAGCTACCACGGAACTATCGACTCGGATAGCTGGTCCCTCTGTTGGGTCAACATTCGGCAGACTCTCTTTATCCTATTCATTTTCTTCATTCAGCAACCTTTCATAGTGGCATCTCCAAACCTCTCTCTTTGCATCCTCATTTAGCGCAAGTGAACCATCTCCCATGCGAACACACTTCTCTCCTACCACATCACGATTCTCTCTCACACACTGTCTTGCAACACGAAACACCTCCAGTCTTTGGTCCTCACGGCGCAGAACATTGGCAAATTTTTTCTTATCTGCTTCCCCTCTGGCTAAATAAACCTGTCTCCTAGCTTCTCTTTTGGCAGTCTGATACAATTCCCTGCTACCCCCATTTTTCCAGACCTTCCAAGCCTGTCTCTTTTCTCTAATAGCCCTGTCTACAATATGTTCCACCACCACGTTATTCTAGGTCGAGAGGGGACTTAGCACCAGCCACAGATCTGGTCAGTGGCTCTCAGCAGGTTGTCCCTTAGAAACGTCCAGCTGTCTTCTACCCCCTGTGATGCTCTATCCCCTTCTACTTGTCAGAGGCTTCAAGTAATATGTCCCTAAATCTCTGTCCATTTGCAGGATCTTTAAGCTTCCAGATCCTTCTTCTCCATATTTGTCTTCTGGTTGTCCTCCTAGTCCTGATCCTAAAGTCACTAACTACCAGTCTATGTTGTGGGGTACATTCTTCACCTGGGAAGGTTTTGGCATTTATAAGCAGCCATCTCTCCCTTTGCCTTGTAAGGATGTAGTCAATTTGGCTGGTATGTTGGCCCGATTGGTAAGTGACTAGGTGGCTGGTAGGTTTCCTGAAGTTAGTGTTGCAAATCATAAGATTATTTGCATCGCAGAACTCCAGCAGCCTGGTTCCCTCCTCGTTGCGGGAGCCATAGCCATAGCCTCCATGTACGCCATGGAAGCCCCCAGCATGTCGTCCAACGTGACCATTGAAGTCACCAGCCACAAAGATAAGGTCTCTGTCATTCGTCAACGAGGTAGTCTGCAGTAGAGTGTCATAGAATCGGTCTTTCTGTCCATCGGGTAGCCCCGACTGAGGAGCATAGGCTGATATAATGGTTGCTAAACTATGATGAAGCACTAATCTAATCTTAAGTATTCTGTCACATACTCTGATTACCTCAATTACTTTATCTACCCATTTCTCAGCGATAAGTATACCCACGCCACCAACCCCGTCAGTGTTCCTGCCCAGAAAATCTTGTACCTGCGTTCCTTGCCTGTGAGGAACCTAGCTGATCCTCCTCTCCACCTTATTTCTTGCATGCAACATATATCCACACATCTCCGTTCAAGCATCTCGACTATCTCACCAGACCTACCTTTCAGAGTGCCAACGTTGAGGGTGCCAACCTGAGGGGTGTGGGAGGCATGGGCTCTAGAGACCCTGGGACGGTGGACAGTAGCTTCGTGTACCTGAAAAGAAAGCTCGCATTTGGCAGAATTCATGTGCAAGAAATGAAGTATAGTAAGTAGCCTTCAGTACAACCTGCATAACGCTAGCCTTTCATATTTTGCACTGTATGAACATTACCTTACATAAGTCGAGACTAGGGGTAGGGATGGTGAGAGCATTTGCAGTCTTCATGGGAAGCAACCCCGGAATGGCAGAGAATAGGAACTTCCGGCATGCGTGGTGGGGGTGGGAGGGCGGGTGCACCGTAGCTGAGTAAAGAGGTTCTGTTAATCGTATGAGCTAGCAAATGGGTTTGTATGAATCGGGAGACAATACTAAACGAAAAATTGAAAAATCAGAGTGGCTATGAACCTGGAGACAAGTCTAAACGAAAAAAATGTTTGAGCTAGACAGGGTAATGAGGGAATACTGAAAGAATGAGGGACAATACAATGAGATGGAAATTGAAGAATAGAGAAAGAATAAGAATAAGTGCAAGAAAGAAGGTAGTCGTAGCGAGGTTGGACGATTCACTTAACTTTTAGCCATTCATGATCTGTGCGTATTCTTTAGATATTTTGAAGCGAGTGGGGTTAACGATAAATGCGATCGCTCTTTTATATATGGCGATGATGGTTTTGGGAAGGGGAGGGGGGGCATAGAGAACCATGGCGATGATGGTTATGGGAAGAGGGGACATAGAGAGAGAGAGATAGGGTTAGTTAGAGAGAGAGGTCAAGGGACACGTGACAATAAGCGGTGTGAGGGAATTTGACTGGGGACGGCATTGTCGATAAATAAACATTAGATAAATAGGTTTGAAAATCAGAAAGATCAGAGGGAATATCATTATTGATAGCTAATATAACACCGTAGCTGAGTAAAGAGGTTCTGTTAATCGTATGAGCTAGCAAATGGGTTTGTATGAATGGGAGACAATACTAAACGAAAAATTGAAAAATCAGAGTGGCTATGAACCTGGAGACAAGTCTAAACGAAAAAAATGTTTGAGCTAGACGGGGGTAATGAGGAATACTGAAAGAATGAGGGACAATACAATGAGATGGAAATTGAAGAATAGAGAAAGAATAAGAATAAGTGCAAGAAAGAAGGTAGTCGTAGCGAGGTTGGACGATTCACTTAACTTTTAGCCATTCATGATCTGTGCGTATTCTTTAGATATTTTGAAGCGAGTGGGGTTAACGATAAATGCGATCGCTCTTTTATATATGGCGATGATGGTTTTGGGAAGGGGAGGGGGGGCAGAGAAACCATGGCGATGATGGTTATTTATGGAAGGGGGGACATAGAGAGGAGAGAGATAGGGTTAGTTAGAGAGAGAGGTCAAGGGACACGTGACAATAAGCGTGTGTGAGGGAATTTGACTGGGGACGGCATTGTCGATAAATAAACATTAGATAAATAGGTTTGAAAATCAGAAAGATCAGAGGGAATATCATTATTGATAGCTAATATAACACCGTAGCTGAGTAAAGAGGTTCTGTTAATCGTATGAGCTAGCAAATATTTTTTTCTCTCCTTGTTTTTTCTGTGTCCCTTTCTGTAGAAGAGCGTAGGCTTGAAATGTAAAAGACTTTCTATTCCTGAGCGTTATACTAATAAATCTGTTTTGTACACCAGCTGTCTTCATCTTTTGTTTTTTTCGTAAACTCTCCCTCTATATATATATTATATATATATATATATATACACACCAAATGTAAAACAACAGAATTGCTAAACCTGGAACATCCTTAATCAAGCATTTTTAATCTTAGGGCTGACCTTGGGTTAAACGGCATCAACTCTTATCACTACCAATACTACCACCATTCCCATTTATTCCCTTGCAATTGAAGAACACACGTATATTCACCTCTTCCAATATGTTTTTTGTAAAGGTGCTCTCAAGAGCTTCACTAGTGCTTGTCTGTGGCTTGCGTTCTACCTCAGTATTTGAAACCATGCCACCAGATTCATTGCGTTTAACAGGTTTTTGAGCACCTAGTCAAAAATCAAAAAAATCAAAATGATGTAAAAAAATATAACAAACAACTTTTAACCAAGATTCACCTTTCATTAGTTTCTTAAACATGAAATATAAAACTAAGTTGGTGAAAAAACAATGGTTACTAAAAAAAAGTACTTCCTTCCCACCTGGGCTATTCTTTTTAAATTCAACTTTTCAACGGCTGATGCTAGTTCGTGGAGTTGTGAGAATTTAACATTTCAAGAAAAAAAATATATATATAATCATCATCATCGTTTATGAAAATAGATATTAGTAAATAATAATAGCATATGAATGAGAAAAAAGATTGAAAAACAACAGAAAATCTTAGCTTAGCAGTGTAGGATTTATATATATATATATATACACACACATATAATAGCCTCAGGCCAACCAAAGCCTTGTGAGTGGATTTTGTACACAGAAACTGAAAGAAGACTGTTGCATATATGTGTATATTTCTCTGTGTGTGTATGTGTCTGTACGCCCATCATTAATTGACAACCGATGTTGCTTTGTATATGTTCCCATAATTTAGCAGTTCAGCAAAAGACACTGATAGAATAAGTACTAGGCTTACAAAGAATAAATCCTGTTGTTGATATTTTCAACCAAAGGCAGTGCTCCAGCATGGCTGCAGTCACATGACTGGAAAGAGTAAAGAGCGTGTATGTATATATATATATATATATATATATATATATATATATACACACACACACACAGTTGGATATTGCTAAGTTCATTTTACTTCCAAATGACTAAAAGTGTTCCAGCCATGGTGATCTGTATTTCTAGGACCACATTATTCAGTATGTCTTTCTTTTCAAGATCAAAGGGTGTGATCAGAGTGAGATTTGGTTGCTATTTCTAACAGACTGAGAAACCATGTAGAAACACCCTTATTTATTGTGTTGATAAGCTCCTTTGTTTTGTATCCTTATTTCCATGCTGGTGTGAGTGGAATATCAGTTGGAATGCTTAATTTCGAAAAGGGGTTGCAACATTGTTTTGTCAATCATAGAACAAAATAATGTGACTTGTCTATGGCAAATTACAATGGCTCAGTCAAGTATTTTAATTTTAACAGCCTTTGTGAGTCACACGGAAATCAAAACGAAAGCAACAAGAGACCCGTAGTCTTCCAACTAAACTTAGGCAGCCTCGAGAAAAATCAGCTAAGTCATTCTCAAATCACAACCTATTATCTTGAAAAAGGAAAAGAGCATATTCAATAATGTAGCTCTAATTACACTATATCTTGAAGAAATCCATGATGGTCACAGCTCAAACACCTTTATCACTGGTCTGCTCAATCATTTGATAAGTACTGATGTCTATATATATTTCTTTACTACCCACAAGGGGCTAAACATAGAGGGGACAAACAAGGACAGACAAAGGGATTAAGTCGATTATATAGACCCCAGTGCGGAACTGGTACTTTATTTATCGACCCAGAAAGGATGGAAGGTAAAGTCGACCTCGGCGGAATTTGAACTCAGAACGTAACAGCAGACGAAATACGGCTACGCATTTCTCCTGGCATGCTAACGTTTCTGCCAGCTCGCCGCCTTATAATTGAGTGTACCCTAAGAGGTGATGTCCTAATATGGCTTCATCTAATGACTGAAACTAGTGAAATCAAAAAAAGAATTTCATCAGAAGTACAAACAAAAGCTAAATGATTCAAACTGTGATTAAAGCAAACTTCAACCTTTTAATAATCATACAACAAAGAGTATGATATATTTATTTGTGGAAACAAAAGGATAGGATCCTTTCGGTTTGAACAGCAGTTTTTAACATAATTTCTAGGTAACTAAAAAATTTTAAACTTCGTATACTGGTAGAATGTGTTTATAAAACATCTTTTTCTCATGGCTTTATTGAGAAAATTCTATAGTTTGTAAGATATTTGTTGTTTTTTTCTTCAATTTCTGCAATTTCAACTAATCACTGACGTCTATTGAGGTAAAAAAAAACATTCTGTGCCGTATGAATATGTCCCTCGTTTAAGAAACAGATTGGGTTTAACAGATTGAAATGCAATAGATCGATGCTAGGGTCATAATTATGGGCAACAATTTCATATGACACCGCTAGAAAAATCTGCCGTTCAAACCGAAAAGATCCAAATGATGCACCTAAGAACAGCTTAACTTTCTGTAAGATCATCATTCAGTGTCTGTATTCCATGCTGGCTGGCATGAATTGCATGGTTTGAAAGGATCAGGCAGGTTTAAAGGATTGTATTGTGCCTCAGTGTCTCTTTTGGCATGGTTTCTATGGTTGGATGTTATTCCTAATTCCAGTCATTTTACAAAGTGTACCAGGTGCATTTTTTCATGTCACCAGCGCTAGTAAGGTTGCTTAGTAGCTCATAAACACAACCTCTTGACAGAGTGGAAAGGTATAAAGGGAGGAAGCTTATGTCAGGTGTTGAGAAACAAGAGTGTGGTAGAGGTAGAACAGGTGTCCCTTGCTGCAGAAGAGATACCTGGCTACTCCGACAGGAAAAGCAGAGTAGATGATGATGATGACAGCGGCGGCAGTGTGTGTGTGTGTGTGTGTGTGTATGTTTGAAGTGGTTTTCTATCTATTAAAGGCCATATCTCAGTAAGATAAAATGTGGTTGGCTTGAACAAATAACGACTTTTTGTAGGACTAAGTTTCAATGTTAAGGAATCCATAATGAACTTGACAAACGCAGCAAAAAGAAAGGAGAGAGAAAGAGAGATAGGGAAAAATAAAAGCAGGCAAACAGATAAGACTTTGTTGAAGACCAACCTGAAGCAGACCTCATTACATTGTTCTGAGGTACAAGAGGTTTTGCGGGAGTGGTTGATTGTGCAGGTAATGACATTTCAAACTTGGCTGGTTCTTTGGGCTGTGCTGACACACCACTAGTATCAGGTTTAGTAACTGTTGTAGCTGGAAGTGGTGCAGCTTTAGCTCCAAAACTGAAACCTTGTCCAGGTGAACCCATGGTTGTGGCCGCAGAAAATTCAGGCTGATTGGATCCGATGTTTGAAGATGCCGCACCAAATATTGAAGGTTTGTTATTTTCTGGAAGGGTACTTGCTCCAAATGGTATTGGCTTCTCATTATTGGATTCTAATGAACAAAAAAACAAAAAGGTTTTACTGAAATCAATAAGAGTTTAAAGTGGTATAATTGATAAATGTAAAACAAAAAAACAAGACAATTAAAAAACAAATAAAACAAACAGAAACGTAATGCACAGTAGATATGGTTGTGTAGTAAAGAAATTCACATTCCACAACCATGAGATTGTGAGTTCAATCCCACATCGTGTTGGCTTTCATAAAGGTCTTTTTCCACAGCATCAGGTTAACCAATCAATACCTAGAGAGGTGAAATTGATAGATGGACAATATGCAGGAATGTCACATATGGATGTGTGTGTGCACGCGTACATGAGTATACCCAAAATTATATACTCTTTTACGTGTTTCAGTCATTTGACCGTGGCCATGCTGGAGCACCGCCTTTAGTCGAGCAAATCGACCCCGGGACTTATTCTTTGTAAGCCCAGTACTTATTCTATTGGTCTCTTTTGCCGAACCGCTAAGTGACGGCGATGTAAACACACTAGCATCGGTTGTCAAGCAATGCTAGGAGTACAAACACAGACACACAAACACATACACATACATACATATACATATATATACATATATACGACGGGCTTCTTTCAGTTTCCGTCTACCAAATCCACTCACAAGGCATTGGTCGGGCCGGACCTATAGCAGAAGACACTTGCCCAAGATGCCACGCAGTGGGACTGAACCTGGAACCATGTGGTTGGTTAGCAAGCTACTTACCACACAGCCACTCCTGCGCTTATGTGATGGAAAATATCTAGCTTTGTGATTTGTTATAACAACCACAGCTGGGGATATACTGGGACAGTGGGATAGATTTACACTCAAACTCCATAAGCAATATCCTTGACCACATCCAGAAAAGGAGCACCTGATTGACTAGCATAAAATCACTCAGACGTTCTCAGCCTAAGGCTTACAGTCATGCTGTCACCTTTCTCTGTTTTTTTCTACCACAGATACACCAACTGGTTTGACACCTCCATTAATCTGGAGAAATCATGAGGAGGCCACCAGTCTACAATACTACATGATCACAGGCGAGCTGGCAGAATCGTTAGCACGCTGGGCGAAATGCATAACCGTATTTCGTCTGGCATTACGTTCTGAGTTCAAATTCTGCCAAGGTCGACTTTACCTTTCATCCTTTCGGAGTCGATAAATTAAGTACCAGTTATGCACTGGGGTCGATGTAATCGACTTAATCCGTCTGTCTGTCCTTGTTTGTCCCCTCTGTGTTTAGCCCCTTGTGGGTAGTAAAGAAATAACTACATGATCACAGGTGGCATCAGGTGTACCAAGTGTTTACATGCATTATTTACACTGAACTTGTGAGTGACGAGATAATTTTAAGAGATCTTCTATGTATTAGCTTAGGCCTCTACAGGTAAGATAACCGAGAGCATTAGTGACAGGGTCAAGCATAAACACCAATTGATATCAATTCAAGATTAAGTTGGACTGTTGAGAAAAATGGAACGTAACTGTAGTTACATGACATAATTAGTAATTAATGCATAATTGGTAGGTCCAGCAAAATGGTTCATCTGTCAAGGCTACAGAACCAAGGATACTGGGAAATTGATAATGTGCTTGTTTCCTTCCAAAAGGATCAACGCTCTGGACTTTCCACTTTGCTCAAGTATTTTCTGCAGAGGTGCATAAATGGCATAAATTTCACCAATCTAGACTGGTGAAGTTCATCCTTGGTACAAAAAGGTTTCACACCCCTGTACAACATAATTCCTAAACCTGCTAAAAATAGCAGCCAAATCTCCTTTGAATTACACCATACAGTCTGTGAAAGAGAGGGACACAATGGACAATGTAGTCCTAGAGAAGAATGAAGTAGCCATCGCCAAGACACTTTTAGTAAGAGGTCTGCACTGTCAGGGATGATTTGGGGGTCAATCAACTAAACCAGATATATAATGAACCAATGAGGGAGACTATGTGGTCATTTGATCTCCTAGGTATAGCAGCCAATCTATTTCAAATTACACCACACCATCTTAGAAGGCAGAGCACATTGGAGAATGTGTTCTTAGATATATAAGATGAATTGGTCATGGCTAGAATACTGGATAATAGACCTGCTAAACAACAACAAACACCATCAGAGATAGTTTACTAATGGTAAATTTATGCAAGAGCATGAAGGCAAAGCTATAATGCAAAACTTACTGTTATTGGAAGCTGGGTTAAACATGGGTACAGTTGAGGTTGAAACAGGAGCTGATGATGTAGCTACAGCTGGGGCTTGCATGAATGGCTGAGCAGAAAATGAGAAAGAATTTGGTGCTGATGTACCAGCTAGGGGTTTAATTTCTGCTGCAGAAGTGGTGCTGCTAATGGCAGATGCATCTGGGCCTGAACCAGTTTTGTATTCTGGTGAAGGTGTTGGTAATATACCTTGAGATTGCTGTGGCTGCAAACCAAATGTTGTAGTAGTAGTAGTAGAACTCCCAGTGAAACTGAATAAGCCTGGCTTTGACTGTCCAAACTGGGTCTGGTTCAAGCCCTGTCCTGCAGTGGGAGCACTAGTTGATGTTGACCCTACGTTAGGCTGCTGACCCATGAGTGGTGAGCCAGACATATTTCCAAAGACACTAGTACCTAGAATGAACAAGTAGAAATTTGCATAAAATAAATATAAAAAAAAAATAATAATTCAACATCGGAATGAGAATTACCTCGACATACACTTATGGAATTTAAATATCTTATATAATAATGCATGCAAATATATACATATATAAATACATACATGTACACACATACATAAATACAAATTGTACACACATATACAGGGTTGGCCAAAGTCACCCGGCAGTAAATCAAAATTCCAAAAATACTATACTCTTTTACTTGTTTCAGTCATTTGACTGCAGCCGTGCTGGATCACCGCCTTTTAGTCGAGCAAATCGACCCCGGGACTTATTCTTTGTAAGCCCAGTACTTATTCTATCGGTCTCTTTTGCCGAACCGCTAAGTGACGGGAACGTAAACACACCAGCATCGGTTGTCAAGCAATGCTAGGGGGACAAACACACAAACACATATATACGACAGGCTTCTTTCAGTTTCCGTCTACCAAATCCACTCACAAGGCATTGGTCGGCCCGGGGCTATAGCAGAAGACACTTGCCCAAGATGCCACGCAGTGGGACTGAACCCGGAACCATGTGGTTGGTTAGCAAGCTACTTTATTTCATATATAATTTGCCACTAGGGTAGTACACAGAGTAGCTGCGGGCTGGACAAAAGACATTAATGAATGATGGTGATGGACGAAGATGGTGATGGGAGAAGACAAAAGCGCCTGCCGACTTTCGCTTCTCTAAGACATTGTTCTTTTTTTCCCAAAAATTTTAGAAAAATTTCAAAGTTTCACAACAATTCCAAATTTTACAAATTACAAATTCAAAAATTTTATAAGAGGCAATAAACCTCTTTCTCAATATAATACAAAAACAGGTTCACGTTACCCGGCCGACCAGACCTCTTGCTTCATTGAGGCAATCGTTCTTCGTCAGGCCCCATACAGGCATAACTCGAAAGGAGTCCTCCGGGAAAGAATTCGTGATCCTGCACAGATCTTTATCCAGTAGGACCTCCACAGCCAGCTGCAAAGGCCACTCGGGATCCTCCGTGCAGAACCAAAGTCCCTCCCATTGGCCTCTCCTCCTCATTTTACCTATTTCATTCTCTAATATTCCTTTTTATAGAAGAATACCACAGAATGTTTTACCGGCCACACAACCGCCGGAGGAGACATGGGCGACGCCGTCTGCATGTTACAATCCGCCGGTGGCATCCCATTTCTCTTCTTTTTCTTTTTACCTTGGGCCTCAGGAGGTTGAGGTTCCGTTGTTGTACGCACTGGGTCCTCTTTTTCTCCCGCAGTTTCCGGTTCTTTTGGTGGGTCGCCATTGCACCCCACTTTTCTTTTTCTTTTTGTTGAGGAAGTCACCGCTTCCTCGCTTTGTTTCTCTCCCTCCATTGGGGGGGCAGGGAGAGGCTCCAACATCAACTGCTCCAGGATCCTACTCTGGTCCTTGGGGCAGTTCTTCTTAATATGGCCGGTCTCCAGGCACAGGTGACACTTGGGGGGGCGTCCCTCAAGCATCACCGGATACCTGTACTCGGCCATCCCCAAAAAGTCCGGTAAAACCAGACTTTTGGCTGACTGGGTCCATAGGGTCAAAACAGCTTTTGACCCCTCCCAGTTAGCCACAGGCTGCACTTTCACGTTCAGTAGCTTGGAACTGCTACCATCCAAGCCCCGGCGGATAGAGTCCTCTATCCACTCGGGCTCAATGCCTGGTGGTAATCCGCAGATCCGAGCTCTCAACAGTTTTTCTCCCATATAATTGGGGAGAAACAATATTTTTTCGCCCTCGATAGGCTGGCTTGCAAATTTGCAAGCTGCTTTAGGGGAGTCAAATAGCAACCAAACCGTTGCGTATTTAACTCCCCGAGCGATATATTTAACGGCTGGCATGTAGTCTGCCAGCTCGTTTAAAATAGTAGCCTTTGGGAAGACTGCTATGGTGTCGAGCGACTTCGAGTATGTCCTCAACACCACGGTCTTCCTTTCCAACTCTTTTAAATATTTTTTGGGAGGTGCTAGGTCCCACACAATAAGTTCCTTTGCCATAACGTAAAGTTCAAAAACAGTTCAAACAAAAAAATAAAATAGGTCACAAAAAGGAGAATGGAAAACACAACAGAAGGGAAGAAATAAAAATAGTAGTTCAAAAATAGTTCAAACAAAAAATAAAATAGGTCACAAAAAGGAGAATGGAAAACACAACAGAAGGGAAGAAATAAAAATAGAAGTTCAAAAAAAGTTCCTTAAAAATAACGATAGCTTGAAGAAGAGTTCAAATTCAGCAAAGGAATTAATTATTTTGGCCGAAAAGGTACTCCTGGCCAAACGTTCAACAGTCTTTGGTGCTTCCTGGTAAATCCCAATGAAAACAGTCCTTGGTTGTTGTTGGTAATCTCCTCGAAAGCAAATAATTTTTGAGGAGGGGCTACACCTCCTCAAAAAACACAATTCTCACTGCAAAGTGAGTCTTTACACTCGACTACAGGCAGAAAAATTGTCCAGAGCAAAGTGGAGTCTATTACTTGCTAAAAAATATTAAATGCAGAGCAATAAACTTCACTAAGCCCCCCAAAAATACAACACGCCTACCTGTAGTCGAGTCTCAAAAATTCAACATTTCACGTTGAAACATGTGACAACTGGAGCAGCCAAAAAACACGTCTGAGCACGTCAGAGATTAGCAAGCTACTTACCACACAGCCACTCCTGTAATTTTGTATTGATTTGAATGGAAAAATGTGTCGCACAAGAAGGACTTCAGTTTGAACTATTTTCACGAGGTTTCTTATTTATATGCTTTTATTAAATTCATTCAGTTGTTAAATATAAATAAATCTTGGAATTAAATGGTTTTGATTTACTGTCAGGCGACTTTTGGCCGATCCTGTATAACTACACACACATACATACATACATATAGAACTACAAGCATGTATATAAATATATAAACACACACGCATACATAAATATAATCACATACACATACATAACTATATAAACACATACACACACAAATATATAAATACATATGTACACACATATATAAACACATATGCACATACACACAAAAACATGTACATACATATATACAGAAATAAATACACACATGTAATACATAATCACATATACAAGTACACATATGAATATTTGCACACATACACAAACGTTTGGATGTACCACTGAGAAAAAAAAAAAAAACTCTTTATATGAAGTAGAGTAAATATGTTCAAAACTAAGGATGCACTCCATTGCAATTCTTAGTTTCTCCCTGTAGCCATGACATGAATTAATTTGAATATAGGACATGATCATTCTCATCCTTATGTTTCACTGGTCAGATGGGACTATTGTTGAGCCAGCTGCAGTCAAACAGATCTATAGTTAATAAAGGTATTCCAACCATGACCATCCTGTTAGTTCGAATGCTGCTTTCAAATTTGGCACAAGGCGAGCAATTTCGGGGGGAGGGGTAAAGCTGTTTACATCAACCCCAGTGCTCAAATGATACTCATTTTATTGACCCTGAAAGGATGAAAGGCAAAGTTGACCTCAGCAGAATTTGAACTCAGAACGTGAGGACGGATAAAATGCCACTGTTTTGCCTAGCATGTTAATGATTCTGCCAGGTAGCCACCTTGTTATTTCATATATCATGCCCATCTCATCTCTTGCTTCCATTGTTACCATTCTATCTTCCTTACCCCAGATACTCCCTTTCACCCTTACATAAATGCAAGGTAGCCATGCATGCATCGTTTCCATAACAAGACACATCTGCTTGTCTCTAGCATAAAAATTTCCTTTCCACACTCTTAAATGCTCCCCACCACTCAGTCAAGAGGGGAGTTTTCCTTTTCTCCTTTTTCTTGTTCTTTCCTGTCTGCAAGTTAGCAAACTCACTAATGCCAGTGGCACAAAAAAAAAAAAAGAAAAAAAAAAGGATTTTTAATGTGATTGTTGCTAGGAAAGGCATCCAGCCAAAGAAACCATGCCAAAACTGACATGGAATATGATGCAACCCAGTGGCTCACCAGATCCTGACAAACAGACCAACCCATACCAGCATGGAAAATGGATGTAAATGATGATATACTGATTGTTGATGCTGGTAGACATAAGTGGGTCTTATCAAATAAGTACTTTCCAATCATGACCATGCCAAAAATTTTCAGGCAGTATACCCAGAATGACATTATCCAATGTGTTCTGATTTTTCTTAAAGATAGAGCGTAATTTGAATGAAATTTAGCTGCTACTTCTAGCGGGTCAACCAACCATAGAGGTTACCTCATTAGATTGTATGTATATTAGCCGACTTACCAGGTGTACCAAATAAGGAAGGTTTTGCAGGTTGTACTTGGTCAAGGGCAGATGGACCACTTGAAACAGGTGCTGCAGGCTGCAACAAATAAAAAGTAAATTCATACAGTATGTTGATGGGAGGGAAAATTGTAGGGTGGTGGGGCAGAGGTTCAGCAGTGATGCATCTGGTGCAGATCAAAGACTGGTGAAAAATGGTTTCATAAAGCATAGGTAATTAAAAGTAAAAATATACTTTGGATCAGTGGTTCCCAACCAGAGTCCATGTAAGACTTTTGGGGTTCATGCAAGCAAAATAGTGAATTGGGGATCCACAGTAGTATTTTAAGGGTCCTTGAAAAATGTTTGCTTTAGATGTATGTATTGCAAGAAACAGGTTTCTTTCTCTAATGTTTTACATAGTTCAACTTAAACAATTTATAGTGTGAAAAACAAAATAGGAATTTTAAAAAGAGCATCTATAAAATTAGCATTTTCACACAATGAATGGCTTTAGGGGTCCACCAGAATAGGATAGTAATCAAAAAGGGTCCATAGGCAAAAAATGGTTGAGAAAAACTGCTTTAGATACAGCTGTGATATCTATTCCAACGGAGTTAGTTCTAAATATCTTCAGAGCCAAAACAACAGTCTATAAAATTTATAAAACTAGGATCTCCTTGCTTTCTGAAAGAGAGAAAAAGAATATTGTGTTTTTGTGTGTGTTTTTATATATAAGCTGAAGTTGTCTGTGTGTGGCAGGTTTGATAGCCTTCAGCTAACACTATCTCCTCTGAGACCCTGTGGCACAAGTTGACCAAAATTGAGAGTATGATAGAAGAAAGCTTGCTCTTCATTCCGTAGAAGATAAAATTCAAATCGGACCATGTTAAGACCAAAAATTATTTACATCAAAAAGGTGTATGAAAAAAGGTATATTTACATCAAAAAGGTGTGAAAAAAATCCCTATTTTTTACGATTTTTGACTGCTGTGTCGCCATTTTTCGGTGTATTTCAACCAGAAAAATGTTCACTTAAAGAGAATAACAAGCTACATAATGCAAAATTTTTACTTTTCAAAAATTCCAATTCTAAAGGATTGAAACAAACCCGAGCAACGCCCAGCGATACTGCTAGTCTATATATATATATATATATATATATATATATATATATATATATATATATTGTAGATCCAGTTTAATTTAAACCCTCTCAGACCTGGTTTTCTGAGGAAAAAAGTACTTGTAACTATCACCATCAAAAAGACAGTGAAGCAGCGAGTGGCCTATTGAAAACCTACAAGCTATGATCCCATGGTTTACAAAAACATGGCAAAAGTGTATGCAACAGATACAGACGTGGACATTTGGTTAAAAAGTTTGCTTCCAAAACATGTAGTCTTGAGTTTTGTACCATTGCATGGCACCTTGGGCTCATAGCCCTGGGCCAACAAAAGCCTTAAGTGATGTTGGTGGACAGAAACTGAAAGAAGCTTGCTATCTATGTATGGGTGTGTGTGTATTTGTGTGAAACCTTGACTTGACATCGCATGACCAATGTAAATGAGAATCACCATCATACAAGTGATGATGTCCATTTCCAGTCTTCCGGAGGAAGTGTGGCTGGTCATGGGGATATATTACCTTGCTT
Source organism: Octopus sinensis (assembly GCF_006345805.1). Lineage (NCBI taxonomy): Eukaryota > Metazoa > Mollusca > Cephalopoda > Octopoda > Octopodidae > Octopus > Octopus sinensis. The sequence goes on along the minus strand of NC_043004.1, from coordinate 41,118,827 downwards.
GGAAAATAGGTGAGGGTTGGCAACCGGAAGGGCATGTGGTTGTAGAAAACCTGCCTGATCATTGTCACTTATTTGACAGCATTCAGTTAGGGATAATATTTTCTCAATCTCACACATAAAAACATCACCATATATTTACACACACACACACACACACACACACACAGGTATGTTGATGCAAACACGAAAAATAGAACTCAAAATATGAGTATCTCTTTTTTACTCTTTCTCTTTTACTTGTTTCAGTCATTTAACTGCAGCCATGCTGGAGCACCGCCTTTAGTTGAGCAAATCAACCCCGGGACTTATTCTTTGTAAGCCCAGTACTTATTCTATCGGTCTCTTTGGCCGAACCGCTAAGTGACGGGGAGGTAAACACACCAGCATCGGTTGTCAAGCAATGCTAGAGGGACAAACACAGACACACAAACATATACATACACATACATACATATATACAACAGGCTTCTTTCAGTTTCCGTCTACCAAATCCACTCACAAGGCATTGGTCGGCCCGAGGCTATAGCAGAAGACACTTGCCCAAGATGCCACGCAGTGGGACTGAACCCAGAACCATGTGGTTGGTAGGCAAATGTTTTGCAGAAGTAACAGAGTGACTCAAGGTCTGAGAATTTCATAAGTTGGCATTTTGTAAGTGTCAACACACAAAAAACTCAAACTTTGAATCACCATTACCTTTTTTTAAATATTAATAAACACACACACACACACAAAACCATCATTGGAATGTCCACTTTCCCATGCCTGCATAGGTCAGACGTTGGAGCAGACTTTTCTATGGTTAGAAGTCCTTCCTTATGTCAAGCTTCATCTGTTTCCAAACAAGGTAATAATCACCTACTCAACTCAACAAACAGCCCAGAAATGGCTTTGCAGGGAACTGAAAACAAAAGACACTCTTTGAATGAATTTTTGCTTACAAAGATAGTACTATATGTCAGGACATGCCAAGAAGCCTAGACATGCTTTTGTGACAGATCACAAAGGCCACTGTGCATACAAACAGTGTGGTTATGTTTATAATAAGGGAAATACGAATTCACTCAATCATAAACACGCATGTAAAGGAGAGATATTTAGCTAATCTAGCAGGTTGAGTGACTTTGGAGAAGCTGCCTTAATGGCTTGCTTACACCTAAGTTCCACAGTAAAATTGGGACAAAGTAGTGAGGAACAATCTACAAAGTTTGAGACTCACAGAGGGGATGACAGTGGTCTGAGACTCCTTGCAGTTTGCTGTACTTGAAAAGACCTGCCAAGTGATGTAAGAGCATGGTTGCCCTTGGATACAGGCTCGTCTCTTGCAACCCTCTCCAGGTGAACATCCCTTATCTTGCAGGCTCTTAAGTGCTGGTACCACGTAAAAAGTACCCATTCCGGTGCTGTGTAAGAGTGTCCAGTACACTCTGTGAAGTGGTTGGAGTTAGGAAGGGCATCCAACTGTAGAAACCATCCCAAAAGAGACATGGAGCCTGACCAGTTTAGATGATAAAGGGTTAAACTTACAAAGTATCAGGTTAAAAAGAGTGTCCAAGTTACCCACAGCAGAGGGCAGACCTCCACCATATTATATATTTACATGCCGGTGGCACGTAAAAAGCACCCACTACACTCACGGAGTGGTTGGCGTTAGGAAGGGCATCCAGCCATAGAAACATTGCCAGTTCAGACTGGGCCTGATGCAGCCTCCTGGCTTCCCATACCCCAGTCAAACCGTCCAACCCATGCTAGCATGGAAAGCGGATGCTAAATGATGATGATGATGATGATGATTGGGAGCATTAAAGCTTAAAGAGTTTTGACTAATAGACAACATACTGCTAGTAATGTGATATAAGCTGACATCATGGATGGCTACTCTGTCGGTTAGGACAAGGGTTCTAGCTGATCCAATCAACAGAACAAGCTGCTTGTGAAATTAACATGTAAGTGGCTGAGTACTCCACAGACATGTACCCTTAACATAGTTCTCAAGGAGATTCAGTGTGACACAGAGTATGACAAGGCTGGTTCTTTGAAATACAGGTACTGCATGTTTTTGCTGGTTGAGTGGACTGGAGCAACGTGAAATAAAGTGTCTTGCTCAAGGACACAACATGTCACCAGGAATTGAACCCACAACCTTACAATCGTGAGGCAAATACCCTAACCACTAACCCATATGCCTTACAACAAGAACTATAATACTGATTGAATGAAAATGGCAAGTTGGTAACAGAAAGAAACAAAACATGCTAAAATAACCGAATAAACATATCTTACTTTGTTTTCAGCAGGCTTCTGATCAAACAGACCAAATTTAAAACTTGTCTCTGCAGGGGCTGCCATAGCTGGAGGTGGTGCTGCAGGGGCTGGTGTTCCTGTGGCAGCATTTGCAGGAGGGCTCTGAGCAATATGTGGCAGCTGTGTAACTCCCGCTGAAAATATGGACAGAAGAATGTAATCTGTGTAAAGCAATGAAAGTGAGTATATTGGAGTCAGTATAAAGGTGGTAGGGAGAGGAGAGTCTGTGTGTGTGTCAGTAAAAAGGAAGTAAAGAGGGAATATATTGTACCATATTTTCCAGCATACAAGTGGCAAGCTGGCAAAATCGTTAGCATGCAGGACAAAATACTGGCATTAATTAGGGCATCTAGCTGTAGAAACCATGCCAAATCAGACTGGGGTCTGGTACAGCTCCCCAGCTCTAATCAAATTGTTCAAACCATGCCAGCATGGACAACAGATGTTAAATGATGATGATGACAAGTTGACATAGTATATAGTGTAAACATTCAAACGCCACCATTATCTTTCTAAATCCTGCTGCAGTTTACGTGGAATTTTAGGTTCTCCAAAGTTATCTTGGTGTATATGTTGACCTACCTTTTTTGGCTGTTTGAAAAATTTGGCTTTTAGACCAGAAAATATTGTATTAAAGAAAGAAAGTTTTATGTAATCAACGGAAAGATTAAATGAAAAAATAATCTGAAATTATTAGTGGTTAGGTTCAAATACTGTAACAGCTCAGAAAAAAAAAGAAGTAATTGTATAACAATAAGAAGCCTTAGGTTAAAAAAAAACTCCTTCCTTATTATCAGAGTATCAAATCTCACAGTAATAAAACTGATAAAGCGTGTTCAAGTCTTGATTTGACTTGCTGTTGTTATATCAGCTTCACTACAAAACAAAAACAAGTTCCACAGAGGCTAATTTTTGCAAAAGGAAAGTGTTGCAGATGAAATTATAGAAGATTCTTACGTATTTGAGGACGTAGTCCTGATGGGTTCAGTGCTTCAATTGGAACAGTCATACTGGCAGCTGCCTTGTGTTTGTAAACCATGAAGAATGGGACTAATACACCGTCTGTAGACAGCATCAGCATCACAGGGAAAGGTCCTATCTCTACCTCATCTGAAAAATATTTAGTGATAAAATGAATTAATATTGGATTGTAAATTAGACAACAAAAATGCAATTTAAGAACTACCAATAAAATGAGGTTTCTTATTTCTTTACTGCCCACAAGGGGCTAAACATAGAGGGGACAAACAAACGGATTAAGTCGATTACATTGACCCCAGTGCGTAACTGGTACTTAATTTATCGACCCCGAAAGAATGAAAGGCAAAGTCGACCTCAGCGGAATTTGAACTCAGAACGTAACGGCAGACGAAATACTGCTAAGCATTTCGCCTGGTGTGCTAATGTTTTTGCCAGCTCGCCGCCTTCTAATAAAATGAGGTTTCTGTATATGAAAGGTCTGTCCTGCAATAACAGTTTACATATAATCAAGATAATAACTGGTCAGTTTTCCAATCATAGATCACAAATCGTGATGGCATCGACTAGTCAAATCTCCAATTAAATGCCATATACAGCAACAGCTGCGATTGCTAAGTCCTACAATCCTGCATTAACTCAAGTTAAGATATATTGTCTGCTCAGAGTTAGCTACTCCGATAGTTTCTAAGTTTCATAACAGAATATATTTTCAATTATATATCACTATGCTATTTCACAAATTTATATGATCCTTTTGATATTTGTCTAATAAGCAGCAGATAAATCTATGCCTTCCAATCTGTCAAGGATGGTACATTTTTTTGTATCACTAAAAACAGGGCTATAAATACACTTTTTGTTCTAATATTGAATTTTCATTATTTTCATGAACCAAATACTAAGAAGCAAAGATGTTCAATAACTAAGGACTGTACTAGGCTCTTCAATGTCAATACTCATACTTTGAATAGATTTTGGAGTTTTGCAGGTTTATAATGCTCCAGAAACAATCTGATGTCTATGAATTAAGTGAATAATATTTTATTCCACAAGGTTAGATAAATACTAAGATGTTCCGGTAATGATTCCATTACTGGCACAATAAACTTCTCATTAGTTACCCATAGACAACCTTTCTCCTGACTTCAGAGAGCAAATCAAAATTATGTATAAGTTTGTTCTGAATTACTTTTGTTTAAACCTGACAGGAGTGGATATGTATACCTACACTACAATGTTAGACAGATCACTCATTCATTAATGCATGTACAAAATAGTTCTAATGCTATTACTACAGTTTCTTGTATATATGCATATGTGATAAGTTCAATAGTAACTTCTGTAAAGTATAGCACTTACTCATTATTATCTGTTTTTGGTTTGAATAGTCAATTGCGAGTCCAACAGGAAAGCTATCACATTTCTCTGCTGTTAAGGGAACTTCAGCACGTGCACTATCTTCTAGCATGCAATGGTCCCAAGATTTCTAGAAAAGGGTAAGAGAATGAGATTGTTTTAAAGACATACAACAGGAAGTTAAAAATACTTTTAGACAAAAGCTATTCACTATAATCCTTAAGAATAATGATTTCCTACAGTGACAAAACTTACACAAATGTATAAGGGAGGAAAACAGTTGAATGAATTGACACTAGCGCATGGCTTACACATATTTCAGCAAAGCAAGGAACAAGAAAAGAAGTTTACAAAAGTAACACACAGAAAAGTTCTGATGTGTCTTACACACACAACAACAGGGGAATAATTTCTCACACTGATATAAAGTCACAAATTTGTGAGGGAGATGGCAATAAACTGAATCAACCTCAATACTCTTTTACTTGTTTCAGTCATTTGACTGTGGCCATGCTGGAGCACCGCCTTTAGTCAAGCAAATTGACCCCAGGACTTATTCTTTGTAAGCCTAGTACTTATTCTATCAGTCTCTTTTGCCGAACTACTAAGTCATGGGGACCTAAACACACCAGCATCGGTTGTCAAGCGATGTTGGTGAGACAAACACAGACATACAAACACACATACATATATATATACACGACAGGATTCTTTCAGTTTCCGTCTACCAAATCCACTCACAAGGCTTTGGTCGGCCCGAGGCCATAGTAGAAGACACTTGCCCAAGGTGCCACGCAGTGGGACTGAACCCGGAACCATGTGGTTGGTAAGCGAGCTACTTACCACACAGCCACTCCTGCGCCCAATACATGATTGATATTTATTTTATCAACCTGGTAGGAGGAAAGCAATGTCAACAGTTTGAATTTTAAATGTAGACTGTCAGATTTTAATACAGTGAATGGGTCTGGTGATCTACTATTTCTTTTACTCCTTCTTTCACCAATGAGGGAAACCAGTTCATGGATATTAATTTTTTTTTACAACAACTGTTATAGGAACAAGAGGAAGATACTTACTTCTGTATCTAAGTTTCTGGCAATAATAGCAGCTTCTAAAGAATTGCTTGAAGCCAAAACAACCATGTCCCTAGTGACAAAAAAAAAAGGAAAAAAGAAATTTGAAGATTAAAAATACAAACACGATCAGTCAACATGCATTTTTCATGTCAATATGGGTTGGTCAATGACAGTATCTGGTGAGCTGCAACCAGTTTCAGTGTCACTTTGGAGTGGTTTCTACAGTTGGATGCCCTTCCTAACACCAACCACTTTATAATGTGTACCGAGTACTTATCTCCTGTCACTGGCACTCGTGAGGTTGCCAAGTGACTTGCAAAACAGAGGGGAAAAAAAACCCATTAAATGAAGAACCAGTGACATTGCATAGGGTGTGTGGACTACATTTATCATGTTTACTGTCATCAAAGATATGCTATATTTAAAGGGACTACTGAAACCTGTGCTACATCACTTTGAAGAACCGAAAATTTTGTCAGTTCCACAGAGCATTTCTGTAACTGGTACTGGTGCCACATAAAAAAAGCACCTTAGTCTATGTTGTTATGCAGGCACTGTAAAGGGAGGGAGGTAAAAGTAAAGTGATGAGAATGATGATAGTGGTAGTAGGGGACTGAAAAAGCGGCGAGCTGGTAGAAACGTTAGCACGCCGGGCGAAATGCTTAGCAGTATTTCGTCTGTCGTTACGTTCTGAGTTCAAATTCTGCCGAGGTCGACTTTGCCTTTCATCCTTTCGGGGTCAATTAAATAAGTACCAGTTATGCACTGGGGTCGATATAATCGACTTAATCCCTTTGTCTGTCCTTGTTTGTCCCCTCTGTGTTTAGCCCCTTGTGGGTAGTAAAGAAATAGGTAGTAGGGGACTGAATACGGACAAACTGAATCAATGGCATCTCTTGTTACACAGCAACATGGTATGGTGAAGAGGAGAGATGATGAATAAGAGAAAGAGAGTGTAATAGAGATAAGAGGGTATCAAAGTGATGAGAGGCAGGTGGAACTCGTTAAGACTATAATATACAGAGACCCAAATGTAGACATATTATACATCCCAGCCTCCACCACCATCGACTACAACTATTACTACCACTATCACTTTAACCCTTTCGATACCAACCCGACTGAAACCAGCTCTGGCTCTGTAGTACAAATGTCTTGTTTTCATAAGTTTTGAATTAAAATCTTCCACCAATCCTTAGTCACAATTTATGTTCCTAACACCAGCTTAATGATAACGAAGTTATTTTACTAAATTCTTTGTTATATTTAAAATAATTGAAAGAAACACAGAGAGTCTCAAAATAAATACGGTAACGAAAGGGTTAACATTCATAACAACATGCTTGCAAGATTTCCAAAAGAGGTTCAGTCTCTTGAGAAGTCTTCACCACTTCTCATGACTTCTCAAGTATCCCTTTTCCACTTTGAATGGTTGGTACTGTAGTGAGACATTGTTAAACTATTTTTACACTGGGGCGTAAGTTAGTTGCACTTGGACAGACGCTATCAAGGTAGGATTGGCATTGTATGGATTCAAGCAACAACATCCGCCCAAGGCTAGAATGCACCTTCAGGTAAAAAGTTAGTTCAGTTGCCGCTAGTACGCTGGACGGTCAACCACGTTGCTTTAAAGCTCTTCATTCTGTCAGCTTCATCTAAAACATGGAAAGTGATATATTTTGCTTCCTTAGCTGTTTTATTTCCAGAATGATTGACAAATTATTTAAGTTATCCTGAGCAACTTTGGTTCTTCTATAACAAATTCTTCACTCGACATTCCAATTATTGCTTCAAAGAGTTTATTTATTCAATATATCCGGCTTGCAGAATTTTGTCCTTTTAGCAATACTAGCATCCAAATTATGGAATCAATATTCATATTCACATTTGTGGCAGCTGAACTCCAGTGAAATAAATAGTAAATGAAACCTGATCCATTCATGTTTTTCACTACTGTTAACAAAATTTGTTATATGGATAGAAAATGAGGATTAGATTTTTTTAAATTTTTAAGCCCAGATGATGTAAAAGATGCTTAATCCTATCCTTTTAAAGGCAAACCGCCTGTGATTGACCGTGGTTCTGTGATTCGACTTTCTATTTCAAAGTGATGTAAGGTAAAGCCTTTCATCAAAATTTCAAGTTAATTAACCAGTTTAATAACGACAAAGTTAATTCACTAAATTCTTCATATTTTAAAAATTAATTGCAACAGAAGTATGATAACGAAAAGGTTAATCTAGACTGCAGCTAACAGCACCTAATCCTACGTTTGTAGATTTGACAACATAAACACACATATTCAAAGTTAATCCATAAAACTTAAAGAGAAATTCAGCACTTACCAGCCAATAAGAAGTTCTAAATTATATTTATTGTCTCGATCTCCAGCACCAAAACAAGGGTCTCTAAAATTTATGAAACTAGGATCTCCAGCTTTCTGAAAGTGAGAAAAAGAATATGAAATATAAATATATATATATATATATATATTGCCAGTACTGCCTGACTGGCCCATGTGTGAAAATTCAAGCGAGGTTGTTGCCAGTACCGCTTGACCGGCCCCCATGCCAGTGGCATGTAAAAGCTCCCACTACACTCTCGGAGTGGTTGGCGTTAAGAAGGGCATCCAGCCGTAGAAACTCTGCCAGATCAAGACTGGAGCTTGGTGCAGCCATCTGGTTCGCCAACTCACAGTCAAACCGTCCAACGCATGCTAGTATGGAGAGCGGACATGATGATGATGATGATGATGATATATGCTGTAGATTCAGTTTAATCTTAACCCTCTCAGATCTGGCCCCTTGTGTCTAACTTTACCTTCCACCTGGGTTCCTGAGCAAAAAAATAAATAGTTGCATACAGCTCAGACAAACTAATGAACAGAATCACAAAAGAATAACAATAGTAGGCCTACCTCTCAACTGCTGTATTTGTTCACCTGAATCACTACTGAATCAACTAGAAGTAGATGTCAAATACCTACAAACCACTCTAAATTTGTTCTCTATATATAAAAGAGATATGCTGTGAAGACCAGCAAATAAAGTGAGTTCACGGCTGTATCCTACACCAGTTTCACATAACCAGCCCCAGCCCATTCAAAAGTACCTTGGATCGTAGGGTAACCTGCTGTGCTTGAGGAGACCTATTGAGTCAAGTACATCAACATCAAAACAAAGAAAAAAGGAAATTGTAATTGTGATACCCGTACTGGTGGCATATAAAAAGCACCATCCAAATGTGGCTGATGCCAGCGCCACCTTGACTGGCTTCCGTGCTGGTGAAATGTAAAAAGCACCAACCGATCGTAGCCGTTGCCAGCCTCCTCTGGTACCTGTGCTGGTGGCACGTAAAAAGCACCCACTACACTCACGGAGTGGCTGGTGTTAGGAAGGACATCCAGCTGTAGAAACACTGCCAGATCAGACTGGAGCCTGGTGCAACTTCCTGGCTTCCCAGACCCCAGTTGAACCATCCAACCCAAGCTAGCATGGAAAACGGACGTTAAACGACGATGATGATACAGGGTAAGGCGAATAAATTATCGTCTAAATTACACAAAAATGGAAATAACACTGAGATCTCATTTTAACATATATTTACCAACATTGCATAAAAATATCTTCAAATACTAAAGAGTAAATTTATTACCCTACTATACTGTGTAGTCAACAAAATCAAAAACAAATAATTCGCATGCGTGAAATTAAAAATATAAAATGGCAACAATTTACCCATTGCACCCTGTATAAAGTACTAGGCTTTAAGAAACAGATATTCAATTAAAACCTCTTCAAAGTGGTGCCCCAGCATGGCCACAGGCTAATGACAGAAACAAGTAAAAGATAAAAAATTTTATATTTTGGTAAATGTCTTCTCCTATAGCTCCAATTCAAACACAGTTTTTGATTTGTACTTTCTATTGATACCACAACAATACGATTATTGTGCCCTCCTCCTTTTCCTCTGTCTAGAGATGATCAAATTTAATTTGAAAATCAAGTGAATTTTATAAAGACGCGCTGCCTTGACTGGCTTCTGTGCCGGTGGCACGTAAAAGCACCAACCGATCGTGGCCACTGCCAGCCTCCCCTGGCACCTGTACCGGAGGCACGTAAAAAGCACCAACTACACACACACAGAGTGGTTGGCGTTAAGAAGGGCATCCAGCTGTAGAAACACTGCCAGATCAGACTGGAGCTTGATGCAACCTCCTGGCTTCTCAGGCCCCGGTCGAACCGTCCAACCCATGCTAGCACGGAAAACGGACGTTAAACGATGATGATGATGAAAAACAAATAATTCCATTCATGGCACATGGTAATGTTCAAAATAAAAACAAAAAGAAACTTACCGGGACATTCACGATTTGGACTGCAGGTTGTCGTCTACCCGCAATTTGGTATGCAGCAATGAACATGTATGTAGCAACCCAGACGACATCGAAGACTGTAAGTATATATATGAACAGAACTACAGTACATGTTTAACAATAATTATTTGAGTTGAATGACATTTTTCACTCATAATATTTTCTTAGAATAAATTTATAACTAGGACAGTAATTTTTTTTTTTTTGCCAAATAAACACATACACTATATATTCCGTCATCACTCATTTATTATTGTTCTTCTTTTATCTTATGTCTATTGTCTAGAAATCTCTTGTCACACATCTGCGACCTCTTCAGCAACCCTTTCCACCCACATATATCCTCCTGCTCCACCTACTCCATTCTGTCCTATGAATGGACTAGGTGAAGCAGGAGGATACACATAGATGGAAAGAGTTGCTGAAGAGGTCACAGATGTGTGACAAGAGATTTCCAGACAATGGACATAAGATAAAATAGGAACAATAATAAACAAGCGAAGAACAAATATACAGTGCATGTGTTTAATTGACAAAAAAAAAAAAAAAAGAAAATTACCAGCCTGAAATATAAGTTTCAACACATGGTTTCACATCAGGAATCTTGCAACAGAAATTCAATGTAATTTGTTTTTTAGTATTCCAGCAAGCAAGAAGAAAAGGAAAAACAATGTCCCTGACCATTTTCAAATATATTAAGAAGGCCAAAACTCATGGCTTTTTGCAGGGTTTCTAAGGTTGGTAGTAAGAAATGGAGAACAATGGTTTGCTACAGTAAGAAACATCAGATCCAAACATCAAGTTTTCATCAGACGAGAGACTTGGATTGAATATTTATGAAACAGTGAATACTGCTAGAGGCACACAAAGAACAAGTGTATACTCCTCTAGCATTCAGATTACTCTGTCAAATGTAATGCTTATTTATTCACATTGTTTGGAAATAAATCATGCATTATCTCATAGCTTTGAGATTTCAATGTGATTGAGTGTTTTTTTTAGAATGACATTGTAGAGTAGGTGTCAGATGCCAGTTCTTGATGATATGAACGTGAAACAGGTAGAATATTTTGGCCTGATATGGCTGGTTTAAATGCTTAAGAGTTAAGCCAGGTCAGTCATCCAAAAATAGAGTCTATCCAACAAACTACCACATTTTAGTTTCAGTTAAACCCACAAGGTCAAACTGCAGCTGAAAGGAAGACCAAGAGAATTAATTGAATTGTCAGGAATGAGGTACAAATGTAACCCCTACAAATCTTTAATGATAAAATAGATCTTTATAAATAAGAGGTTTTGCTATGTGTTCCCCAGTGTTTAGAATATACAACATTGGTGCATGTGCTAAGTAATGAAAAAGGTTAGTATCATCAAGAGCATCTGGCCACAAAAAAGTCCCCCCCCCCCACACACACACAGACAACTCTGCTTTTTTCCCCCTCAAGGGTTTACATGCCCCAATATTAGACCCTTTACCTTAGTCAATGCATGGTAATCACTTAGAAGCTTTAAGCTTATAAAATAATATTATCAATATAGACACACACACACACACACAGAGTGGTGGATATCTGTCACTAGGGGAACTCATAGCAGGGTGAAATCATGTGATCTAGCTGTAGCAGACTGCTCATTGGTTGATGATATAATTTTGAGTACTTTTATGCACAAGTCCTTATGAGAGGTTCTCTCAAGGTAAATAACATGGTATTCTGCGTTCTAAAACAACCGCCATGTTAAGTTGGAGATCAAGATTACTTTTTCATATCTCTACATATATATAAAGCTGAAGTTGTCTGTGTATGGCAGGTTTGGTAGCCTTCAACTAACACTATTTCCTCCTAGACTCTGTGGTGCAAGTTGATCAAAATTGAGAGTATGAGAGAAGAAGGCTTGCTCTCCCTTCCGTAGAAGAAAAAAATTCAAATCTGACCATGTTACTACCAAAAATTATTTACATCAAAAAGATTCTTTTTTTCTCTGAAAATCCCTATTTTTTTTACAATTTTTTTTATTGCTGTGTCGCCATTTTTCGGTGTATTTCAACCAGAAAAATGATCACTTAAAGAGAATAACAAGCTACATAATGCAAAATTTTTACTTTTCAAAAATTCCAATTCTAAAGGGTTGAAACAAACCCGAAAAACGCTGGGCGATACTGCTAGTTAATAATACTTCTGTTGCCATTATCTATTTTTCAATAAGCCCATTGGCTATTTGTAACACCAGAGTTTGAATAGACACTTAGATTCTATATATAGTTGACAGGAGATTTGCCTGTTATTGCACTGTTGAACATCTGTCACTGAGGAACCCATAGCAGGGTGAAATCATGTGATCTGATAGATGAAGCAGACTATTATCTGTCAAGAATATAATTTCGAGTGTTTTTAAGAGATTCTCTGAAGGTAAATAACCTGGTATTCCGTGTTCTAATAGAACCTCCATGTTAAGTTGGAGATCAGATTACCATTTGTTATTAATACTTATTTCTTTACTACCCACAAGGTGCTAAACACAGAGGGAACAAACAAGGACAGACAAACGGATTAAGTCGATTACATCGACCCCAGTGCATAACTGGTACTTAATTTATTGACCTCGAAAGGATGAAAGGCAAAGTCGACCTCGGAGTTTGAACTCAGAACATAACGGCAGACGAAATACGGCTACGCATTTCGCCCGGCATGCTGACGTTTCTGCCAGATTGCCACCTTTGTTATTAATACTGCTTCTGATGCTGTTATATATCATCATCATCATTTAACGTCCATTTTTCATGCTAGCATGGGTTGGATGATTTGACAGGAGCTGACCAGCTGAAGAGCTGACCAAGTTCCATGTCTGTTTCAGCATGGTTTCTGACTAGATGCCCTTCCTAATGCCAACAACTTTACAGAGTGTAGAGGGTGCTCTTACACAGCACAACACGTGCCCTTACATGGCACCAGCACCCATAAGCCTGCAAGGTTAGGAATGCTCTGCTGGAGAGGGATGCAGGGAACAGCCTGTATACAAGGACAACAATGCTTTTATTTAGCAAAATAAGGTTAGCATTAGTAAAATTCCACCCTGTGCCATCCAGCTGGTCGTTACTTTTCTCCAAGGACAAGATTCAAAGTGCTGGAAACTTGTTCATTAAACTGATATAAATTATACCACAAGTTTAATACTTGTTACACATACCTAGGCATAGGAGTGGTTGTGCGGTAAGTAGCTTGCTTACCAACCACATGGTTCCAGGTTCAGTCCCACTGCGTGGCACCTTGGGCAAGTGTCTTCTATAGCCTCAGGCCAACCAAAGCCTTGTGAATGGATGGGTGTGTGTGTGTGTGTGTGTGTGTGTATGTTTGTGTGTCTGTCCCCCCAACATCGCTTGACAACCGATGGTGGTGTGTTTACGCCCCCGTAACTTAGCGGTTCGCAAAAGAGATCGATAGAATAAGGACTAGGCTTTCAAAGAACAAGTCCTGGGGTCGATTTGCTCGACTAAAGGCGGTGCTCCAGCATAGACACAGTCAAATGACTGAAACAAGTAAAAGAGATGCCTCATAGAATCTGCCTCTTTGGAATACAATAAAAACAAATCTAAAACAAAGAATTTATCCAATAATCAAAGACAAAGTTACTGACAAACCTTCATGATGACCATCACCAAGGTTGTTTGGAGGAGGCCAATTTTTTGTTATTGTCAACTGGGGTTGAAACTGTTTCAGTTCACCTGTTTTAGTTCCAACAACTAACTGTTTGCCTTTGGGACTCCAGCATACTATAAGACAAAAACAAAAAAAAAGAAAAAAAAGATAAAGAAAAAGGTATTAAAGAATTATAAATTTTATTTTCTATTTTTCTTGCATTTTAAGAGAAACTCTAATTTTTTTAATTGGAAACAGTCAGAAACAGAACACTAGACTGAATAACATCATATGATAATTAGATTTTGTCCATTGATGATGAGAATTCAAATTTCAGCAGGATTCATCATCATCGTCGTTTAATGTCCGATTTCCATGCTAGCATGGGTTGGACGATTTCACTGAGGACTGGCGAACCAGATGGCTGCACCAGGCTCCAATCTGATCTGGCAGAGTTTCTACAGTTGGATGCCCTTCCTAACACCAACCACTCTGAGTGTAGTGGGTGCTTTTACGTGCCACCGGCACGAGGGCCAGTCAGGAGGTACTGGCAACAGCCACGCTCAAATGGTGTTTTTTATGTGTCACCTGCACAGGAGCCAGTCCAGTGGCACTGGCAACGACCTCACTCGAATGTTTAATACTAATTATTTCAATCAGAAAAAGATAATTGTCAGGAGCTACAGAACACTAGACTGACTAACATGATACATTGTTTAGTTTCATCCTGCTTTGATCTGAATTAAGTTCTTGTTTAGCTTCTGGTCAGCACTGACCAAACAAAGACATTTTTGTATAGCAGACACTATACTGTTCAATGCAACCATTTTAATGTAAGAGAGGGATGTAGCTGCTATTTCTAGCAGGTTAAACAATCATACTAGCAAGGGTTTTTTTTTGTTTCATTGTTTTGTGTCACACAACCTGTAGGGAATGTATAGCAACAAGAAGAGAGTGAACCAGCTGTGATTTTGGCCCCTCACCATCGTTGTTTAACATCCAATCTGAACTGGCAAGGTTTCTACAGCTGGATGCCCTACCTAATGCCAACCACTCCAGAAAACAAAAATTCAAAAGTTAGGTGTGCACATTAGCTACATCCAAGTCATATTCCTTGACTGAATAGCACTGTCCAAAGATATCAAAATTGATTAAAATATCAACTCTTTAGCATTTAGATTATTGTCAAATGCAATGCTTAATTATTTATTTTGTTTTGAATTAATCATAACTTCAAAATTTTGATGACGTGACTGTTTATCTTTAGAATAACATTGTATGATAGGTGTGAGAGGCCAGATCTAGTCAGTTTGAACATAAGACAGGTAGAATATTTTTGCCAGATATCCAAGAGTGATCGTTTACAGAGCAGCTAACAGGCTTCCGGTAAAGAGCACCATTTGAGCGTGACCGTTACCAGCGTTGCCTTACTGGCACTTGTGCCAGCAGCACATGAAAAATCATTCGAGTGAGGTCGTTGCCAGTGCTGCTGGACTGGCTCCTGTGCAGGTGGCACGTAAAAAACACCATTTGAGTATGGCCGTAGTACCTCCTGACTAGCCCTCGTACCGGTGGCATGTAAAAGCACCCACTACACTCTCAGAGTGGTTGGCGTTAGGAAGGGCATCCAGCTGTAGAAACTCTGCCAGATCAGATTGGAGCCTGGTGTAACCATCTGGTTCTCCAGTCCTCAGTCAAATCGTCCAACCCATGCTAGCATGGAAAGCGGACATTAAACGATGATGATGATAATGACCAGTTTCAATACTGACGGTTTAAAGAACACTAGTCCCAAAAATCAATATTTGTAATGTTTTGTTGTTTCCATACACCTTCTTAATCTTTAAACTGTTTCAATCATTAAACTGTGACCATGCTGGGGCACTGCCTTGAAGAATTTTAGCTGAGTGAATTTACCCCAGTACAAGTTTTTCTAAGCCTGGTACTTATTCTATAAGAGCTTTAATAAATGTTCGTGAATAAACATATGGTATGTTAATATCATGCAGTACTCTGCAACCTTTTTACACTTACAGTACACTTACAGTTTTTAGAATTCAGTGGTATACCTGAACTAAAAATATAACTAAAAGAATAGGGAAAAAAATTAGATTCAGGTTACACTGTGGCACACCTAGCATCGTCTCGTGGTATACCAGTGTGCCGCGGAATACTAGTTGTGGAGCACTGATACAGTGTCATAAAAACACCAACTATTTCATTTGAAACATTTTTCTAATCTTAATGAAGTAAACAATTATGTTTTTAAAACTGGTACTTGGTCATCAATTTGTAGAAAAGCGGTAGAGAGGATTTAAACCTGAGCCCAGTCCAATAGTTTGTATTGGGAAATATTTTATTGAAGCCCCACCCTCCTTCAAAGGGATTTAAATTCTGAACACAGAGACAAAACTAATTAGAGCAAGGTATTTAGTCTAATGTTACACTGTTTCTGCCACTCTATATGGCCTTCAAGATGATAAAATTAGTAAGCCAATGAAGGTTTTTTTTTTACACAATCACTCAACCTGCTAAAAGTAGCAGGTAAATCTCTCTGAAATTACACCCATTCATCATAAAGAAGGATAAAACACAAAAGATAATGTAGTCTTAGATTTCACTAAAAAGACTGGATGGTTACAGCTGGAATGCCTTTCTTCAGGAATTTTAAAAAATTGTGGTGTAAAGAAAGCAATCTCTGTTATCCAACCCAAAGGAAATTCATCTAAAAATGTTGTAGTTAAAATAGTCATCATTTAGCTGTTCCAAAATAAAATATGAGAAGCTAAAAGCTCACTTACAACAAGAAGCACCAACAGACACTTCAGCAACCACTTTTACGTCAGCAGCAATCTTGAACATACTAACATTGCCATTTGAACAGCAGACTGCAAGTAACTCTGGCATTTTAGGATTCCAAGCAAGGTCTTTCACCTGGATCCCAGGCTCCATGCTGTGAACTAGGAATGGCCCGATATCTCCCTGTTAAGAGAAAGGTCTGGTGATTAAAATAAATTCAGATTTTTTTTCCCACTATAGCAACTGAATAACAACATAAAATAAAACAGAATATGAGAAATGCGTTAACAGACTTAGAAGAACAAAAATACATTTGGAGCATTAACAAAAAAATATTGATGTTTGATTTAATTTAGTATTTTATAGAAATTTATCAAGCCTAGAGACATAGTTAAAACAAAGATGACTAACAGGATTTAAACTCAGAATGACTAATAAACCGAAAGCAAAGCTAAATTTTATTAAATGTCATTAAAAGATAAAGAACAGCACCAATGGCTCCTTTTCATTCATCTGAAACCATTCCTCATTCTATGAAACTAACTTCCTGTTTAAAGGTGATCTAAATGAAAACCTCAGATCAAAATTTCATGTTTGTTTTTGTTCCAAAGAAAGATATTTTACAAAATTCTTCATTAGTTTCAAACTCAGTCATATAATGAGAGTTCATTCATTCAACTATGTCCTTCCCCTATAACTTTATAGTCTTGAGCCAATGCAGGAAACCAGTTTAATTTACACCTGTAAATTATTTATAAGTGTGCATGCTCTAAACACTAAAGCCAAAACTGCATATTCTAAACACTAAAACCAACTGTGCAGGTCTGTCTACACACACACACACCATCATAATACATGTGTGGAGGCACATGGCCTAGTGGTTAGAGCAGCGGACTCGCAGGTTCGAATCTCAGACTGGACGATGTGTGTGTTTATGAGCGAAACACCTAAGCTCCATGTGGCTCCAGCAGTAGGTAATGGTGAAGCTTCTGCTGACTCTTTCGCCACAACTTTCTCTCACTCTTTCCTCCTGCATCTTGCAGCTCACCTGCGATGGACTGGCGTCCCGTCCAGGTGGAGAACCTATACGCCAAGAAACCGGCCCTTATGAGCCAGGCATGGCTCGAGAAGGAACAAACAACAAAGATACATGTGCTTTTCCATGCCAGCTTAGATTGAACAGATTTTTCTGATGCAATGTCTTACAGTTGGATGTTCTTCCTGTCACTAAACCTCTCAGTCACTTCTTATGGGACATGATGTAATTTTCAAATTCTGAGATATATAGAGTATGTGTGTGTGTACTTTTGTTCTTTCTTTCAGTGCTTCAACCTATTTCTTTATTGCCCACAAGGGGCTAAACATAGAGAGGACAAACAAGGCCAGGCATAAGGTATTAAGTGCATAACTGGTACTTATTTAATCGACCCCGAAAGGATGAAAGGCAAAGTCGACCTCAGCGGAATTTGAACTCAGAACATAGCGGCAGACGAAATACTGCTAAGCATTTCGTCCGGCGTGCTAACGATTCTGCCAGCTCACCACCCTTCAACCATTGGCCTATACAGGAGCACTGTCAGCAAGAGTTTTAGTCATCCCGGAACAAAAGTTGAAGTCAACTGAGTCAGAAAAAAAATCCCAAAGGATTTTTGTCCAACACAGCAGACCTTGTTTTCCAAGCAGTTACAAACACAGGGGAGTTTACAGGTAACAAACATTACTCACAAGGTTTTGTCCAAGGTACAGTATTATAGAATCAAAACTAAGACACATGGTTGCAAAATTATCTTAACCACTTTGCCATAAATATATAACCTCTCGAAAGAGCGGTTCTTCATTCCTGCTCCAGAGCGTGGGCTGCGGGGTCACTCCAAAAAGCTCTATCTACGACGATTTCATCTCAATCGAAGGAGAGGTGCTTTCTCCGTGGAATAAGCTGCAGGACGAGATAGTGAAGATGCCGACAACCGCTCGGTTCAAAGTCTCTCTTGACCAGAAACGGCCTGAACTCTTTCTATGACCACCCTCCCTGTACATAACTCCCTGTCCCCCTACATGGCCTTGCTTTTGCTTTTTGAGCCAATAAATTGAATTGAATTGAATTGAAATAAACATAAACACAGCAGTTCATTGCATTATAATTAACTAAACAGAGAAATTTACTTACAGGATTGAGGAATGCTTTTGTTTCAAAGAAATATAGTACAGTTGTAGCTGCCTCAACGACAACAGCAAGAACAAGATCATCACAACTAATAGCTACATTTAGAAGTTTCCCACTGAGGCAAAAGTTCTTGAGAAGTGGTAGAGTTTCAATGATATTCTGGCTCCTTTGTTCAATATTTTCTTCGTCCAGTCGTAGAAGGTCCGTACTTTTGAAACCAAGCAAACCTAGAAAGTAAAAATAAATTAATAATGGCAAACTTGAAGAAGCTGTAAAAGAATAACTAAAATATTTGGACTGTTAGACACATCTAACTTCAAAATCATGTGTTTTCCATCTTTTGTAATCTCATCAGCTTTGCTGACTTTTGAGTCCCTTAGGACTGAGATATATGGCGCATTGCTATATTCGAGAAGACCCACCCATCACAACGGAATCGAGATCCTAAAACCAAGGTACCATGTAAATAGCATTGGCGTGGGTGCTGGTAGCATGTAAAAAGCGCCCAGTGCACTCTGTAAAGTGAATGGTGTTAGGAAGAGCATTCAGCCACAGAAATCAAGCAAAAACAAACTATGGAACTTGGTGCTGTCCTTGGCCTTGCAAGTTATTGTCAAGCCATTCAACCCATGCCAGCATGGAAAATGGATGATAAATATTGATGAAGATGATTAGAGGCCTGTATGAACATCAATATGGGCATCCAGGAAAAGGAATGTACAGAAGCCCTTCCTTATTTCTCTATTTCCCACAGGGGGCTAAGCATAGAGGGGACAAACAAGGACAAACAAAGTGATTAAGTCGATTACATCGACCCCAGTGCGTAACTGGTACATAATCTATCGACCCCGAAGGGATGAAAAGCAAAGTTGACCTCGGCAGAATTTGAACTTAGAACGTAACGGCAGATGAAATACCTATTTCTTTACTACCCACAAGGGGCTAAACACAGAGAGGACAAACAAGGACAGACAAACGGATTAAGTCGATTACATCGATCCCAGTGCGTAACTGGTACTTAATTTATCGACCCCGAAAGGATGAAGGCAAAGTCGACATCGTCGGAATTTGAACTTAGAACAAAATACCGCTAAGCATTTCGCCCGGTGTGCTAACATTTCTGCCAGCTCACCGCCCTTTCATTTATTTGATAGCAAGTCACAGAACGTCTGGTAAAAATTGGGGTTCCTGGGCAACAGCTTCAAGTGACCATGATTTAACATTGCATGGATGAGGAGATTCCTTTAGCAAAACCAACGAACATGTCCCTTTAGGATATTTTCCAAATTTTTCATCTTCCTTCTTGTGAATTTTTCTCCAATGCTGTTACATTCAACATTCACCTTTTAGATGCCTTATTCTTATACAAATTCATAGGCTGAGTTTGAAATCAAAACAATTATTATTTCAATGAGCTCTCACTTGAGGAGACCTGTCAGGCTAAGTGAATTTGCAGTCGTAGCTGATGCTAGTGTCACATAACTGGCACCCATGCTGGTGGCACGTAATAAACACCCTTCAAACGTTGGGCAATATACCATGCTTGGGAAGATCAGTCAAGCCAAATGAAATTGTCACATAACTGGCACCTGTGCTGATGACATGTAAAAAAAAACCCTCTGAACTTTGGGCCTCATAGAGGCAGTGACAAGTGACTGAGACCTTTGGCAATGTACTGTGCTTGAGAAGACCTGTCAGGCCAAGTGAGATCACAGTTGTGGCCGATGCTGGTGTTTCGTAACTGGCACCTGTGTCAGTGGCATGTAAAAAGCACCCACTACACTTTTGGAGTGGTTGGCGATAGGAAGTGCATCCAACAGTAGAAACAATGTCAATTCAGACTTGAACCTGGTACAGCTCCCCAGCTTTCAGTCAAACCATTCCAAGTCATGCCAGTATGGAAAATGGATGTTAAATGATGAAGAATAGCAGACATACTGTGCTCAATACTCCAAGAGAATAAGCCAATCAAAATATCGTGAAGGACAAAGTATTTGCATAAAATACAAGTTTAATATTTCGTTTTTGGATTTGGTTTGCAAGATTCTTTATATGAGTTCGTGTGTTGAAGCATATTCTGTTGTGTCTGGGGAGAGTCATTTTCTTTTTGTGCCTTATAATGTAACACACTCACAGATAAAATTTCCACTTATTTTTTTATTTTAAAAAAAGAAAGAAGTGGAAATTTTACCAGTGAATGTGTTAAATAATAAGGCACTAATGACTCTCCCCAGACACAACAGAACAAGTTTAATACATTACAGCAAAGGAGTACCTTCTTGGCCCTACTGTCCCGGATGCATTGTGTTTCAGGAAAAGACGTGTCAGTCATGGCTGGACTGCTGCTCACTGCTCAATCAGGGTCAACTGGGACTGAGGAACAATATTTTTTATTCCAGTTATGGAATGTGTTTGTGAATACTGTGGTAATAATTACTGCTATTATTACTACTCAGTTATTTCCATCACCTCACCAGCCAGTCAATAACAAAACTTTGGAATGATATATAAACATGGCTGACTCTTGATAAGCAAGTTTCACAATTGAAACAACTAATGACAAATACCAGAAGGAGAGTAAAGCCTATTTACGGCCAACTATTTCCAGTCTTCTGTATTCAACAATGTCACCAATTCAATAACCAGAATTACTTTAAATACATCGTTAAAGCCTTCAAGAACAATGAGATTCAACTTCTTTATTGCAAATAATAAAATGTGTTATGCCTTTTACTTCCTCTGATAAAGTTTTCTAGTCCCCATTATCTAATATTAGCACTATGACCCGGCAATGCCAGGTCATAGTGCTAGTGTATGCATATACAGCTGCATGCGTGCGCACATACACGCGAATACTGTCCAAATCTCTGACCAATCACATACAGCTAGCTGGCATTCAATTGGCGCATCAAGTTTTGGGCATTTTGATTGGGTTTTGGATAGAAAATTCACAAAAAAGTCACTTCTATTGATTTTTTAATAGCTTTGCGGGGTGACTTGGGAAATGTAAGGAGGTGCACGACCACCCTTGGACGGTTTTGAATGACTATAGAAAGTGCGAGCCCTCTCTAACTGAAAAATTGTGGATTTGTATAAAGGACACACATGCAGACATTTTGCCATTTATATATAGAGATTTCTAACAGGCAGAGCAACATTGATTCATGCTGATGAATAGAACTTTTCTTTGGTGGTGGTAGTTAGCTTTGACTTCAAAAAGAATCAGAATAGTCAAATAAAACACTGGTGACTACAGCATGGGTGTATAATTAGCCAATACAATTATCTCAGTGAGTCGCATTCGATAAATTTTTAAAAATTAATAATAGGCGTAGGAGTGGCTGTGTGGTAAGTAGCTTGCTTACGAACCACATGGTTCTGGGTTCAGTCCCACTGCGTAGCACCTTCAGCAAGTGTCTTCTACAGTAGCCTCGGGCCGACCAAAGCCTTGTGAGTGGATTTGGTAGATGGAAACTGAAAGAAGCCCATCTTATATTCATATGTGTGTGTGTGTGTGTGTATGTTTGTATGTCTGTGTTTGTCCCCCCCAACATCGCTTGACAACAGATGCTGGTGTGTTTACGTCTCCGTAACTTAGTGGTTCAGCAAAACAGACTTATAGAATAAGTACTAGGCTTACAAAGAATAAGTCCTGGGGTCGGCTTGCTCGACTAAAGGCGGTGCTCCTGCATGGCCACAATCAAATGACTGAAACAAGTAAAAGAGTGAAAGAGAATAACAAAAACAGTAACAAAACTACTTACTATTTCCAAACCCCGCAAAACAAAGTCCATATTTGCTTGAACAAGTCAAGAGAGAATTTCTCTGTTTATGGCTATCAGCAATAGGTTTGAATAAACGGAATTTACACAGCTGTTGGAATTCAAAATCCTGTAATTAAAAAAAAATAATTAAAAAAATTAAGCAAATTAAGAAAATCATAATAACAAATGTATGTAAATAATCAGATTTGAAAATTTAACAAGACATGTTCATGCCAACATGAACAAAGATTTCCAAAAATATCTCAAAAGCTTGACTTGGTCTACTTAACTTACATCATCATCATCATCGTTTAACGTCCGCTTTCCATGCTAGCATGGGTTGGACGGTTCAACAGGGGCCTGGGAAGCCAGAAGGCTGCACCAGGCTCCAGTCTGATCTGGCAGTGTTTCTACAGCTGGATGCCCTTCCTAATGCCAACCACTCCATGAGTGTAGTGGGTGCTTTTTATGTACCACCGGCATGGAGGCCAGACGAGGCTGGCATCATAAATATTAAGTCGTACGGAAAGTTATGAGTGGTTTTTAAGCCAAATCTTTTAATGCTTCATTGAATACACCATAAACATAACAGTTAAAACTTTGGCATTGCCTGAAGTGGTAGTGCATCTCTTCTTTGTTCCTGACTAAAAATAGATTTATCTTGCATTTCGGTTACCCTTTATTGTCATTTGAAACAGATAACTAAAAATTTCATAATTGTGTTGCAATGCTTTTCTTTTTTAAAACAGGAGAAAATGCTGCAAAGATGTGTAAAAACATTTGTGAAGTTTATGGCGGTGATGCTGTAGGTGAATCAACAATTTGAAGGTGGTTTGCAAAATTTAATGCTGGAGTGTTTAGCTTGGAAGATGACAGTTGCAGTGGAAGACCTTCAAAATTGGACTAAGATGTTTTGAAGGCAAAAAATCAAAGAAAACTCAAATATCACAAGAGAACTTGCAGAGGAGTTGGAAATTTCTAAAAGTACGGCTCATGAACACCTAGTGAAGCTAGGATACATTTCTCACTATAATGTATGGGACCCTCACAAACTCTCAGAAAAGAATTGCTTGAGTCAGTACTCTGTGATTTGCTTTTGAAACAGAATGAAAACATGCCTTTTTTGAAACAATTTGTGACTGGAGATGAAAAATGGATTGTGTACAAAAACGTAATGCAAAAAAGATCCTGGAGTTTGCGTAAGGATCCTCCAAAACAGCAACCAAAGACAAATATCCATGCCACAATAGCTATGCTTTGTGTTTGGTGGGAATCGTAAAGGCATTATTTATTATGAGCTTCTCCCACAAAACCAGACCATTAATTCTGATGTGTCCTGTTGTCAGCTGGCTAATTTGAAACAAAAAAAAAAAAAAACTCAAAGAATTGTGGCCTAAGATTGCCAACAGGAAAGGAATAGTGTTCCGACAACAAAGTTACATGGACTTGGCTAGGATCACTTACCCTGTCCACCATATTCTCCTGATACTGCACCATCCAACTACCACTTGGTTTTGTCTCTACAGAACTCATCGCAAGGAAAAACATTTAATGCTTTAGGAGCCAAATAGATAACTTTTTTTCTTCAAAACCAGTCAAATTTCATGTTGATGGAATAATTAAATTGCCTGATTAGATGGGCAAAAATCATTAATAATAATGGAAATTATTTCATTGAATAAAATTTATTGAAAGGCCAATTATTTATATCCCTTTTTTGCATATTAAAAAGACGCTCAGAATTTTCCAGATAACTTAATAGATATTATGCAACACTAAATTCTCTCTCTTCTAGAATAGTAACCAATTCAAACCATCACATCCATTCAGTCGGGACCCCCTTCTGTCACGACACTGACCATGGGATTGCAACTAGAAAGTTACCCTCCTAGTCTGGGCAAGGTTGTTTATGGTAGACCAGCGGTCACTCATGCATACCAGCCTCCCCTCTCCACGCCACCACCAGTGTTATCCAAGGGAAAGGCAAAGGCCGATACAGCTTGGCACCAGTGACGTCGCAACTCATTTCTACAGCTGAGTGAACCAGAGTAGTGTGAAATAAAGTGTCTTGCTCAAGAACACAACGCGCAGCCCAGTCTGGGAATTAAACTCACAACCTCACGATTGTAAGCTTGACGCTCTAACCACTGAGCCATGCGCCTTCACACCCATTCACACTTTTGTCTCAATTAATTTTGAAAATGAAGACTAGCAAAATAGTAATCATTATTAAGTTGGTGAGCTGACAGAATTGTTAGCATGCCAGATTAAATGCTTGGCAGCATTTTGTCTGTGTTTACATTTTGAGTTTATATTCTGCCAAAACTGACTTTGTCTTTCATTCTTTCAGGTTGATAAAATAAGTACCAGTCAAGCACTGAGTTCCATGTAATCAATTAGCCCCTTCCCATCAAAATTCCAGGCCTATAACAGAAAGAATTATTAAATTTGATGTTTGAGGCATAAACATATCTGAAATTTTAATGGAAGTTTTTAATTTAGGACCAGGAGCAGTCTCGAGTAGGTTGGTACCTTAAGGGTTAAAACAGTAGGCTCAATGATCCCTGTTTAAAAGCCTCCTGTAGAAGACTTCCTCGTTTCCTTATGTCAAGACAGCATCATAAACAAAACTTATTTTAGCCCACAAACAGTTGTTCACACTTTCTTCTTATAAACAGTTTTCGCTGAGAAAATAGAAGCACAGTTCTCTAGCTAAAATTGTATGTTGGGTTATGAGGACAGCTGCATAAAGGAGTGCCAATCTCTAATTGCAGAAGGAACCTGTTGAAGGAGTAAACCCTGGAAGACATGGGATGAAGTGGTGAGAAAGGATCTTCAGATGCTGGGCCTCACTGAAGAGACCTGAGCCAGTGGCAAGTAAAAGTACCCAGCACACACTGTCTAGTGGTTGGCTTTAGGAAGGGCATATAGCCATAGAAACCAAGCCAAAACAGACAATTGGGACCTGGACAACTCTCCTGTTGGCCAGCTCCTCTCAAGCCATCCAACCCATGCCAGTATGGAAAATATGTTAAACAATGATGATTATGTTAAACAATGTTGACTAGAGACCGAGACCTATGGAAGTATGCTGTGCGTGAGAAGACCCGGCAGTACAAGTGAGACCATAACCCATGGCCTCTACCTGGGATGTAGCCAGTCTACTTATGCATACCTTTCCTTCTTGGGACACAAAACTCTACTTGTGTAGACCTGTTGAGGCAATTGAGAATCAGAATCAAAATCGAAAAACAGCAACGGAAATTGTCGCTGTGATACCAGTGCAGGTGGCACGTAAAAAGCACCATCCGATCGTGACCATTGCCAGCCTAACCTGGCCCCCGTGCCGGTGGTACGTAAAAAGCACCATCTGATCATGTCCGTTTGCCAGCCTCATCTGGCACCTGTGCCGGTGGCACGTAAAAAGCACCCACTACACTCACGGAGGTGGTTCGCGTTAGGAAGGGCATCCAGCCATAGAAACATTGCCAGATCAAACTGGGCCTGGTGCAGCCTTCTGGCTTCCCAGACCCCAGTTGAACTGTCCAACCCATGCTAGCATGGAAAGCTGATGCTAAATGATGATGATGATGAGAATCCATTCTGTTCAACATACCTTTCTTGTTTAATCCCAGTAGATGAGATCTATGAACAAAAGCTCTTGAGCCATAACCATCCCATCTTTATTTTTTAGTATTATGTATCTATTAGAGTATTAGACTTAGATGACAAATTTTTTTTTTTTTTAGGCGGTAGGGTGTAATTCCCTTGCTATTATATAAGAGTTATAGCTGGTTTGTTTCAATGCAGTTGGGTGGTGTATATCTGAAGTGGAGGCGCAATGGCCCAGTGGTTAGGGAAGCGGACTCGCAGTCATAGGATCGCGGTTTCGATTCCCAGACCGGGCGTTGTGAGTGTTTATTGAGCGAAAACACCTAAAGCTCCACGAGGCTCCGGCAGGGGATGGTGGTGATCCCTGCTGTACTCTTTCACCACAACTTTCTCTCACTCTTACTTCCTGTTTCTGTTGTACCTGTATTTCAAAGGGCCTCTCTGTGTCACGCTGAATATCCCCGAGAACTACGTTAAGGGTACACGTGTCTGTGGAGTGCTCAGCCACTTACATGTTAATTTCACGAGCAGGCTGTTCCGTTGATTCGGATCAACCGGAACCCTCGTCGTCGTAACCGACTGAGTGCTTCCCTTCCTTATATCTGAAGTAAGTTGGTTTACATTTTCTGAATTATAATGTTTAAGCATCAACTTTTGTGAGTAAGCAAGCCCGGCCAGTGAAGAAGCTTCTACAAAGCTGGTCACCTTGGTGGAAATAACAGCCAAATCTCCCTGAAATCAAACTCTTCTTTATTAAAGAAAGACACAAATGTGCAACATGCCTTCAAAACTTCATTTGCAGTTATATATACAATATAATACACATAAATATATATATATTTTTTTCTAGTTTCAGCTCAGAGCTGCAGCCATGCTGATGCACCACCGTTTTGTGCTACGTGTGTATCATGAATTGAAGATGGGGAGGATGACTCCCCTTCACAAATACTGAGAGGACACAGAGAGTGTGTCTATAGCCAGCTGGAGGAGAAATCTTCCTGGAGCTACAAACTACAGTAGCATCCACCCTTATGGGTTAGCCATATTCAAATGGCAAATATGCGTCACGATCTGTTACCACTACTGTTTATAACTCGCTCTGAGATATATCATTGTTTTATATATATATATATATATATATATATATATATATATAATACAGTTTTCTAGTCCCCATTATTTAATTTGTAAATATTTACTTGATTCTGGTTTCAAAACTCATAACACAGAAAAACTTAACTCGCACATGTTGGAAACTTAGCACATGATAAATGACTAAGCAGCCATGCACAAAATATTACACAAAATTAACTTTCTTTTACTGTTTACGATCCTTTTCTCAAGTAACATGCACGTATGGCGCAGGAGTGGCTGTGTGGTAAGTAGCTTGTTTACCAGCCACATGGTTCCGGGTTCAGTCCCACTGCGTGGCACCTTGGGCAAGTGTCTTCTACTATAGCCTTGAGCCGACCAAAGCCTGTGAGTGGATTTGGTAGACGGAAACTGAAAGAAGCCCGTCGTATATATGTATATATATATATATGCGTGTGTGTGTTTCTGTGTCTGTGTTTGTCCCCCTAGCATTGCTTGACAACCAATGCTGGTGTGTTTATGTCCCCGTTACTTAGCGGTTCGGCAAAAGAGGCCGATAGAATAAGTACTGGGCTTACAAAAGAATAAGTCCCGGGGTTGAGTTGCGCGATTAAAGGCGGTGCTCCAGCATGGCCGCAGTCAAATGGCTGAAAAGAGTAAAAGAGTATGAAACGTTTACAAATACAAAATAGTTATGATCACCTTCGTGCAGCAAACCTTGCTCTCACTTTTTTTTTTACCAACTGTGTAAGATATATATGAAACAAAATCTTTGATAACAGCAATAATCAACAATTTAAAAAATGCACTAAGATGGCTAAAGTTTGACACCTGTTGTAATGGGAATTGTTAAAACAATTAACTTCGACAATTTTGCGCCTGTTATTATACCCGTCCACCACAGCAGAATTTGATACTGGTGCAAAAAAAAAAAAAAAAAAAACGAAAAAAAATCTACTGGTGCTCGTGTCGCGTTAAAAGCACTGGTGCTTGGTCCCACATAAAAAGCATTCAGTACACTTAGGAAAGTGGGTGGCATCAGGAAAGGCACCCAGCTGTAGAAACTATGCCGGAACAGATAATGGAGCCTGATGTAGTCCCCGGCTTCATCAACTCTGGTCAAATAGCCCAACCGATGCCAGCACGGAAAACGGACCTTAAATGATGATGGTGATATTCTACTTATCTGAACCTCACTGTTGCTTTATTGTGTCCCAATTATATGGCGCTCAGGACAAGTGTCTTCTATGACAACCCTGGGCCGACCAATATAAACGAATATATCCAACTCTACGTAAGTTTTTAAAACGGCAGTATATAATTTTAAGATTTAGTCACTATTTTTAGCAAGCTGCATGGTCGCATAACATCAACTCACGAAAAGATATTTTTGCAAAGGTGGGGGCTCCAATCACCAGGTTGAACGCATAGGAACAGTTACATTGAGCTTAAATAAAATATAAGGGAGTACGATCGGACAAACAGGGGGTTTAATTAAGTGTAGAGAAAGAGTAAGAACAAACTAAATAAACGGTAAAACAAGGGTTGTTTAGCCCTGCTTCAGTACACTTGTAAGGAAACTAGTTTTAACATTGGCCATCCGGTCCTTTTGCATATCTAGGACCATATTTTTCTAACGTGTCCTTGGTTTTTAGTGTGATAAGGGAAGAAGTGAAGAAACTTAGTTGATATTTCTAGCAAGTCGAGCGAAGAGCATGTGTAAAGGTTTCCTCTCGGATAAAAACGAAAATATTCAAATTTGAATCTCACACGAAATGAAAGCACGCTTTTCTCAACCACGTATTCCTATTAAATAGAACCAATTATTGTTTCATATTTTCCAAACATAAAACGGTTTTATTTTCTTCTTCTTTTATTTGTTTAGAACATTAAAATACTCGTCAAACGTTTTAAGATAAACAAGACTTGCATCATTTCGTGGAATTAGGGGTCAGTCCTCGTTATTCCTTGCAAATTCCAGTTCTATCACTGTCTGGCATATATTACTTTCATTTAGCTAGAAGCAGTAATTATACGTGTATGCACTGACTTACCTTGATATCTCGTTTAACTCCAAACATCGTCAACTTTGGATGGAAAATTTATTTACAACCCAAAACGACGCATTTGTGTCTGAATTTCAAGTTGTTCGCCTTTTGTACTGTGACTATAACGCATGCGTTGAACCGGTGTTACAGTACTTTCCGTCTCTTATTTATCAGAACACTGACTGGCTGCCCTCTCGGCACGAAATAGCAAAAGCACCCAAATCTTTCTCAAATTATACTGTATTGCAGTGGTTTTCAACCAGGGTTCCGCCAGTACAGTTCAGGTGTTCCGCAAGAAGTTACAAAACTGCTAAAATTGGCAGTAATTTTTAAGTCTCCTGTGCAGAAGACTATTAAATTATTGCACAGGGGTTCCTCGAGCCAGTGGAATGTTTCCTTGGGGTTTCGCTCCAGCAAAAAGTTTGAAAAGCACTGCTGTATTGTATTAAAAACGGACGCATTAGATGATGTAAACCTGTAAGATATAAAAAAAATAGGCGTAACTTCGGTATAAGTGCCGGATACATTTCAAGAAAGTGTTGTTTTTTTTTTATTATATTGGGGTTAGGGTTAGGGATAGGGGGCACTTGTCTATTGTCGTGGTCCCGGTTTCGCACACGCGAATTCGCGCGCGCGCGCGCCAGACGTAGGTACTCGATACTCGAGATCCTACGAGGTGACTTGCACAGTGCAGAATTCGCGCATGCGCGTTAACCCCCCCCCCTAAAAAAAAGGTGTTGGATTTCACTAAAAATATATATGTGTATATATAACATTTTCAATTTTACACAAAAAAATTACATAGTCGCTTTCCTCGCGGATTTACAGATAAATGAATTAATTACTATTTTACAGAATAAAATTAATGAATTAATTATATAAATTAAATAATTCTTGAAAATTAATTAATATTATAATATTTTTTTTGAACAAAGTAAATAATTTATAAAACTTGGTTAATAATTTTTTTCACAAACGCGAACGTATATAATTTGTGAAACTTTTTTTTTTTTACAGACGTATATAATTTGGTAAACTTAATGAATTAATTTCTTCTCATCATCATCATCGTTTAACGTCCGTTCTCCATGCCAGCATGGGTTGGACGGTTCGACCGGGGATCTGGGAAGCCAGAAGGCTGCACCAGACTCCAGTCTTATCTGGCAATGTTTCTACAGCTGGATGCCCTTCCTAACGCCAACCACTCCGAGAGTGTAGTGGGTGCTTTTTACATGCCACCCGCACAGGTGCCAGGCGAGGCTGGCAACGGCCACGGTCGGATTGGTGCCAGTCGAGGCGGCTCTGGCATCGGCCACGATTCGGATAGTGCTTTTTACGTACCACCAGTCCAGGGGTCCTGGCATTTGCCGGGTGCCACACTTGCCCCAACATGTCTTCGCAAGCAAAGGGGGTTGGCATGGGTGCCTGTCGTAGGATGAGGTTCGATATCAACTTCGCTTGCCTCAACAGGTCTTTGTGTATAAATGTATAAATTTTTCGCACTAAATTCTTTCCGTAGAATTTATCAAAAAACGCGCAAAATTATTCCGTAGAATTTATCAAATTAAAAAACGCAAAATTAATATATTTTTTGAAATTGCAAATTATTTAGAATATAAAACAAATGAAGTTAAATTTTAAAAATAAATGTCATATACTTATACTCTGTAAGGTGCTGTGTTCACACTTCAATTTACTATTTTCTAGAAATGTTGCTTTTCTAATTGAAACAATTTTTCTCAATCTCCATTTAAAAGTCCATAATGCCTCTTGAGACATATCAAAATGAACAACTTTGAATTACGCGGCGGCGGTGGTGGTGTGTGAGGTTCTAATTTTTTTTTCTGATCTCTCTTTGCCCCCCTAGATGGAGGTGTGGTGGGGAGACAGATGAAAGATGTTTCATTCTCTACTATATATGTATATATATTATATATATCTATATATATATATATATATTTCTTAACCTACACGATATAGTCTATAAATTTGGGATGTTTTTGAAAGATAATATATTATTGTCATCAGAATATATATACTTTCTCACACTACAATTAACATATATTTATTTTAAATCGTTCATCTTTTCCCGCGACAACAAAAATTGGGCGCGAAAATTTTTCTAAATATTAGCGGAACTGAGATAAAGAGGGGGCAAAGAGAGATCAGAAAAAAAAATTAGAACCTCACACCACCACCGCCGCCGCGTAATTCAAAGTTGTTCATTTTGATATGTCTCAAGAGGCATTATGGACTTTTAAATGGAGATTGAGAAAAATTGTTTCAATTAGAAAAGCAACAGTTCTAGAAAATAGTAAATTGAAGTGTGAACACAGCACCTTACAGAGTATAAGTATATGACATTTATTTTTAAAATTTAACTTCATTTGTTTTATATTCTAAATAATTTGCAATTTCAAAAAATATATTAATTTTGCGTTTTTTAATTTGATAAATTCTACGGAATAATTTTGCGCGTTTTTTGATAAATTCTACGGAAAGAATTTAGTGCGAAAAATTTATACATTTATACACAAAGACCTGTTGAGGCAGGCGAAGTTGATATCGAACCTCATCCTACGACAGGCACCCATGCCAACCCCCTTTGCTTGCGAAAACATGTTGGGGCAAGTGTGACACCCGGCAAATGCCAGGACACCTGGACTGGTGGTACGTAAAAAGCACTATCTGAATCGTGGCCGATGCCAGAGCCGCCTCGACTGGCACCAATCCGACCGTGGCCGTTGCCAGCCTCGCCTGGCACCTGTGCGGGTGGCATGTAAAAAGCACCCACTACACTCTCGGAGTGGTTGGCGTTAGGAAGGGCATCCAGCTGTAGAAACATTGCCAGATAAGACTGGAGTCTGGTGCAGCCTTCTGGCTTCCCAGATCCCCGGTCGAACCGTCCAACCCATGCTGGCATGGAGAACGGACGTTAAACGATGATGATGATGAGAAGAAATTAATTCATTAAGTTTACCAAATTATATACGTCTGTAAAAAAAAAAAAGTTTCACAAATTATATACGTTCGCGTTTGTGTAAAAAAAATTATTAACCAAGTTTTATAAATTATTTACTTTGTTCAAAAAATATTATTAATATTAATTAATTTTCAAGAATTATTTAATTTATATAATTAATTCATTAATTTTATTCTGTAAAATAGTAATTAATTCATTTATCTGTAAATCCGCGAGGAAAGCGACTATGTAATTTTTTTGTGTAAAATTGAAAATGTTATATATACACATATATATTTTTAGTGAAATCCAACACCTTTTTTTTTTAGGGGGGGGGGTTAACGCGCATGCGCGAATTCTGCACTGTGCAAGTCACCTCGTAGGATCTCGAGTATCGAGTACCTACGTCTGGCGCGCGCGCGCGCGAATTCGCGTGTGCGAAACCGGGACCACGACAATAGACAAGTACCGGGATAGGGTTTGTGTTAGGGTTAGAGTGGGAGAAAAGAGTTTCTGTTATCTTCGGAAATGTAAACAAAGTCACGTGTGGGCGAAGTTTCGTATGTCGTAGATCAGATTTCCGTCGATTTCCGTAAAAAACTTTTATTTTTTTACATAAGTAATGAGAGCGAAAGAGACTAAGAGGAAGCGATTTTACGACGAGAAGGTTTCACTTTGAAGTCGGCCTGTGTGCGTTTGATGGGGTGTGGGAGACAGACAGTATGTTGTGTAAGTGAAGTGCTTCTGTTAGTGTGTGCGAAGAGACAGAGAGAGTAATGTGTGAAAGAGAGAGATAACTGATTTTTTTACTCGGTGTATGTGTATATGTATGTATGCATGTATGTGTGTGTGTGTGTGTATGTATCTATGTATGTGTGTGTGTTTATGTATGTATGTATGTATGTATGGCCGGCATAGACTTTTCACACAGAACATTACCAATCGGATTTTGTCACTTTTCCTTACACATTTTGTACTGTTCGTTCCTTTTGCTGCACAACACAATGTTTACACATGCATATATATGCATGCTTGCACCCAGTTTCTGTGCACCTCTATAGACTATTACTTTTTTTTTCCTTTGAATGCAACTCTTTTCTCATGAGAAGAATATCTCCTCATTTTATAACTCTCCCATCTTTTTCTTACCATTTCACCATCGTCACATCAACAGAGACATTAAGGCTGCACAGTAGCAGTCGACAAGGCATGTATAACGATTAAATAAAAAAAATTTTGTCTATATCTTCGATCACTGTCATTATTCCATTGAGTCAACCTCATTATTTTCTACATAGCAGACTGTTACATAAACAGGCGCCGCAAGGTAATCTTTCGTTTTAATTCGAAATAATGTAAACACTGAATCGGCCATACATACATACATACATACATACACACACACACACACGTACTTACACACACACACATACATGCAGACATACATATTCACATACACCGAGTAAAAAATTACGATGAATCGGCCATACATACATACATACATACATAAACACACACACATACATGCATACATACATATACACATACACCGAGTAAAAAAATCAGTTATCTCTCTCTTTCACACATTACTCTCTCTGTCTCTTCACACACACTAACAGAAGCACTTCACTTACACAACATACTGTCTGTCTCCCACACCCCATCAAACGCACACAGGCCGATTTCAAAGTGAAACCTTCTCGTCGTAAAATCGCTTCCTCTTAGTCTCTTTCGCTCTCATTACTTATGTAAAAAAATAAAAGTTTTTTACGGAAATCGACGGAAATCTGTGCTACTACAACCGAAACTATGCCCACGTGTGTACTTATACCGAAGGATCGCTAAAATACTTTTATAAATTAATATCCACCGTTTGAACTTTTGTGACGAGTAAATAAAACGCATTATAGAAAAGAAAGAAATATTTCATACTGCTTAAGGCGGCGAGCTGGCAGAAACGTTAGCTTAGCGGTGTTTCGTCCGCCGTTACGTTCTGAGTTCAAATTCCGCCGAGGTCGACTTTGTCTTTCATCCTTTCGGGGTCGATAAATTAAGTACCAGTTACGCATTGGAGACGAAGTAATCGACTTAATCCGTTTCTCTCTCCTTGTTTGCCCCCTCTGTGTGTAGCCCCTTGTGGGTAGTAAAGAAATAGGTATTTCGTCCATCCTTACGTTCGGAGGTCAAATTCCGCCTTTCATCCCTTTTGGGATTACTCTAATAATAAAAAGAATACATAATCCAAAAATATCTAAAACTATCTTAGGGTGGGATTTGAGAAAAACTTCGCTGTTATTTCTAGCAGGTCGAGCAATCAAAGTGGCGGGTTCATCACTGGAGAGACAGTAAGCATATCGATCATAATATAGCAAATTAATATTTAATCGTCTGTTTGTTTTTTTCTTTTTCGTCTGTGTTCAGGTCCCAACTGTCCACTTTCGTGTATATTCAAATTAGATTAGTATCTACTATGCTTCCTTACTAGCATGACGGAGACGTAACCCCACTTCCCACATTTTTTTTACGGAAACTTGCGTTTTCGGTTGTGGAGGTTCCAATTCTGAAAAAAAATGGCTAAATTCCCATCTACAAAATTTCAATTTTTCAAAAAAGAAAAGAAGGAAAAAAACCAACCCCCACCTCTCGATTCTACGGCTTTCAAGCAAGCTATCCACATGCTAGAAATAACAGCCAAATCTCACACAAACTCTTTTTGACACATACATATATACTCTGCATCGAATGCCTTGCTGTATAAGTCTTTGCCTTTCCCTTGGACAACATTGGTGGCATGGAGAGGGTACGCTGGTATGCACAGGTGACTGCTGGTCTTCCATAAACAAATTTGCCCAGACTTGTGTCTTGGAGGGGAACTTACTAGGTGCAATCTCATGGTCATTCATGACCGAAGGGGATCTTTACCCTTTTCCCCTACAAAATATTAGTAACCACACAGGTCCTCTACAAAAACCTGCACTACCGCACCTCCTTCTCATAGATCATTCTCTTGTCCGCTGGCATGAAGCTGACCCCACCCCCACAGGACTTGTAGTTCTGCGATGTACATGGCAACCTCAATAGACAGGTGGTATGAAAAAAAAAGCACCCAGTCCATGTTGTAAAGTGGTTCATATTAGGAAGGGCATCTAGCCATAAATAGGAGACAAAACACAGACATTGGAGCACAGTGCAGTTCTTGGACACATCGGATCCTGTCAAACAGTCCAGCCCAGGCCAGCAAGGAACATGGATGTTTGATGGTGATGATTTATATATTTTTTGTGAAAATGTTCCCGAATATAACAACACGACAATCAAGGTAATAATGAACATAATTATAAGCATGCGTGTATGTATAGATAGTAAATTGATTACATATTTCTTTCATTATTTTGTCGCAGTTTTTTTTTGGTTTTTTATTTTCACCCAACAAATTCCTACATGATGAAAAACTACACTACCTGAAGCATATATGAAGAAAATTTTAATTTCTCCCCTCGCCACTCCAATTTCTTCATTTTTACCTTTTCTTCAAATTTTTTAAAATCCACATAGAAATTCTACGTGGATTAAAAAAAAAATTGAAAACAGTTTAGTCGAGCAAATCGACCCCAGAACTTACTTTTTGTAAACCAAGTACTTATTCTATCGGTCTCTTTATCCGAACCGCTAAGATGCGGGGACGTAAACACACCAGCATCGGTTGTCAAACACAGACACACATGTGGGGACAAACACAGACACACATATACGACGGGCTTCTTCCAGTTTCCGTCCACCAAATCCACTTACAAGGCCTTGGTCAGCCCGAGGCTATAGTAGAAGACACTTGCCCAAGGTGCTACGCAATGGGACTGAACCCGGCTCCATGTGGTTGGTAAGCAAGCTACTTACCACACAGCCACTCCTTTTTGGAAAGTTTCCCTTTATTTTAATAACATAATTTTCTGTTAATATATGATTTTCTCTTACACAAACACGCATCGATTTTTGATTTCGAAATATTTAAAAAAATTGGAAATTATAAAGAGAAACAAATGGCAGAATCGGACTGTCCATATTTTAAAACCAAATACTTTTTAAAAATCGAACAATAATGAAAAATTTGGGAATTAGGTGGGATAATATTGAAAAAAAAAAAATGTGTTGGACAATCGTATTAATTCCATTATGCAGGAGACAGAATCTAAGAAATAATGAAAATTCTCAAGAATAAAAATGTTATGAGGAGTTTTAGTTAAGTGCTTCGATCAGAACTCTGCCGACCTGTTTTTTATATTGTAATTCGTGTTTGCTGTGAGCGTAAACCTGATCTTCAA
Organism: Octopus sinensis; assembly: GCF_006345805.1. Classification (NCBI taxonomy): domain Eukaryota; kingdom Metazoa; phylum Mollusca; class Cephalopoda; order Octopoda; family Octopodidae; genus Octopus; species Octopus sinensis. The sequence continues at coordinate 41,082,337 of NC_043004.1, read as the reverse complement.
TATAGAGTTAAAAGGAAGTTTTTTTCAGAAATGGTCGTTTAGCTGTTGTTTCTAGCATGTCGGGGGCAACATTTGCGTCCTCACCCTTACTTTTTTTTCAGAATTTCTTCGGATTCCTCTGTTTTCGATATAGAAGATTAGGATTTTGCAGTAGAAACTCATTTTTCAAAATTTTAATTTCCCCCTCCTCACCCCAATTTTAAAGTTTTTAACTACTTTCGAAAAAAAAAAAAAAAATTTTAAGAAACACTTAAATCCCATCCCCCAACCTCCACTTCCTCGGTACTATTTAAGAAGGGTGGTGGTCACTCGCGCTAGCTAGTCGTGACTAGTCGATCCTTTGTTTTTTATGTTTTATTTACTTTGTTTTAAAAAAAATTATTGATTGCCAAAAAAATATTTACTTTGTGTAAAAAAATATTTATTTTGTGTTTTATTTACTTTGCTAGGTAGTCATTTTAGGATCGACTAGTCACGACTAGCTAGCGCGGATGCGCGACCACGCAAGTGCGCGCACTGGGACCACTCTTCTTAAATAGTACCGGAATTTAAAATTTCGAAAATGTGAATTTTGGGCAAAATCGTATTCTATATCGAAAACAGAAATCCTAAGAGATTTTTGAAAAAAAATAATAATAAAATGTTGAAATGGGTGGTGTGTACACGCTTTGCCTTCACCGTACTTTCTTCTATTGTCCTATTTAAACATGTTTACAATATTTCTAAATTTCAGCCAATTACAAAGTTTACAAAAAGAAGGAAGAGCAGAGTGAAGATATTTTACTTTTCATATTTCAGCTTTTGCTTCGTACAAAACATTCAGTGAAATACTGACGCAACACGTCCAACGCACAGAAGACTTAACTTACGAACAGCTAAAAAGAATTTTGGCGCGTAATTTTAGCTATCGACCTGATGGAGTCAGTGAAAAAGTTCATATTCTCCCGCGAAAAAGATATCACGTGATATCTTTTTCGCGGGGTTTAAGTTTCTACAACTATTTTGTTCACGTGTATTAGGCGGGGGGAGGGGATGTTGTATTCGTTTTCCCTGTCATTGACAGCATGGTTACCTTTCGACATTCAACATGCTGCTCCGCTTATACATGAATTGCACAATGAAGATTCGGGATTTTTTCTTATTCAGTTTAAATAATCTTTGTACGGACAATTCGCACTGCTCAATAATATAAAACGAAGATAAATTATTTGGCAATCTTACGGACCGTAACATCGCCAATATTTTACTTATTCTACAGGAACCGTCCACCCTTACCAACCACTTCCTATTCGTTTCTATTAACATTTTTTTTTTTTTGTTTTTAGTAACACTGTTGATTTGAAACGAAAACATGATACTAAAAGGAATATCGCTTTAAAAGTATTAATTTCACTGTGAACATTTCTATACATTTGAAATAATAACGAGGCCAATTCAATGGACATGCATTAATTCACGCACGGACACTTTTTATACCATACTCTTGATTGTTTTTGTCTGCTATATTTACTGCAAAGAAAACTATCTGGACAACATAAGCTGTTTATGTTCATAAATATATTTACGAATTCACCACTGATTGCCCTTGCTGGAGTTTGTTTACCTGCCATATTCAAGTAGTAACAAAAAAAAAAAATTACTGAGTAGGTTGCATGGGCAAAGTTATTTCCGTGAAATAGCGAAACGGTTGGTGCGCATATGAAACCCATACAAAGCAGTCGAGGAAATGAAAAAACTTAAACACACTTGCTTAGATATAAAGAACAGTTGCTACATTATATAGATTTTATTGCAAGTTATTTATTTGAAATTTTTTCGATTGTTGATTTGGTGAATACATCAGAAAAAAAAAACCTCTACATTTTGTTTCGCTGTACATTTTGTGATATAGTTACCACCGACAACCATGTTAGCTGACCCTGTGGAGACTGTCGGACATTTGAGTTTCACCACTCGACCAAAGCGTCTTAGAATTTGTGGTGATGGCAGTACCTACAATCATCGACATAACGATGTTAGCGGATCTGGTTGTAAAACCTTAGAATTACAGGGTGTTATTGATCTTCTCAAACAATACGATGACTACGAAGGTGGCGTCAACTGCAGTATTTGCGGTAAGTCAGTTTATTTTAGCTTATCGTTCATATACACTTGCATATTTGCTGTAATTTCTTTTCATAAATATGGGTGTATAGGTACCGGAAGTACCGGATACATTTCAAGAAAGTGTTTTTTTTTAATATATATATGGGGCTTAAGGTTAGGAGTGGGAGAAAAGGGTTTCTGTTATCTTCAGAAAGGTAAACAACGCCACTTACGGTACCTATACCGAAGGATCGCCCGTGGCAATCTTACGGTTCTAGTATATCGCATTTTCAAAATTTCAATTTCTCCCTCGGAATTTTTTTTCTTTCCGGAAATACGTAGAAAAATAAGATAGTGATTCTGAAAAAAATTGGTTTGTAAAATTTCAGTTTTCCAAAACACATACACACACAGTGGAGGCGCAATGGCCCAGTGGTTAGGGCAGCGGACTCGCAGTCATAGGATCGCGGTTTCGATTCCCAGACCGGGCGTTGAGAGTGTTTATTGAGCAAAAACACCTAAAGCTCCAGGGGATGGTGGTGATCCCTGTTGTACTCTTTCACCACAACTTTCTCTCACTCTTACTTCCTGTTTATGTTGTACCTGTATTTCAAAGGGCCGGCCTTGTCACTCTCTGTGTCACGCTGAATATCCCCAAGGTTACACGTGTCTGTGGAGTGCTCAGCCACTTACACGTTAATTTCACGAGCAGGCTGTTCCGTTGATTCGGATCAACCGGAACCCTCGTCGTCGTAACCGACGGAGTGCTTCCATCCCATATACACACACACGCCTTCAAGCAGGCTATCCACATGCTAGAAATAACAGCCAAATCTCACAAACCTGCGATAACAATGTAATCAAACTACTCTCCTTTCTGCAAAGATTTCTTTCGGAGTAATTGCCAAAATTAAAGTTTTTTTTTTTTCTCCTTAACTTTCGAAACAACCGTTCATTTTTCACATTTAGACGGCGGGATGGCTGGGGAATTTTAGGTCGGAATTTTTCATAAAAAATTAAATTAAAATTTGAATTTGTTTATTTATTTTCCATATTCTAAATCTCCGTATTTTCCCACATAGATTGATGGGGGAAAATTTCGAAAAAAGTTTAAAAGAAAAAAAACTTTAATTTCACATGAATTACTTATTTATATTAGTGCGGGAAATTACTCTGAAAGAAATCTTTGCAGAAAGGTGAGTAGATTGATTACATTGTTATCGCAGGTTTGTGGGGTTTGGCTGTTATTTCTAGCATGTGGATAGCCTGCTTGAAGGCCTGGGGCTATATATATGTTTATATATATTGAAATTTTACAAACCTTTTTTTTTTTCAGAGTCGTAATCTTATTTTTCTATGTATTTCGCAAAAAAATTAATAAATTCCGGGAAGGGTGGGGAGTGGGGGTAATTGAAATTTTGAAAACGCGATTTTTTTGAAAAAATACTTTTCGGAATCGGATCCTCCCATAACTAAAAAACGTGGGATTCCTGGAAAAAAATTTCAGGCACTGTCATGCTTTTAGTTGTCAGAAGTGAAAGTATATAGCCATTTTACCGGAAGTTATGACGGAAAAATTAGATCTTGTGAATTTTCCGAAAGTCCCTCCCCACCCCCAGGATCGTCAGCGTACATTTTTTTCATATTCGTTTTCCACACACTACGTAACCCCCACCCCCTTAGCTGATTTTTTTTTTTGTTCCCGGGCGAAGGTCTTTATATTGACCAAACAAAATTAGATTTGACTGTTATTTCTAGCATGTGCATAGACTGCTTGACGGCTGCTTACCATCACACACACCACTTGCAAAGTTTCACTTTTATCGTCGCAGTTAACGCATGAGCAATGGCGAAAAGGGTTTCAAAACTTCCTGTTTATGCCGTAGATTGCGAGGGGGAGGGTTTTTTTTTTTTTTTTGAAATCTTTGGAATTTTTTCAGAATCACAGTATGGGGGTGGTTTCAAAATGCCGATTCCCCCCCCCCCCCCATCACCCTCTTTTTAATTTTTTTCTCTACACAAACCTCTGTTTTCGATTACGGAGAATACAAATCTGCAAAAAAATTGGCAAAAGTCGGTATTTTGAAATTCCCCCTCACACTACTGAGTGAAAAATGAAGAAATTGGGGGTGGGGTATTTCAAAATACCGATTTTTGGAAATAAAAAAAATTTTTTAAAGCAATAATTGCGAGAAAATGTGTGTGTGTGTGGGGGGGCTACACCATTCCTCTCCCCTGCAGTATGCGTCATAAACACGAAGTTTTATGGGGACATTTTTTTCTGACGGGTGGGAAGAGGACTTTCGAAGAGAAAGAAATTCATAAATTATTTTTTTTTGTTTGAACTCAACCACAAACTATTCAGATGGAAACAGTCTATCTCCAACATCTTAAGGAAGGAATCGAAAATAACTCCAAACTTAACCAAGGCCCAATATAAAACACTGACCAAACTAAAAAGCAAAAATCTTGTATACTTACCATCAGATAGATATAGGAAAAGAAATATGCGTGATTTCTTGTGAACTATATGATAGACTAGCACTAGAATATTTAAGCAATGACAGGCTATATTCTGAAGTGACAGATATAAGTGCGACCAGCATTGAGGAGCGAATTAACACCGTATGGACAGACATCTGTAGACGGAGGCAAATACATAATAAATTTAAGAACAACTTCATCACCAAGAACAGTAGAATACCCAGATTTTATCACCTCATTAAAACGCATAAGAATAGCGACACGATCCAGATTAGACCCATCGTCTTCAGCGTGGAAGGACCTCTATTTAAAATATCCTGGTTACTTTCTCACATCCTGAAACCCATACTCTCCACCTTTCCTGGACACGTCAAGAACTCCGAAGTCATCAAAAGACTGCACCAGGTGCCCCTACACCAACTCAGGCAAAACAGATATGCCCTTAGTGTTGACGTTGTCTCAATGTACACAACGGTGCCAGCACACTCAGCAGTCAACCTATTGACTGACTGCATAATAACGTCCAACATCCAATGCTTCGAACTTACCGCAGCTGATATACTTAAACTTTTGTCCATCGTGGTCAACACCTACTTCTATTTCCAGGACCACATACACAGACAACAGGTTTCCCCATGGGATCCAGTCTGTCGGGCCTACTAGCCATCACTTATATGAACCATCTGGAACGTCGAGCACTTAACATCTGCTGCTCATGCGCCTTTTTCACCAGATACGTAGATGACATCCTCATACTCACATCCTCCCGTGAAGAGACTGATAGAATATTACGACGTTCAATAGCATGGACATGAACATGAAGTTCACTACAGAACATCCCGACATCACTGGATCACTAACACTACTTGACTTCAAACTGAATATAACGAAAGAAGGGGAGATCCACATCGAGTTCTACAGGAAAGCGGCCAGTAGAGATATGTTTGTCCAGTACAATTCAGCACTTCCACTCGGTGCCAGAATAGGACACGCCAGAAATGTATCCAGGGTAAGTGCAGCAGAACGGAGGACAAGGTAACCCACACTACATGCTTCCTAGATATATTGAAAACCAACAGGTATCCTAGATCCATTGTAAGTCGGATTATGTACCCAGGACAACCAACATGCTGAACCATAAGATTAAACTTTGCCAAAATATTTCATGACGTAGTTGAAAAATGGAGAGTGTCTAATGGCATTGTCTGAGATGGTACCACTTATTGCTCTGGCATGGAACTAGCATCAATCACTGTCCGGTGTGTTTCTGAAGACATAAATGCTCATGAGGATTTTCTTGGTTTTTATAATTCTCCTGACTTACAGGATAGCTTTTTCACCAAGGATCAAAACACTGCAATGCCAAAAGAAGTGTGTAGAGGATCTTTTCTGTTTGATTTTCACTTTACAATTCCTTCAATTTTGTCCCAATTGATTTCAAAAACGTGTAATGTCCACATGAACTAAATCAACAATATGTTAATCCAACATTTCACAAAACTTTATTCATTAAAACTCCCATTGTTGAATGTTTTGTTGTCATAATGTCATCATGTACAAAATGCCAGCTTCCAAATCCTGTTTTCTGATTGCGTGAGAATGATCAAACTTTAAACCTCTGTAACATTTTTCTAAAGTTTTTCTGGAACGAGTGAATAACATCAGATTCAGCATGGAAAATTACACCAATATATAAAATATGAAAAATTTCAGAAAGTGAAGCCAAGCAGAAAAGATCCTAATATTTAAAAATATTCATTTGGTCACATTCCATGAGAATATATTGGTCAGCCTATTAACTTTTCAGCCGACCCTCATGATAAAAAGTTATTATTGAATCTCTGTTTGTTTTGGTATTGAGATTGGAAAAATCCTCCTTGTTTGTAAAAATTTTGTTCCTGGGCCACTGTATGTATATGAATTGAACATGTGTGAGAGAGAGTGTGAAGGTGTGTAATGTCATGTATGTGTAAGTGGCACTCTCTCACAAACATTTTTTCATATACACGCACATACATATATACATATGTATACATCCTTTTTGTATGTATGTATTTGGTTGGCATTTTTTGGGGGTTTTTTTTTTCTGCATGTATGTTCTAAGTGGCTGGGGTTCATTCTTACCTGCTTCCTTTGTTTCTGTAAAATCCAAGTTAGCATGCATGTGTGAGTGAGTGAAGATATGTTCTGATTTTTTTTTTGTTTTGTTTTATTTACATGTATGTCTAAGTGGCTAAGGTTCGTTCTTGCTTCATTTGTTTCTCTAATATCCAGCTTAACATGCTCTTCTATATTTTAGAACTGTTGAAGTAAATTTCTGAGAAAATGTTTTGTGTGCTGTAATTTTTCGGGGGTGGGATTCAGAATCTCAGTTTAATGATTGCCAGTTCAAAAGGTACTACTAATGAATTCATCATCATCATCGTTTAACATTCGCTTTCCATGCTAGCATGAGTTGGACGATTTGACTGAGGACTGGCGAACCAGATGGCTGCACCAGGCTCCAATCTGATCTGGCAGAGTTTCTACAGCTGGATGCCCTTCCTTACACCAACCACTCCAAGTGGGTGCTTTTACGTGCCACCAGCACGATAGCCAGTCAGGCGGTACTGGCAACGGCCACGCCCAAATGTTGTGTTTTTTACGTGCCAGGAAGGCGACGCTGGTAACAAACACGCTCAAATTGTGCTTTTTATGTGCCACTGGCACAGACGCCAGTTAGCCGCTCAGGCAGAACCATTAAACAAAATCTCAAATGGTCATAGTCCTTTGGTAGCTTTTTACATATACAATATATGAATTTACTATAGTTAAATTAACTAAAAACCACAAAATGTGCCTCCACCATTTCTTCCCAAGTCAAACAACTGGGTAATATGCTCGATGTTGGTTGGATTTATCAACCCTACTCATATTTGTTATAACAAATATTCACTAGTGGTTTCATCTCAGCGCCAACACCAGGTTGTTCATTAGAAGACAGAAATAAAATCTGTCTTTTGTCTTTGAAAGCAGTAACTAAAATATTTTCTTTTTGCATTTGTAAAATGTCCCCTCATTTTTTTTTTTTAGTTTTGTTTTAATTTCATGGGGTAAACCTTTACGGTTTCCCATAACAGTACTGTACGTCTAAGTACTTACATGGGCAAGATTTTCTGCCAAAGCCACTGAAGAATAAAAAAAAAACGATCAAAATAGAGGTGTTGGTGCTGATGGTTCAGTAAGAGACCATACTACATCATGTCCCAATCTACGTGGTCCGTTTCCATTATATTTTTTTACCTGTATAAACATCAAAGTTTACACAATATCCAGTCTCTGATTCATAAACTTTCCATACCTTGATCTCCCATTCAGTAGGTTTAGCAGGCATGTACTGCCGAAAATGTACTCTGCCCATATAGCCTATCATGGCTTCATCTACATTGAGATTTTCCCCAGGTAGATACACAGCTTTATAATTATTAACAAGTAAATCAATTACAGGGCGTACTTTGTACAGGGGATCGTAGTCTGGGTCGTTTTTGCTTGGGGTCATTGGCAGAATCAGTTAAATGCAAATACTGAGTTATTTTCGAATACCTTGTCTTCGGCATTATACTTGAGATATATGGATTGCCATACCTTATATCAGGACTCCAGTAGTTCCAGTCGAGGAAGCTGTTTAACACCAAACATAATATTGATTGTAAAAAAAAACGCTCTCATTTCCGCAGTATAAGTTGGCTGCCATAGTGGATCGTTTCTTCCGTGAATAGAAATTAAACGTTGCACATATTTGTTTCTTTCCTCTGCAACATTTTCAAAAAAAACTTTCTGGTAAAAATTAAAATAGTCCAGTGGTTGAGCATCAGGAGGTAAATTGTGTTGTGGACCAGTGTTTTCTGTGAAGTCAGGAATAGTGATTGGGCATTGTAATCTTGAACCATGTTGCCATGTTTATGATATCACTTTCGTTTCCAAAATCTTCCTCATCTGATGAATATTCACTAATATCGATATCAGATTTGTCCGAAGACAAAATACTCTTGTTTTCATTTATATTTTCTATATCGTCAAGAGTAAAACCTTCAAAGTCGGAATCGCTACTTGCTGATGCCATTTCTTTAACAACTAAGGTACACACTTCTCTTCAGACATTGAAAATAAAAAGTAAATTAGCATTTATAATTTTCAAATTTTGGGTAATTTTATCCAGTTGAAAGCCACAGGTATATAGATACCTGTTTCTGTAGTAACAAGCCATGCTATTACCATGCTACCTAGCCATGTGGGTTATTTTCGTGTGTGGAACACAAATTTGTAATGATTTTTTGAAAAGTCCAAAAAATATAAAAATTATGTGATCGGAATTATTGTAACGTGCATGGAATAAATAAATATAAAATAACATATTTCCATTAATTTTAGGCTAAATTAATGCATTTTATGAAATTCATAGAAGTATTATTTTTGTTATAACATTGGCGACAAAATTCCTGCAATAAAGAACCAGACACTCCATGCATATTGTGATAATTTGCCTTTGTATGATCCCACATACCTTCCACTATGTTCATGTGAATTGTTGCATCATTGGGATCAATGAAGCTCGCACTGTGGTTCACACTAGAATGATGTGCCAGGGCATTATATGCCTACCAACAGTCTGTAATTTAGTTCCTGGCTGCATGTGTCTGGTAATTATAGGCAACAACGTGGCTGCACTTATGTCTTGGACAGGGTCTAAAACGCATTACTGTGTTTAGTCATTCGAAGAACCCAGTGGCCTTGCCGATAGCGACTGCGATGATACCTCCTGGGCATAAACTTAGATTCATCAATTTCAACAACTACATTCTGTTCTCCAAGTTGTACAGAATTATCAGTGCACAACGTGGCACAAATATCGCGGAGGTAATTGTACCAATTATCAAATGGTTCGGATCTTTACGGTTTGAACGGCAGTTTTTAACATAATTTCTAGGTAGCTAGAAAATTTTAAACTTCGTATACTGGTAGAATGTGTTTATAAAATATGTTTTTCTCTTGGCTTTATTGAGAAAATTCTATAGTTTGTAAGATATTTGTTGTTTTTTTTCTGCAATTTCAACCAATCACTGACGTCTATTGAGGTAAAAAAAAAAAGCATTCTGTGCCGTATGAATATGTCCCTCGTTTAAGAAACAGATTGGGTTTATTTACATTTATGAAGAAAAAAAGATACCCTTCCCCCCACCCCTAACCCTAAAATAGATTGATACTAGGGTCATAATTATGGGTGACAATTTCATATGACACCACTAGAAAAAACTGCCGTTCAAACCGAAAAGATCCAATGGTTCTGATGCAATTCCAATTTCACTCATTACAACATACTGCAATCCATATTGGGCCAGTGATACATCAACTCTAAGAGGAGAGTCAACAGTGAATGGGCACCCCCAAAAAACGGGATCCTGTCTAATGCTTTGATAACTATGGCTAACAAAACACCTCCACATTTTTCCTTCAGATTCTCTATAGCACAGTGAAAGAAACACACTGGTTACAGCATTCTGAAGAATTGTGGATCAATCCCACAGGTGCCAGGGATTGGATCATTGAATTCTTGTCTTTTATTATGACATGAATGTCTTGTAGATTGGAATTTAATTTCAGACCATTCGTTAATAGAGATGACAGATTCAACTATCCTATATCGTCCAGCCATCCGAGGTCAACTTTGCCTTTCATCCTTTCGGGGTCGATAAATTAAGTACCAGTTACGCACTGGGGTCGATGTAATCGACTTAATCCCTTTGTTTGTCCCCTCTATGCTTAGCCCCTTGTGGGCAATAAAGAAAAAAAAAGAAATAGGTAGGGTTTGAAGTGGGTGTGTTAAAAGGAATCTCTCTTTCACACACACGTGCACATGCTAACCTGCTAACAAAGGATGCATGTAAAAACGAACCCCAGCCACTTAGACATACATGCAAAAAAAAAAACATCTGAACACACACCTTCACTCACTCTTTCTCTCTTTGGTGCGCATATATACAAAAAAATATGTATGTACGTACGTGTATATGAATGATGTGTGTGTAAGAGAGAGGAAGTGAGTGCCACTTATACATACAAAAAAATACACATATGACATCGCACACCATCACTCACTATTTCTCTCTCTCTGAGACATGCACTTACATCCATTTCATATACACATACATACATTTTCACTTTCTCCTCTCTTTCAACTTCCTGCTCTCACTTCAAAGCAAATGTTGCCTTCCTCTCTTTCCGGTTCTACTCTTGAAAGCAAGTTGTCACCTTCCAAAGAAAAGTAAAGAAATAAATTTTTACGGAAATTGGCCTGGCACCTGTGTCGGTGGCACATAAAATCACCCACTACACTCTCGGAGTGGTTGGCGTTAGGAAGGGCATCCAGCTGTAGAAACACTGCCAGATCTGACTGGCCTGGTGCAGCCTTCGGGCTCCCCAGACCCCAGTTGAACCGTCCAACCCATGCTAGCATGGAAAGCGGACGTTAAACGATGATGATGATGATAATACCACATGCTTTCATGACAACTTTGCTAACAGTAACAAAAGAATGCCACATATTTTGCCCCAAAAAATTTCTGTAAAAAGTGAAAAATTGGAGGTAGGGATTGAAATTTTGAAATGCTGATTTTTGCCAATGTTTTTAGATTCGGAATCTTTGTAACCAAAAACATGGGTTCCTGTAGAAAAAAATAAGAAAAGAATGGAAGCAGTTGTGGTGATGGTCTGGATTTGTTTGGTAGATTGAAACTGAAAAGAAGCAGTCATATGGATATATCTTTCATATAGGTGCAAGCATGCCCATGTGGTAAGAAACTTGCTTCTCAAGTACATGGTTCTGGGTTCAGTTCCACTGCATGGCACCCTGGGCAAATGTTTTCTACTATAGCTTTGTAAGTGGATTTGGTAGATGGAGACTGAAAAAGCCCGTCATATAGAGTGTGGTTGTGTGTTTACATCTCCGTAGTTTAGTGATTCGGGACCCATAGAATAAGTACTAGGCTTTAAAAAATTAAGGCCTAGCATCAATTTTTTGACTAAAACCCTTCAAGGCAGTGTCCCAGCATGGCCATGGTCAAACAACTGAAACCAGTAAAAGATATGTGTAGCCTCATGTAGACAGTGTTTAATCAGACAAGTTTTGTTTCCAGTTTTCCATGAAAAACATTTATGGTTATGAGAAAATATCTTGCTTGGAAAAAGCTGAGGTTTGGCAACAGGAAGAGCATCCAATCATAGGAAATCTTCCTCAGTAAATTCTGTCTACCCCATGAAAGTATAGAATATTGGTGACAATATGCCAAGTTGCTATGCAGTTTCTGTCTGATTTTACTGTGGTCAACTGGAGGCAATAGTAGAGGGTATTTTGCCAAGGTTTGTGCAATGGGGCTGGACTTCCCCACACAACCCTGCCTGTATTTAAATTGAGAAGCTGAAGACATAAAATGAAAGCACCCAGCATAACACATTTATTGGTTCTTAAGTTTGGTTTCACAGAAATGCCCATTAGTGTATAGTAGGTATTAAATGAAAATGTCTTGCTTATTCCAGGTTGACTAGGTAAGATGCGTACTTAGTCTTAAGAACCAGCAGAAAAATAACCTTTCCGGCATGAACTAGTCCATTTGCAATCACTGGGCATAGGGAATAAAGTGATCGAAAAAAAACTAGTTTTGTATTTTTTCAAGTTTGTTTTATTATTTAGTATATGCAAGTTTACAAAACTCTTAAAATGACATTGTAGAGTAGGTGTGAAAGGCCAGATCTTGTCGGTTCAAACACTAAAACAATGGGTCATAACCATTTTATTTATGGCCCCCTTTGATAACTTTTTTGCCCCCCCCCCACCTTTTGATGTTTAAAAACCATTTTTATTGATACTTCTTTCATAATTTCTATTTTGTTTTTCACACATTCACATTGTGTAGTTTGAAGTATGTAAAATGTTAGGAAAAGAAACTGCTGTTTCTAGCAATACATGGTCTGATCAATAAGTATCCGGACTATTGCTATAGTAACCTGTGTATCTTTTTGTTCAGCTGAAAGTATTTTGGCACTAACTTGGCAGACAAGAGTCTCATACCCAAATCTTCAGTGATAATGGACTGAACTGAACTATAACTAATCTGCACATCCTCTGGTAACTCATGGATGGTGATTTGACAATTTCCCCTCACAGCTGTATGCACATCAGTGATGTTTTTCTCAGTTCTGCTAGTTGCTGGTCTCCCAGAACATTTGTCGATATCAGCATTTTTTCAGCCATCTTGGAAATGTCTAAACCATTCGTACACTTTTGTGCAGCTCATACACTCCTCTCCATACACTTTTTGCAACTTTGCATAGGTATTGCTATGACAACTTTCTCTGTCATGGTCAATGCAACAATCACACGCTACACACCTTCCTTCCAAGCACTGCTGTAATCAGTGGAAGTGAGCTAGAACGTTAAAACTTAGTGCGCATACACAGCAGAGTTCAAGGTCAACCTGTGCCGAGTAGCTTCACTCTGTGTGCTTTAGCTTCGTTACTATGGCAACAGTCCGGATACTTATTGATCAGACCTCATAAATACATCTAAATCAAATTTTTTCATAGACCCTTAAAATACTACTGTGGATCCCCAAATTTACTATTTTACTTGCATGTTCTAAAAATAAAGTCAAATCACCAAAATCCCCAAAGATATGAAAATAATGCATGATTAATTCAGATATGTGAATAAACAGGCAATATATTTGACGGAATAACCTGAATGCTAAGGGTTAAAGGCATGCAATGTGGTTTGAACTGAGAACCTGTGTATGTGATACTAGTCAGCTTGAGTATTCTCAGTTGATTCACTTTTGTAGGTAAATCGCCCAAACACTTTAACCTCATGGCTTTTGTGCTTTAACACTAATGTTTACGTCTTGGTTCTTTTTTTTTTACTTGTAGGTAAACTCTACAAGAGCAAAGTATGTTTCATTAAGCACATTTGGGAACACAGCATCTACTGGGACCTCTTTGAAGGTGAAAAGAACCACGATAGAGTCCTTTCCATACAGGCAGCTATCATCCTTTACAGTAAATACCAAGGAGAACCGACAGCCGACGGGTTGCTGTCCCACCTGTTGGTCACAGCTCCTAACAGCCACGAAAAGAAACGAGAGAAAGAGTCTCTTGAGCAGTGCGAAATGAAAGCTTCAAAGGCGAAAACAGAGAAGAGGACATTGTCTCCTTTGAAACGAAAGAAGTCCTTTGAAGATTTGTAAGTAACAGCCATAGAGTAATTTTTCAATTTAAGGTAAATGGGAAAAATTTGAAGGAAAATTGTTTGTTGAAAACAACTGTTGGCTGATGGATTAAATTATCTGTCAGCATTTTTGTCCCTTTTTTTTTCTGAATTTTCATATAATTTTTCATCCCTCTGGGATTAAAATGAATACCGGTGGTAATGTATTAGTCAATTCAATTGACTATGCTAAGTTAACCTTTTTTTTTCTTGAGTAAATAGTTTCTGATCAGGATGCCCACATAAGTTGGAATTTTTCTGTTTTGATGGGGATTTTTCAGATTTTTTTTTCTCCTTCTTGACAACACCCTTGGAAATGATCTTTTGAGCAAAAAGAAGAAGAAACGTCCCCCATCATTTCCAAGAGTTTTGTTTAACCCTTTCGTTACCAAACCGCCCAAAGCCGCCCGAAAAAAATTTTGGTTTATGAAACCAAACCGCCCAAAGCCGCCCAAATTTACCTATTCATATTTAAATGAGAATATCAGAGCAAATCTCTTCAGTACATTCGTGAAAACACGTATTATACTTCGTAAACAGTTCAACTACAGTTTTGTACAATAATCGAAGTGTAATTTTAATTCCGTGAATTTTGGGAGATTTTTTTCCGAAATTTGTTCCTATTGTGTTTTCAAAATTTGTAATTCTGACAAAAAATGGATACGAATTTCATTATATCAAGCAGCGAGTCAGAATTCGAAGGATTTTCTACTGAAGACCTTCATAAATCTAACTCTATGACTGAAAAAAAAAAGCACATGGTATTTGATAATGAATCTGATGTTTCATTTTCTGAAAGTGAAAACAGTGAATCTGAGATCTCCGATAGCGATAAAGAAAACGAATTGGCACCTGAATGGAGTGAAAATTTAAAAACTGTTTCTTTCGGTGATTTTTCTGCAGAAACTGGACCAAGCTACAGACTTTCCCAGAAGGGTAAAGCCTTAGGCTATTTCTATTTACTTTTTCGAATGAGCCTATTTGAAATCATTACAGCGAAAACGAACCGTTACGCTAAACGTAAACAAAACGAAAGAAAGGATAGTTTATTTCCCACAACCTTAAATGAAATTAAGGCCTATTTTGCCATAAATATTATTATGGGTATCAGAAAGTTACCCAGAATAACAAATTCTATCGTAAAATTTTGTTGTATACCCAATTGAATATTAGCTAATATTTTCTATAGCGATGTTTGAACAAAATTTTAATAATTTTATATTTTGTGGAATTTACCTGTATCTACCTGCAAATAGAGTCACTTTGTGACAAAAATTATAGTATAGAATTGGTTGAGAATATTTCATTAAATTATCTTCCAAAAATCAGATTAATATATCGATAAATAAAAAAGTTATAGTTGTTTAATGAAACCAGACTAAATTTATGATTACGTTAGAAATTAATTGAAACACATAAGGGGTGTAATTTGGTCAGAAATATAGTAACGAAAGGGTTAAAAACAAATCTGAAAAATACCTGGCAAAACGGAGAAATTCCACTTACATAGGTATCCTGATCCGAAACTCCATCCCCAAGTTTCATTAATACCAAAACAATCAAAAACCACTAAAACTACACTATCATTACATTTTTACCATGAAAACCACACCATCACTGCAATCAAAACTATATTCTATCGCTACCTTATCATCTTCATGAATGAAGACTTCTATGAAAATGTTGAAATATGTTAAACATGTTTTTTTTATGAAAGGCTGTGATATTTTATTTATTTATTTGTTGTTTTTTTTTTCCTTCTTTCTACATTCCCTCCAATTTGCTATTATAGTTTATTGTCAATAACCCTTATTTTCCAAAAGTGTTGGTTGGTATTTTTCTGGAAGGTTGAGCAACCACAGTTTTTTTTTTTTTTTTTTTTCCTTTTTTTTACCTTCTTTCCACGAGGATAATTTCTTGAAGGTATACAAACCTCTACATTTTCACTTGATTTACATAAATACAAAACACATTTCTCTCTCACATTTCTCCACCCCTGAAGTCATGGCTGGGATACTTTCAAATCCTGTATGTTCAATCAAGGTTGACATAGTTCTAATCAACATTTTCATTTGAAAAAAAAAAAAATAATCATTTAACCTGCCTCTACACTACATCATCATCATCATCGTGTGGCAGCTATGTTTCCTGTCACCTCCACAGTCTTATGAGAATGATTTTAGTGAATTCCCTGTATTTTCTAGTTTCTGTATATGTGAATATGCATACTAGTGTGTGTTTGTGTACAATTGTTTAAATATGAGCTTGTCTTAAGATTTTGCAGAAACCTTCATTGCTTCTATCTTTTACTTGTTTCACTCATTAGACAGCAGTCTTACGTCGGCACTGCCTTAAATTTTTAGTCAAATGAATCGAACCGAGACTTTTTAATCTTTCGTTAAGAAGTGGTACTTATTCTATTGATCTCTTGCTGAGCTACTAAGTCACAGGTGCACAAACACACCAACACAAGGTTGTCAAGTGGTGGTGAGGGGGACAAACAGACACACACACACACACACACACACACACACACACATATTTGTAAAAAATGAAGTTTGAAAATGCTGCTATATTAGACAAATTTTAATTTAACATGTTTCGGTTCTTGAAATGACGAACCTTATCAAAAAAAATTTTTTTATATATAATAAAGAGAGTCCATGCTATATGTTTAAAGAGTATGATGTAATAGTTCATAATTGTGACATATATTCAATAGAGTCAAATATAAAAAATTCATATATAATATTCAATAGAGTCAAATATAAAAAATTCATATATAATATTCAATAGAGTCAAATATAAAAAATTCATATATAATATTCAATAGTCAAATATAAAAAATTCATATATAATAAAGAGAGTCCATGCTATATGTTTAAAGAGTATGATGTAATAGTTCATAATTGCACTGTTCACTTGCGTCATATAGTTCCAAACCAATCAAAACCCAGTCTCAACGAATATAGTGAAAAGACTCCTAACTGTATCCTGTTAGGAAACCAACCAAGCCACGGAAGAAACATGTCATCATTTTTTTGACGTATCGAAATTAGATCTGACCCATGACTGTATCCTGTTAGGTGGCTAGTCCAGCAGAATGAGTAGTTTGACCACGGATGAAAGACGTCATCAATGTTTTGACAAATCAGAATCGGGTCTGACCCATAGCTGTATCGTGTGAGGAAACCGACCAAGCAGGGTGACAATAGCTTGACCACTGAGGTAACACGTCATCAATGTTTTGACGAATCAGGATTAGATCTGCTCGCAGAGAAAGAGATCTTTTTATAAATTTTTCCTTCCCTAAGACATATCACTGTCAGCGTGAGTGACTGTTTAAGGATCTGAGAAATTGTAATTCGCCCCACCTCCATTATTATAATTCTCTCACTGTGGCCGTAGCAACAGTGACCCCGGTGGTTGTGGTAGAATTTCATTTTTCTTTTTCGGAGGACCAATGTTTTGTTTTAATATATATATATATAGATAAGAAAGTTGGTTTGTGAAAGCACGTGGGTGAATATATAAAAAACAGTCAAGAGTGAAAAAACTACAGAAGGCTTAAATGTTAAAAAATATATATATTTGCGTCAATATGTCTGAAGAATATTAGAAAATTAAAAAAAAAAATTTTTTTCTCTTATAATGACATAATTTAAAAGAAAGACCGGTTTCGCGTGTAGCTTTTCAAATTTCTTGCGACGTTATGTTTATGTTGAATAGAGTTTTCGTTATGTTTAAGTTCAGGAGAGTTCTAAATAAGGGAAGGTAGTGAGTGATTTCTTCCGGTGTAAGGGAGATAATCGCTTAAAAATTTTTTCCTTTCCCTTGGTGTGAATTTCTCTGTATCAGTATGTTCGGATGGTTGAGTCTGGGCTTGTACTTTTCAATGAAGAATGTTTCCTTGTTTAGTCTAATTTGTGTTGATGATCCGAAAGCACATTGGTAAAATGGAAAGATTAAAAATTGTGGTAGTAGTTGCTTTGCGCATTTCTCAATGTGCTCACTAAAAGGTATCATTCTATATTCTGGGAATGCAATTTGTTGTCAATGCAGTGTGCATCTACATCTGAGTGATAGTCCTGTGGAACCCACGTAGTCTTGGTGGCAGCCCGAGCATTTTATGACATAAATTATGTTTTCAGAGGCACAAGTAAAGTTAGATTTGATCTTGAATTTCTGTCCCTCTTTAAAGAGGAATTCTGATCCTTCTAGCAGGTTAGGGCATGTTGCACAGTTCGATCTACCACATTTGTTTTACTTTTGCATCCGTAATTTCAGAAGACAATTTTGCCTTTGTGAGAATCTTTTTAAGTGATTTAGGCTGTTTGTAGCTTTTAATGATTTGGTGTATGTTTAGAATTTCCTTTAATTTGGGGTCTTTATGAAGTGTTGGTAAATTCTGGGTGATGATGGTGAAGGCTTCTTTGTTTCTGGGGTTGTATGTGGATATGTAAGGTAGTATTTTCGGGGAAGGTGTGTTGTTTTTTTTCCTTATTACTAGGTTCCAGCCTGTGTCCTGGTGTCCCTGGTCCCTCGCTAAAAAATGTTGGGTGTAATTTTGTTTGTATGAGTTGCCTGTGAGGTTGTGTGGTATTTGGTTGGGGGAGTGGTGGTATTGTTGCCCCCGATCGTTGTGTGTGTGTGGGAATCTATGGTTGATTTTGTTTGTGGTGTGTGTAAAATTTCTGTATGGGAAATATTTTTGTTTCGAATTGCTTGTATGTGGGATGTTGCTTGACATAGTGTTTTTTTGCGTTTGTCTTGTGTTTAGTGGGGACCAGTAATTTTGGTTCATGGGGTAGTAGTGACTTGTGTGTGGTGTATTTCTTATTCTAGTGTCGTTTTGTGCTGTATGGTGGTTGGGTCTGGTATTAGGATGTTGTTGGTGTGTTCTGTTTTTGGTGTAATTTATTTCATAGACGCGTCGTCTGTCAGCTAGTTCCCTGTTAGGTCTTGCGTGGTTTGCAAAGGTTGGTTGTGGGTGATTTCTGTTTTTAGTGTATGGAGGATAGTTGGGGGTTGTTTGGTTTTTCTTTTTTATTTTTTGTAATTTTCTTAAGGAAGGGATTATTTGTACCCAATTCATTTTTGAAAGTTGCACTATATTTTTGGAAGAAGTCCATGTTTTTCTCCCAGCGCAGGAGAGAATTTCTCTCTTCTTTTTCACAGGTATCCTTCCAATGATCTAATGTATTTTAGAGGGGTTGTCCCTCGGTATGTTTCTGTATTATATTGTGCATCTCCTCGTCTATGCTTTTAAATTTTTCTTCATTTGTGGAGGCCCTTAGTCTTAGAAGCTCTATTTCTGATCTTAAATTGAACAGAGCTGACTTTTCCCTAATAGTTCTCTGTCCGTCAGGCTCGTTAGGAATTAATTTTATCTGGAATTTGCGTGGGAGGATAATTGGTGTTGAGTTCATCCATCCCTCGTAAATATCTGCTTTGTTGGAATTTTTTATCATGTTCCAGAAGGCGAGTTTTCTGTTGTGCAGGTTTGTATTCCAAATGTTTCCTATTTTTCTTTTTGCTGGGTTAATTTGGGTGTGTATGATGTCCTGCTGTGTTTCATTTGGTGCGTGTTTATTATTTTCGGATTTGTTGATGAAAATTGAATTTAGTGTTGTATATAACAGTTGCAAATCCTTACTAGCCTGGTCAGTGTAGCGAGTTGTATCTTCATTGCTTTTACTTTCCCGGGCGAGTAGGTTTGATTCCTCGATTTTGTTGTTCAGGTTAATAAGCTGTGTATTAATATTTTTCAGTTCTTTGAGTATGTCCTCATTTGTGGTTTTATCCGAGGTGTTGGTCTTCTATATATATATATATATATATAGCGGTAATGGATCCTTCAACACAGCCCAACCCAAACACTAGAAATAGCAGCTGCTTCTCCCGTTGTTTCTAGAATTGACCGCTGTCACCGTTCCTCTGTTCCATTGAGACATACAGCGCGCCTTTGGTGGCTTAACCCAGACTTCCTCCCCTATTTTCACGTAAGCAGGTTCCTTCTCTTCTTCGTGGCCCTCCAGCGCTTTACTCGGGTGCCTGCATTCATATTTAAATACAGCTCTCTGCGGCACAGATTCTTCAGCTTGTCCGGATTGGGGAGACAAGTTGTACCAACTAACTGCTTCGAGTGGCGAAATGTGCCCTCTTTCCGCTATGGCCTTGACTGTCCGATGATGCCTCTCTATGATCCCGTTACCGCTGGGCCTATACGCTGCTCTGAACAAGTGACACACCTTCCACCGGTTAAGCATATCCCTCAATGCGCCGCCCCGTTGTCCATTAGCAGTTCTTCCACGGGACCTCTCTCTAAAAATATGCCGTTCAAGATCTGCGCAATCTCGTCAGCAATGCCTGTTCTCAACTCCCTCCACATGGCCAGCCGCCCCGGCCCGCAGTTGACCATGGAGAGATACATTCCCTGGTGGTAGTGCGTCACATCCACAGCTAGCCTTTTCCAGTTGTGCTCCACCGAAAGGTTTCCTTGCTCATGCCCACATGGAGCAAGGTCAATGGACTGACACCTGTCGCAGCTCCCGACCACTTTCCGGATGCTTCTCCTTGTGATGTCAGCATCAATTTTCTTTGCCAGATACAGGGTCCTGTCCACACCCAAGTGATGCATACCATGCAGTCTCTTCAGTTCAGAGTCATCCAACCGACACGCCACAGCTATCCCTTTCCGGGCCTCCTCCAGTTTCTCCAACCACACCCATTTCACCCTGGTCAGTGCGTCCGCCCTGTTTTTCTCCAAAGGCACGAAAACCACGTTCAGCTTCAGTCCAAACTCGGCGATCAATTCTCCTAGATGGTGCTTCACCAACATCTCCGCAGCACCTTTCATCCAAACTCTCCTTACACCGGTGATCACTCCGCCCGCTACCTCCTCCTCCCAAGAGACAAGAACCCCTTCCTCGATTCACCTCTCCACCTCGTCTTCAAACTCGACCCTGGCGTGGCCTTTCAGGGTATGCTGGTAGCAGCTCACTCTGTTTTTCAGCATCGGGGGCTCGTTCTTCCATCGCCACTCTATCGTCCACCGCTGACCATCAAATGCCGCCTGAAAATCTTTGTCCTCGATGGTGTAAGTGGCGCAGTCCCTCACGGGGCTCTGCTCTCTCTGGCGATCCTGACTCACAGTGCACATGCCCCCACGCTTCCGAACGTGACCTCATCTCCCACAATACTGACGCCACCGAGGCAGTTGATGGTGTCCATCCCCATCACCACATCAACCCCATCTATCACGCGTTCAGCCACAATTACCTGCAGCCTTAGCGTTGCGCCTCCCACCACTATCTCTACCTTGCTGCTGCTTTTGCAATGGATTTCGCTGCCGTCGACAGCTCAGACGCTACTTGCCCCATTCCATTTCTTTGTCACTCTTGAAGTCACACGGGTGGTCTTGCAGCCCGTATCCACGAGGGCCTTGAACATCTTCCCCTTGGCCTCGACATCAATTAATGGCAGCATCTCCAAAAGCACCTCTACTCGTTTGCGGGGCAAGTTCGAGAGGCAGCAACTTCCCTGCGGTCGTTTCCCTGGTCGCAATCACGTGCGATGTGCTCTGTCTGCCTGCATTGATAGCAAACGGGCCCCGGTTGCGTACACTCCCTCACCATGTGCAACCCCTGACATCTAAAACACTGACCTGAGAACGGCTGCTGTCGTTGCACGGTAGACTTCTGCACGTCTTTCTCCAGCCGTCAGCTGTCTTTACGCAGCTCCGTCACCGCCATCGCTATCGCCTTCCACCCGGAGTGTGGCATCAACACGTGGGCTTGAGTCACAAGTTCGCTCAGTGCCATCTTTTTACTCCCAGGCAATTGTTGTAGGTGAATCCCTACGTCATCGGGGAACCCATTTACGAATGCCAGTTGCGCTGCTCACTCCAGCCCTTCTCCGTAAACCCAGCCAGCGTCGCTAACCTTTGAACTTCTGCCACGTAGTCGTCCACCTGTCCTCCCGTCCATTTAATCGTACCCAGCTTAGGAAAAGCTGTATACTCACACTCGGTGTAAGCATCCCTCAGACGTTGCTCTATCTTTTCCTCGCTCAGACGTTCTTCCTACTCCATCTCAAGATATAGTGTCAACGCGCTCCCTTCCAAATACAGCGCCATAAGACTTGCCACATCGCTTATACCTTGCAGTCTTGCCACCAGCCTGATTTTATGAATCCAGGCCACTACATCGCCTTCACCATTAAAGGGAAGGGAGTGAGGTAGCAGAGAGAAGAAAGAGGAAAGAAGAAGAGAAGAGGAGGGAAGAGAGTAGGAGTGAAAAGATGAAGGACTGAAGAGAAGTAGGAGTTGGGGTGGGTTAGATGAAAAGGGGGGAAGAGTTGAGACCAAATGGCGTAAAAGAGCGAAGAGAGAAGATTAATCCCTGTTTAAGGCGCAAAACGGGAATCCGGATGGCCTCTGTGCAGGGACAATCCGAACACAGACAGGTGTTGCAGGGAGTGACCGGTGGAGCAGAAATGGCATGAGACCGGTGTGTCATTGGCAAGGCGAATGTCACGGAGGTGTTCGCGAACCGGTCAGCCAAGCGATGTACAGGGAATGGCAGAGAGAGCTGGAGGTGCAGGTGAAGGAGTTGATGATGCGATAGGGTCGATGATGGGTGCCAGTGAGGAGGGTGGTGTTGGAGAGGTAAGGGCAAGTGCGGCAACGTGGGCGGGAGCAGGGGAACAAGCCAGGTTGGGAGGTAGGGTCAGGGAAGAAGCTATGGACCAAGAGGTCTCGTAGGTTATGGGCTCATTTGAAGGAGGGGAGGAGTCAGTTAGGGAAGATGTGTGATGTGGGCGGATCGGACTGGAGATGCCGGAAAGCTCTAAGAATGGTGCATTGGAGAGGTAGGGTCGTGGGGTGGTAAGTGAGGGGAAAAGGGAGGCGGGAGACTACAGGGCAGGTTCGGGGGGAGAGAGTAGATGCACGGTCTACGGAACGTGCTCTGGCAAGGGCGGTGTGGTTAGTGGTGAGGGGGTATCCACGTAGGATGAAGTGCGAGCCATGAGTTGAGACTGAGTCTCAAAGTCATGGTCGTCACTACAGAGTGTACGTAGACAGAGGAATAGGGGATGGAAAGCTTGGTGTGTTTGGGGTGGGAGGAAGAGAAGTTTAGGTATGAGTGTGAGTCTATGTGTTTGTAGTGAATGGAGGTGGTAAGAGTGGAGTGATGAATGCTGACCGAAATGTCGAGGAAGGAGACAGAGGTGTTGGAGATAGTGGAGGTGAAGTGGAGGGCAGGATGGAAGGATTGAACGAAAGAGAGGAAGGAATCTAGATGTTCACGGGAGAGTGAGGTGGCACCGATATGTCATCAATGTAACGACCGTATTGTTCGGGAGTGGGACCAGTGAAATTAGAGAATATTTGGGGCTCAACATAGCCAACAAACAGGTTCGCATAGTTGGGGCCCATTCGCGTTCCCATGGCCACTCCCGAGACCTGTTGGTAGAACTCGCCCGCGAACGAGAAGCAGTTGAGAGAAAGGACAAGTTCGGCCAGACGAATGAGTGTGGAGGTGTCGGGTTCGGGGTTGAGGCAGAGGTCGAGAAAGTGTTGAAGGGCCCGCAGTCCTTTGTGGTGAAGGATGACGGTATAGAGGCTCTGGATGTCCATAGTAAAAAGTATTTTGGAGGAAAGGAGAAAGAGTTGAAAAGCCGGAGAGCATGGTTGGTGTCGTGGATGTGGGAGGGAAGAGACGCCACTAGGGGGGCAAGGACACGGTCGAGGTATGTTTAACCTTGGTCAATTGTCATTGCTTCAGCTCAACATTTTGGGGCTGAAAGATGTAGTCGGTGGGCCAAATCCAAAAAGGGCCTTATTTATTGAGTTGGTTGCACCCACTTCCCTCCAACTTTAGTTTGATGGTACCACATTGTTCCTGGGTCTACGGGGATGACATTTTCACTTGTCATTAGGGCAACAGCTTTTTTTATAAGTAAAGGTGAGTCTTGAGGCGATTAAAAGTGGAAATTTGTGATACACAGGTAACCATTGGAAATATTTGTCTATTAACGCCCTAGATGTCACTGAAATGAAGGAAATATACCTCTTTACCATACCCATGGTGAATTTTTTTCATTTTCCATTGCCCAAAATTAGAAAATCTCGCCAATTTGTCTGAAAAAACGCCCATTTTTTAATGTTTTTTCACAGTATATTGACTTTCATTCCCATTTTGTTTACCATTCCCCTCCTCTCCTCATCTCTGAATAAAAAATCGACGCTATTATCCACTCTGGTTCTATCGATGGTGGGATTCTTCCCACCCTAATTCTGGCAATTCGTTTGTCCAAACTGTTTGGCATCAAAATCCATTTCTCTCCCTGTATCAGCCTGTTGGAGGTATTTTCCGCCTCCTCTTCTGATACAAGGGTTACCACCATCGACGCATATCTCTTCCCTCTCGTAAAGAACATTATGCTGTTTCCTATCTGTTCTTCCAAAATTTCTTCTATTTCTTCCTGCGGTGTGTATTCAGTTTGTCTATTTTTATTTGAAAATGATCTGAAAATGACGGTCTTCTTTTCCATTTTAACTTTTTCCTCCTGTGGCAGAGTCATTTTTATATTTGACCCATCCTTTTCTACCATACTGTAATATTTCTGTATCAGAAAAGGAGCAACTGGTACAGAAGGAGATCTGTAAATTGATTTTTGTTGACGGGATGGTCACCCTGACAGTGGGGTACTCTAGCCACTGACATTGAAATGTCTATCCGTGGGGGCGATCTCCTTCTTGGCAACAGTCATCACCCCACCTCCACACCCCAGTGCAGCAGGCCTGTCTGTTCTAGTGATCTTCGACTGCAGTAATCGTCGTCTGTCGAAGCGACAATCCTGCCAAGGTCCAAGACTTGTCGTGGCATTCCATCCATGGAGACGTTGTTTCTGGAATTGACCGCCGTCACCGTTCCTCTGCTCCATTGAGACGTACAGCGCGCCTTTGGTGGCTTAACCCAGACTTCCTCCCCTATTTTCACGCAGACGGGCCCCTTCTCTTTCTCGTGACCCTCCGGCGCTTTGCTCGGGTGCCTCCATTCATATTTGAATACAGCTCTCTGTGGCACAGATTCCTCAGCTTGTCCAGATTGGTCTCGTAGGTTATGGGCTCGTTTGAAGGAGGGGAGGGCACGGTTAGGGAAGAGGTGTGATGTGGACGGGTCGGACTGGAGATGCCGGAAAGCTCTAAGAATGGTGCGTTGGAGAGGTAGGGTGGTGGGGTGGAAAGTGAGGGGAGACGGGAGACTACAGGGCATGTTCGGGGGGAGAGAGTAGATGCACGGTCTACGGAACGTGCTCTGGCAAGGGCGGTGTGGATAGTGGTGAGGGGGTATCCACGTAGGATGAAGTGGCAAGCCACGAGTTGAGACTGAGTCTCAAAGTCATGGTCGTCACTACAGAGCCTACTTAGACGGAGGGATAGGGGATGGAAAGCTTGGTGTGTTTGGGGTGGGAGGAAGAGAAGTTTAGGTATGAGTGTGAGTCTGTGTGTTTGTAGTGAATGGAGGTGGTAAGAGTGGAGTGATGAATGCTGACCGAAATGTCAAGGAAGGAGACAGAGATGTAGGAGATAGTGGAGGGCAGGATGGAAGGATTGAACGAAAGAGAGGAAGGAATCTAGATGTTCACGGGAGAGTGAGGTGGCACCGATAATGTCATCAATGTAACGACCGTATTGTTCGGTAGTGGGACCAGTGAAATTAGAGAATATTTGGGGCTCAACATAGCCAACAAACAGGTTCGCATAGTTGGGGCCCATTCGCGTTCCCATGGCCACTCCCGAGATCTGTTGGTAGAACTCACCCGCGAACGAGAAGCAGTTGAGAGAAAGGACAAGTTCGGCCAGACGAATGAGTGTGGAGGTGTCGGGTTCGGGGTTGAGGCAGAGGTCGAGAAAGTGTTGAAGGGCCCGCAGTCCTTCGTGGTGAGGGATGACGGTATAGAGGCTCTGGATGTCCATAGTAAAAAGTATTTTGGAGGAGCCGGGAGGAAAGGAGAAAGAGTTGAAAAGCCGGAGAGCATGGTTGGTGTCGTGGATGTGGGAGGGAAGAGACGCCACTAGGGGGGCAAGGACACGGTCGAGGTATGTTTAACCTTGGTCAATTGTCATTGCTTCAGCTCAACATTTTGGGGCTGAAAGATGTAGTTGGTGGGCCAAATCCAAAAAGGGCCTTATTTATTGAGTTGGTTGCACCCACTTCCCTCCAACTTTAGTTTGATGGTACCACATTGTTCCTGGGTCTACGGGGATGACATTTTCACTTGTCATTAGGGCAACAGCTTCTTTTATAAGTAAAGGTGAGTCTTGAGGCGATTAAAAGTGGAAATTTGTGATACACAGGTAACTATTGGAAATATTTGTCTATTAACGCCCTTGATGTCACTGAAATGAAGGAAATATACCTCTTTACCATACCCATGGTGAATTTTAAAAATTTTCCATTGCCCAAAATTAGAAAATCTCGCCAATTTGTCTGAAAAAACGCCCATTTTTTAATGTTTTTTCACAGTATATTGACTTTCATTCCCATTTTGTTTACCATTCCCCTCCTCTCCTCTTCTCTGAATAAAAAATCGACGCTATTATCCACTCTGGTTCTATCGATGGTGGGATTCTTCCCACCCTAATTCTGGCAATTCGTTTGTCCAAACTGTTTGGCATCAAAATCCATTTCTCTCCCTGTATCAGCCTGTTGGAGGTATCTTCCGCCTCCTCTTCTGATACAAGGGTTACCACTATCGACGCATATCTCTTCCCTCTCGTAAAGAACGTTATGCTGTTTCCTATCTGTTCTTCCAAAATTTCTTCTATTTCTTCCTGCGGTGTGTATTCAGTTTGTCTATTTTTATTTGAAAATGATCTGAAAATGACGGTCTTCTTTTCCATTTTAACTTTTTCCTCCTGTGGCAGAGTCATTTTTATATTTGACCCATCCTTTTCTACCATACTGTAATATTTCTGTATCAGAAAAGGAGCAACTGGTACAGAAGGAGATCTGTAAATTGATTTTTGTTGACGGGATGGTCACCCTGACAGTGGGGTACTCTAAGCCACTGACATTGAAATGTCTATCCGTGGGGGCGATCTCTTGCTTGGCAACAGTCATCACCCCACCTCCACACCCCAGTGCAGCAGGCCTGTCTGTTTTAGTGATCTTCGACTGCAGTAAGATGGATGCTACTTGTTGATTCTGCTTCAAGAATGCTTCCACGAAACAAAAAACATATCAATATTTTGAAGAGTGTTATCTGCTTTCAAGTCTTGTTCATGTTGAAAGTAGGACCTGATTTTGAGCAGTCTAATCTGCAGTCCTCCATCAATAACTGTGGGAGCAGCAGAAGGCAAAGTTTCAGACAACGTTTGCCGTCGAAGCCTCTCCATTTCACGAACAACAGATGGACTAGTGCGGATTGCAGTGGCATCAGATCCAAGCAAGAAGAGGCCACTGAAGTGTTGGACACAACTGAAGGCAACATATGCCTGGCCAAGCATGAAGGAACTTTTTCCTTGCATGGCAACAACAATCTTATCCATGGTCTTGCCCTGGACTTTATATATGGTACAACCCCAGGCCAGTGAGACAGGAAATTACGAACGCTTTGCTTCCACAGATTGTCTACCCCTCCTGGTATAGAGCTGAACATCCATTCATTTGATGGGAACTACTCCCGGGAATGACCTCTTGTACTGGCTGTCAGCGATGGCCTGCTTACCTACCCATTCACTGTCAAATTTGATGAGGATTGTATGGATGTCACTACCAGTGTTGTCGATCCTGACAACTGTACCACAGACGCCATTTGCCGAACTGTCAGAGAAGTCTATGTTGACAGTTATCATCACTCTAGTGCTAACTGCTAAAGTCATGGCCGTCACTACAGAGCCTACGTAGACGGAGGAATTGGGAATAGGGGATGGAAAGCTTGGTGTGTTTGGGGTGGGAGGAAGAGAAGTTTAGGTATGAGTGTGAGTCTGTGTGTTTGTAGTGAATGGAGGTGGTAAGAGTGGAGTGATGAATGCTGACCGAAATGTCGAGGAAGGAGACCGAGGTGTTGGAGATAGTGCAGGTGAAATGTAGGGAAGGATTGAACGAAAGAGAGGAAGGAATCTAGATGTTCACGGGAGAGTGAGGTGGCACCGATAATGTCGTCAATGTAACGACCGTATAGTTCGGGAGTGGGACCAGTGAAACTAGAGAATATTTGGGCCTCAACATAGCCAATGAACAGGTTGGCATAGTTGGGGCCCATTCGTGTTCGCATGGCCACTCCCGTGAACATGTTGATAGAACTCGCCCGCGAACGAGAAGCAGTTGAGAGAAAGGACAAGTTCGGCCAGACGAATGAGTGTGGAGGTGTCGGGTTCGGGGTTGAGGCAGAGGTCGAGAAAGTGTTGAAGGGCCCGCAGTCCTTCATGGTGAGGGATGACGGTATAGAGGCTCTGGATGTCCATAGTAAAAAGTATTTTGGAGGAAAGGAGAAAGAGTTGAAAAGCCGGAGAGCATGGTTGGTGTCGTGGATGTGGGAGGGAAGAGACGCCACTAGGGGGGCAAGGACACGGTCGAGGTATGTTTAACCTTGGTCAATTGTCATTGCTTCAGCTCAACATTTTGTGGCTGAAAGATGTAGTCGGTAGGCCAAATCCAAAAAGGGCCTTATTTATTGAGTTGGTTGCACCCCCTTCCCTGCAACTTTAGTTTGATGGTACCACATTGTTCCTGGGTCTACGGGGATGACATTTTCACTTGTCATTAGGGCAACAGCTTTTTTTATAAGTAAAGGTGAGTTTGAGGCGATTAAAAGTGGAAATTTGTGATACACAGGTAACCATTGGAAATATTTGTCTATTAACGCCCTAGATGTCACTGAAATGAAGGAAATATACCTCTTTACCATACCCATGGTGAATTTTTTTCATTTTCCATTGCCCAAAATTAGAAAATCTCGCCAATTTGTCTGAAAAAACGCCCATTTTTTAATGTTTTTTCACAGTATATTGACTTTCATTCCCATTTTGTTTACCATTCCCCTCCTCTCCTCATCTCTGAATAAAAAATCGACGCTATTATCCACTCTGGTTCTATCGATGGTGGGATTCTTCCCACCCTAATTCTGGCAATTCGTTTGTCCAAACTGTTTGGCATCAAAATCCATTTCTCTCCCTGTATCAGCCTGTTGGAGGTATTTTCCGCCTCCTCTTCTGATACAAGGGTTACCACTATCGACGCATATCTCTTCCCTCTCGTAAAGAACGTTATGCTGTTCCCTATCTGTTCTTCCAAAATTTCTTCTATTTCTTCCTGCGGTGTGTATTCAGTTTGTCTATTTTTATTTGAAAATGATCTGAAAATGACGGTCTTCTTTTCCATTTTAACTTTTTCTTCGTCTAAAGTCCCCAGAAGCAGTTGAGAGAAAGGACAAGTTCGGCCAGACGAATGAGTGTGGAGGTGTCGGGTTCGGGGTTGAGGCAGAGGTCGAGAAAGTGTTGAAGGGCCCGCAGTCCTTCATGGTGAGGCATGACGGTATAGAGGCTCTGGATGTCCATAGTAAAAAGTATATCTATTTGTGGCTTCCCTCTATGTCTCGTAAAGTTCCGTCTATAGTGTGTGTGAGATTCGAATATAAAGGTACTTACCTTCTCTTCGCTCTGATGGAGACCCTTCAGTGGTAATGTATCCTTTGACACAGCCCCGACCCAAACACTAAAGATAGCAGCTGCTTCACCCAACCTTAGCAACGTCTTCACACGTCGACAACCCTCGTTCGAAACGCCGAGGTCAGCGCTCGCTGCGCGCTTAACGGCTGCCCCTTCCAGTTGACCCCAGTTCCGGTCCCCAGCTGCTGATGTCATCCCATACGCCACCCTGATCTTAAAGATCACAATCTCTCTACTCCATGTCGTAGTCCACCGTCCAACCGGGAGGGCACCTTGAGCGTCGAGATTTTCTCAAGCTGGACACCTCGTTCTCCCCCTCTCCATAATCGTCGTCCGTCGAAGCGACAATCCTGCCAAGGTCCAAGACGTGTCGTGGCATTCCATCCATGGAGACGTTGTTTCTGGAATTGACCGCCGTCACCATTCCTCTGCTCCATTGAGACGTACAGCGCGCCTTTGGTGGCTTAGCCCAGACTTCCTCCCCTATTTTCACGCAGACGGGCCTCTTCTCTTTCTCGTGACCGTCCGGCGCTTTGCTCGGGTGCCTCCATTCATATTTGAATACAGCTCTCTGTGGCACAGATTCCTCAGCTTGTCCAGATTGGTCTCGTAGGTTATGGGCTCGTTTGAAGGAGGGGAGGGCTCGGTTAGGGAAGAGGTGTGATGTGGACGGGTCGGACTGGAGATGCCGGAAAGCTCTAAGAATGGGGCGTTGGAGAGGTAGGGTGGTGGGGTGGTAAGTGAGGGGAGGCGGGAGACTACAGGGCATGTTCGGGGGGAGAGAGTAGATGCACGGTCTACGGAACGTGCTCTGGCGAGGGCGGTGTGGATAGTGGTGAGGGGTATCCACGTAGGATGAAGTGGCAAGCCACGAGTTGAGACTGAGTCTCAAAGTCATGGTTGTCACTACAGAGCCTACGTAGACGGAGGAATCGGGGATGGAAAGCTTGGTGTGTTTGGGGTGGGAGGAAGAGAAGTTTAGGTATGAGTGTGAGTCTGTGTGTTTGTAGTGAATGGAGGTGGTAAGAGTGGAGTGATGAATGCTGACCGAAATGTCAAGGAAGGAGACAGAGGTGTAGGAGATAGTGGAGGGCAGGATGGAAGGATTGAACGAAAGAGAGGAAGGAATCTAGATATTCACGGGAGAGTGAGGTGGCACCGATAATGTCATCAATGTAACGACCGTATTGTTCGGGAGTGGGACCAGTGAAATTAGAGAATATTTGGGGCTCAACATAGCCAACAAACAGGTTGGCATAGTTGGGGCCCATTCGCGTTCCCATGGCCACTCCCGAGACCTGTTGGTAGAACTCGCCCGCGAACGAGAAGCAGTTGAGAGAAAGGACAAGTTCGGCCAGACAAATGAGTGTGGAGGTGTCGGGTTCGGGGTTGAGGCAGAGGTCGAGAACGTGTTGAAGGGCCCGCAGTCCTTTGTGGTGAGGGATGACGGTATAGAGGCTCTGGATGTCCATAGTAAAAAGTATTTTGGAGGAGCCGGGAGGAAAGGAGAAAGAGTTGAAAAGCCGGAGAGCATGGTTGGTGTCGTGGATGTGGGAGGGAAGAGACGCCACTAGGGGGGCAAGGACACGGTCGAGGTATGTTTAACCTTGGTCAATTGTCATTGCTTCAGCTCAACATTTTGGGGCTGAAAGATGTAGTCGGTGGGCCAAATCCAAAAAGGGCCTTATTTATTGAGTTGGTTGCACCCACTTCCCTCCAACTTTAGTTTGATGGTACCACATTGTTCCTGGGTCTACGGGGATGACATTTTCACTTGTCATTAGGGCAACAGCTTTTTTTATAAGTAAAGGTGTCTTGAGGCGATTAAAAGTGGAAATTTGTGATACACAGGTAACCATTGGAAATATTTGTCTATTAACGCCCTAGATGTCACTGAAATGAAGGAAATATACCTCTTTACCATACCCATGGTGAATTTTTTCAATTTTCCATTGCCCAAAATTAGAAAATCTCGCCAATTTGTCTGAAAAAACGCCCACTTTTTAATGTTTTTTCACAGTATATTGACTTTCATTCCCATTTTGTTTACCATTCCCCTCCTCTCCTCATCTCTGAATAAAAAATCGACACTATTATCCACTCTGGTTCTATCGATGGTGGGATTCTTCCCACCCTAATTCTGGCAATTCGTTTGTCCAAACTGTTTGGCATCAAATTCCATTTCTCTCCCTGTATCAGCCTGTTGGAGGTATTTTCCGCCTCCTCTTCTGATACAAGGGTTACCACTATCGACGCATATGTCTTCCCTCTCGTAAAGAACGTTATGCTCTTTCCTATCTGTTCTTCCAAAATTTCTTCTATTTCTTCCTGCGGTGTGTATTCAGTTTGTCTATTTTTATTTGAAAATGATCTGAAAATGACGGTCTTCTTTTCCATTTTAACTTTTTCCTCCTGTGGCAGAGTCATTTTTATATTTGACCCATCCTTTTCTACCATACTGTAATATTTCTGTATCAGAAAAGGAGCAACTGGTACAGAAGGAGATCTGTAAATTGATTTTTGTTGACGGGATGGTCACCCTGACAGTGGGGTACTCTAGCCACTGACATTGAAATGTCTATCCGTGGGGGCGATCTCCTTCTTGGCAACAGTCATCACCCCACCTCCACACCCCAGTGCAGCAGGCCTGTTGTTCTAGTGATCTTCGACTGCAGTAAGATGGATGCTACTTGTTGATTCTGTTTCAAGAACGCTTCCACGAAACAAAAACTACATCAACATTTTGAAGAGTGTTATCTGCTTTCAAGTCTTGTTCATGTTCAAAGAAGGACCTGATTTTGAGCAGTCTGATTTGCAGTCCTCCATGAGTAACTGTGGGAGCAGCAGAAGGCAAAGTTTCAGACAACGTTTGCCGTCGAAGCCTCTCCATTTCACGAACAACAGATGGACTAGTGCGGATTGCAGTGGCATCAGATCCAAGCAAGAAGAGGCCACTGAAGTGTTGGACACAACTGAAGGCAACATATGCATGGCCAAGCATGAAGGAACTTTTTCCTTGCATGGCAACGACAATCTTATCCATGGTCTTGCCCTGGTCTTTATATATGGTGCAACCCCAGGCCAGTGAGAGAGGAAGTTACGAACGCTTTGCTTCCACAGATTGTCTGCCCCTCCTGGTATAGAGCTGAACATCCAGTCATTTGATGGGAACTACTCCCGGGAATGACCTCTTGTACTGGCTGTCAGCGATGGCCTGCTTACCTACCCATTCACTGTCAAATTTGATGAGGATTGTATGGATGTCACTACCAGTGTTGTCAATCGTGACAACTGTACCACAGACGCTATTTGCCAAACTGTCAGAGATGTCTATGTTGACAGTTATCATCACTCTAGCGCTAACTGCTACAGACAGTACTTCCCTGAGGTTGCCAGTATCTGATGCCTTCGTGTAAATGGGAACATCAGTAAGGCCAGTCTGGACGGCTTTCTTTTTGTCGATAGCTTTGATGTCATAAATCAGATGAAACAGCTCGAGGTGTTCTGTGTTGTGTTCATCAACCTCTTTGTTCGTCTTAAACACGTGAAAGGCGTTCACTTGGTAGTCAGTGTCTTCTTTGGTGATGACTCTGGTCTTAAGCAAGGTTATACCATCTTCCGTGCAGGCAGCTGTCCTGACCCTCGTCAATAATTGGGCCAAACGTTGATCTTCCTTTTGTCGCATGCTCTCTGTGAGTTCCATCACTTTGAAGTTTTCCTCCTACAGAGATCCATGGAAGCAGGTGTAGTTGTCTCTCAGGAAGCCAAAGACGTGATTCTGGCCTACAGGTTGCAGTTGATAGAGATCCCCAACGGCCATCACACTGACTCCTCCAAATCGTGAATCTGGGTCAGAGTTCCCGCAGCTGTCTTGAAGCCGTCTTGAATAATGGCAGAAATGCTCTGCCCGAGCCAGTTTCGTGGGGCAGAGCGTGTGATCTGAAAGAAGGCGATTTTGTCTGTCCTGTTATGCAACAAGGCGGCCATCACCTCCCTTGCATCAACTTCAGGTGGCACTTCTTTCACCCTTACACGAGCAGTTTGTCTCCCCATGTAGGTTGGCAGAAGGGTACTAGTATCGTAGACTGGTCCCGGTTTGCGCACTAGCCAGACGTAGGTACTCGATCCTACGAGGTGACTTGCGTGATTCACGCATGCGCGTTCCACCCCCTGCAATTTCACTAAGGAAATTTTTTTTTTTTAATTCGGATTTTATGTTTCTTATAGCAGTTTAAAGGACACGATTAAAATATTCAACATACGTGGTCGTTCAGTTAGGGCCCCCCCCCCCAAGGAAAAATTTAAAAAAAAAATTTGTTGGTCGGGTTTGTTTCGACCTGCTGGAATTGGAATTTTCGAAAAGTAAAAATTTTGCATTATGTAGTTTGTTATTGTGTTCAAGTGAACATTTTTCTGTGTGGCGACACAGCAGTGAAAAAATGTTATAAAATAGGGATTTTCATAGAAAAAAGCAGCTTTTTTATGTAAATAATTTTTGGTGTTAACATGGTCCAATTTGAATTTTATCTTCTACGGAAGAAAGAGCAACCCTTCTTCTATCATACTCTCAATTTTGGTCAACTTGCGCTGCAGGGTCTCGGAGGAGATAGTGTTAGTTGAAGACTACCAAACCTGCCGCTCAACAATTGACAACTGAAGTACACTACCAAAATTTAGCGACAGAAAATAAATTAAAAACCAATTCACCTTTTCTGTTGAGTTATGGCAATTCGACCGTCGGTGTGTTTGCAAATGTGTTCGAATGAGAAACTGAATATTGTTTGGCGCCCTTTTTACTAATAACAAACACACACGTTTGTGTGTGTGTGTTTGAGTTCTTTGTATGTAGTTGTTAGGACACGATTAAAATATTCAACATACATGGTCGCAATTTTCACTAAGGGAAAATTTTTTTTTTTTAAATTCGGATTTTTTGCGTGGAATCAAGTACTTTGACCTCCTTACCCTAATATGCTACAAATCCCATATTTTGGTTCAGAAAAGGGGTTGGCGAATTGGATTTTTTTTTTTTTTTTTCTTTGAACGAATTGCGGTTCGAAAAATGGAGTGGGGTGATATAGAAAGAGTGCATGATTGGTGTATTCGTTTCTGTGCAACAATTTCAATGATTTATACGAATAAACAGAAATATATGTTGTACATACCTTCATTTTCTTTTTTATGACATTGTAGCAATTTTATGACAGTGTAGGTACGAACACTAAAAAACCTTTATTGTCTTCTCTGTCCCATCCTCCGAAAACCCATCTCTCCTGTGGCATCCTACCTCTGTTATATTTTCTCTTGCACATCATGGATTCATCAATTTCCACGATGTGCCCAACCCCACCAATTTGGTACGGGTTAATGACAAGATTGTGACTACAGATGTCACGCATGTATTGAAACCACTGAATAACAGTAGTTTTGGCCAATCCAGTCAATTCTATTGTTGATGATATTGGTATGTTGTTACTCCATAAAACTGTTACATGTATGAAGTCACGTAATTTTATTTTAGGGTTTTCCAGGTAGGATTTCTTCCTAATAGATACTTTTTCACCTTTGTGTGTTGGGCAGCGAAATATTTTTTCTTTGTTGTATTTTATGAGAGTCATTTCTCTCTGGCATTGCACACAATGCGGAGATACGTCATTCAAAACTTTCTTTTCCTTTAGGAAGGAATATGTGGTATCGAAATCTCGGACGATACTATACATATCATACAACATATTTAATAATAATATTTTTTTAGCAAAGTAAATAATTTTTTAACTTAAATAATAATTTTTTCAACACGCGGGCCTGAGTCACATGTTCGCTCAGCG
Organism: Octopus sinensis; assembly: GCF_006345805.1. Lineage (NCBI taxonomy): Eukaryota > Metazoa > Mollusca > Cephalopoda > Octopoda > Octopodidae > Octopus > Octopus sinensis. The sequence continues at coordinate 41,046,963 of NC_043004.1, read as the reverse complement.
CCATCTTTTTAATCCCGGGCAATCGTCGGTGAATCCCTACATCGTTGGGGAACCCATTTACAAACGCCAGCCGCGCTGCTCTCTCCAGCCCTTCTCTCGTAAACCCAGCCGGTGTCGCTAACCTTCTAACTTCTGCCGCATAATCGTCCACCTGTCCTCCTGTCCATCTGATCGTACCTAGCTTAGCAAAAGCTGTGTATTCACATTCTGTGTAGGCATCCCGCAAACGTTGCTCTATCTTTTCCTCGCTCAGGCGTTCCTCCTCCTCCATCTCAAGATATAGCATCAACGTACTCCCTTCTAAATACAGCGCCATAAGACTTGCCACATCGCTTATACCTTGCAGTCTTGCCACCAGCCTGACTTTATGAATCCAGGCCACTACATTGCCTTCACCATTAAAGGGTCTGATGATGTCGCTGGCGATCCTAATTTTTGCAGACATCGTGGTGACGACTTATGTGGAATGCCGAAATAGCTTGTAGTGTGTGCAAGATTCGAATATAAAGGCACCTACCTTCTCTTCACTCTGATGGAGACTCTTCAGTGGTAACGGATCCTTCAACACAGCCCCGACCCGAACGCTAAAGATAGCAGCTGCTTCACCCAACCTTAGCAACGTCTTAACACGTCGACGGCCCTCATTCGTAAGGCCGATATCGCCGCTCGCTGCGCGCACCTCACGGCTGCTCCTTCCGGATAACCCCAGCTGCTGACGTCATCCCACACCGTCTAATGCCTCAAGGGCAACCTTGTGAGCCATTGTGCATTCATCCCAAACAATCAGCATTGTGGTTGCAAACAGGCATTGGTGAACTTGCGAGGTTAAGGGGATGCTTAAACGTAGAGTGTGCAGTCCTACCACCAGGGTGCAGAGTAGCAGCTATGCCCAAAGTTGTCACAGCTGTTGCCACCCTTACGACCCTGGACTTGCTGAACGATAGTGTCGTAGGCATGCTTCTGGTCAAGTGGCTGGAGTGCCTCGTTGATCTGTACATATGCGGATAGTTCAGTAATATATCATAAGATGTTTTCCGAACAATCTCAGAAGGGAGATCATTTGAAGTAGGCTTTGCAGCGTGGGGCAAGCTTTTAAGTGGTCATTATGTGACTGCCTAAAGCTAAAGTCTTGTTTTCAATCTCAATTAGCGCTAGGTTGTATATTGTATCAGCACTAGGCTGTATATTGTATCGGTGAAACCATACTCAATTTCATTTTTACCAAATAATTTACAAAGGAGGGAATGGGTTATTTCCCTTGGAAGCTTAAAAATAATTACAACCACTGTTCAACTGCACCCAAATGTTGTTGTTTCACCGTTTACCCAAATATTTTTCGAAATCAATTTATATTTAAAACCTCCCCAGACACATATGCAATGTGCGTGTGAAGTTTAAGAAAAATTGGTCAAGCTGTTTTGGCACAAAACAAAGACATACCGATACACAAACACATTTTCAGTTTTAATATGTAAGACTAGCTTAAGGTAACCTGCTCTACGCATGGGTGAGGGTGTGGTTGTTTCTTTTGCTTACTTTCTGTTTCTTATCGCCACATTCTTCCTTAGTGTTTCTCTCTCCTTTCTCACTTTGCCACTCTTTATCTTTCTCTATCTATCTCTAGATCAATCATAAATATCAGGCAGTGACAAAGGAAAGCACACTAACCTTTTGTACTTGCTACTATTTGAGTGATTAAAAATAAGGAAAAAAAGGATTTCTTTGTTAAATTTAGTACTTATTTTGGAAATTTTTCGACGATTAACCATGCAAATGAAAGCTCTAAAAACGGGCTTTCAGAGAAAATGAAAACTAAACAATAAAAAATAAAAGGCAAAAATACGTAAAAATGAGAAGTTTTTTTCAACTTCAAAAATCTTGCCATAATTTTCAAAATTTTGAACCCATTTTCTGCACTTAAATTACAAATCCACTTCCACTTTACCATGTTGAAAATTTGATTGAAATCGGGCAAAAGGTGTCCAATCTAGACCCCCAGGTGTCTCCAAAAATCAATAAAATCCCCATTTTCACACCAAAGCAACCACTATAGCGCCCCAAAACGTGTCCTAATCAATTTCTCACCTCAAGTTACCCCCTCCTGTAAATCTTAATCCCCATTTACATAAAGATCCAATTTGTATCAACGTTCGCCTTCTTCATTTTATGGATAGGATTAGATGCCAATTGCACTAATCTCGAGGGGCTTAGAATTCCCTTGAATCTTCTCACCATAGCAACCGCATCTTACCAGATGGTGGGTTTTGATCTACTCAGCTCTCTGCCTCATCACGCCTTCTATGCCTGTGTCAATTTTCAGCTCGATCTGACCACTGGTCTGCCCGCCAACCTCTGACATAGCAAAATGTGCACACAATTTTGCGCACAATTTTAACCCAAAGCCTCTTTTATATATATAGATAGCAGAGAAACCTGGTCTTGCTCGGGATTAAAATAGTTTATCATTGTTTTATTTGTTTCGGTATTATAACTCGATTTCATTTGGGTCTACGTGGGCCACACTTTAAAGATGAGGAATTTTGCCCTAGAGGTCACACCTTTCAATTGAGCAAACTCAAAGACTTTTAACATAGGTGTGCAAATTTTCAGCTGAATCCGACCATATTTACTAACACTTTTGCCTGTATAACTGCTTGTGAGACAACGTCTGCCCTTTTCACAAATATGTAGTAGACCTACAGAGATACCCGGCCTTGCTTGGGATTAAAATGGCATAGTTTTTTATTGTCTTACTTGTTTGGTTAATATAACCCAATTTCATTCGAGTCTAATTGGGCCACATTTTAAAAGATGAGGAATTTTGTCCTAGAGGTCACGCCTTTCATTTGAGAGATAAATAGGTGCCATGCAAACTCGCCAGCACTTTTAACATAGGTGTGCATATTTTCAGCTCAACCGACCACATAATGCACAGATAATATATATATATATACATATATATATATATATATAACGGAAGGTTTATGAAAATAAACAAAAGACGAAGGCAGGTGGAGTACAAACAAATAATGTATTAGTATGGCGCTCAGGAATAGAAATAAAACAAGTCTTTTACGTTTCGAGCCTACGCTCTTTGACAGAAAGATACACAGAAAAGAAACAAGGAGAGAAAAAAAATTGCGTGTAGGGGCTAACGATCCAACATGGCGTTCTGATTTCAGAAGTCAGAGATCGGAGGTCAAACGTTAGAGGTCAGACGTTAGATGCTAGAGGGACAGTAGGGGAGATAACAGGGTCAAATGACCTCACTCCAACCTGAAGGTGCATGTGTGCATAAGAGAGTATGTATGTGCATGTGGAAGAGGGCTGGTGGTTTGGACATGTGTATGATGTGATGTGTAATGTCGTATGGTGTAGTGTAGTGTGGTGTGGGGGAGAGGAGGAGGAGGGGAGTGAGGGAGCAGAGAGAAAGAGAGAGGGAAGAAGAAAAGGGAGGAAGGGGGAGAAGAAGGAAGAAGGGAAGAGGGGGGAAAGAGAGTAGGGGTGAAGAGATGAAGGACTGAAGAGAAGTAGGAGTCGGGGTGGGTTAGATGAAAGGGGGGGAGAGTTGAGACCAAATGGCGTAAAAGAGCGAAGATAGAAGATTAATCCCTGTTCACGGCGCAAACGGGAATCCGGATGGCCTCTGTGCAAGGACAATCCGAACAGACAGGTGTTCCAAGGAGTGACTGGTGGAGCGGAAATGGCATGAGACTGGTGTATCGTTGGCAAGGCTGATGTCTCGGAGGTATTCCGCGAACCGGTCAGGCAAGTGGTGTCCCGTTTGTCCGATGTACAGGGAATGGCAGAGAGAGCAGGATATGCAACAGATGATATTGCTGTAAGTGCAGGTGAAGGAGTCGAGGATGCGATAGGGTCGATGATGGGTGCCAATGAGGAGGGTGGTGTTGGAGAGGTAAGGGCAAGTGCGGCAACGTGGGCGGGAGCAGGGGAACAAGCCATGTTGGGAGGTACGGTGAAGGAAGAAGCTGTGGACCAAGAGGTCTACGTAGATGGAGGAATAGGGGATGGAAAGCTTAGTGTGTTTGGGGTGGGAGGAAGAGAAGTTTAGGTATGAGTGTGAGTCTGTGTTTGTAGTGAATGGAGGTGGTAAGAGTGGAGTGATGAATGCTGACCGAAATGTCGAGGAAGGAGACAGAGGTGTAGGAGATAGTGGAGGTGAAGTGGAGGGCAGGATGGAAGGATTGAACGAAAGAGAGGAAGGAATCTAGATGTTCCCGGGAGAGTGAGGTGGCACCGATAATGTCATCAATGTAACGACCGTATTGTTCGGGAGTGGGACCAGTGAAATTAGAGAATATTTGGGCCTCAACATAGCCAACAAACAGGTTCGCATAGTTGGGGCCCATTCGCGTTCCCATGGCCACTCCCGAGACCTGTTGGTAGAACTCACCCGCGAATGAGAAGCAGTTAAGAGAAAGGACAAGTTCGGCCAGACGTATGAGTGTGGAGGTGTCGGGTTCAGGGTTGGGGCGGAGGTAGAGAAAGTGTTGAAGTGCCCACAGTCCTTTGTGGTGAGGGATGACGGTATAGAGGCTCTGGATGTCCATAGTAAAAAGTATTTTGGAGGAGCCGGGAGGAAAGGAGAAAGAGTTGAAAAGCTGGTTGCAGGGTCGTGGGTCCAGAATGGTGGAATTTTCAAGGAAATCGCCGCTTGGAATGCCATGTCAATCGGAGGTATTAAGTTGGCCGCTGGATTGTATTCGTTGGAGTTCTTAAATGTTTTATTGTAGGGTGATGTGCAAGCTGTAATTCTTCAACGCGGTTGATGAAGCTGGTTCCGGGGAAGGCTGCAATTCGTTTGACGGGGTCACTAAATGTAGTGGATATGTGTGTATGTAAACAAATATATAAACCGTTTCATGATTAAAAAGAATTTATTTACAGGGTTATAAGTACACTACATACAAATGTAAGCAAATGCTACGAATTGCTTGTATAGAGCACATATATGTTTGTGTGTTTCATTCAAAACAGTAGTCGATAGACACTGTGAGCATTTCTCTCTGTCTGTCGTCTGCCAAAAACTTGGGGCGAGATAGATCTGTCTGCTGCCGTGTCTCTGCTGCGATTGTCCTTTTCTCTGTTTTCCCCCTTGTATTTATAATATTAGTGACAGCTAGAAAAACAGACATATCGCAACAGAAACAGTGCTTATTTAGGTCATCACTTGTCCAGTTGAACTAGATTTCAAATCTAGGCTTAGAGAAGGAAGTGCTAATTCTTACAGACTATTCATAATATTTGTTCTCATGATTGTGTGGAAGTGGTGGTGGCAATAATAAAAGTCTCTATGAATGCAGACAGACATACAGAAAGAGAGGGAGGTGGTGGGAGAAAGAGTGACAGGTGGCGGGGGAAAGATAGTGGAAGCTGTCAAATGTCGTTATAGAGAGAGAGAGAGACGATGAAGACAGGAACAAGCAGAATTATAATATGATATATATTGTCACAAAATTAGGATTGAATACACATTGATATTAAAGAATTATACTGAAAATAAAAAAATTTTCTTCAAAATTTTAACACCCAAAATGCAAGAAACAGAATCAAATTATCATTGTAAATGACTATCTAGTATCTTTTAGATACTTTCAACAGTAGCTGAATAATTTGGTACAGAAACTTTGAATGCTACTTTCTTTTTTACAATTTTATTTTCGTAGTCCATTGCAGTCTAGTCTGGATTTAACATTCTCTATCTTAGTCGTCCATGTTCATTCTTATCTTTGTTGATCCTAACTTAGAGAATGAGATGTGTTCTATTGTTTGCCATGATGAATCCTACAAAAGATTTTACATGTAAAAGAATACATTCATAAAAGTTTCCCTTGATTTAGTTCTTTTGGATTGAAACACTTCATTTAACAATCTTCAAATGTAAACTTCATAGGTTGTTTGTGCACATTGTCTTTCAATTTGAAAGATGATGCAATATGTGCAGCAGAAACCATTCGCCTTAGCCAAGGTGATGCAATTCACGGCTCATGCAAAATGATTGCAGATTACACTTATTACAGTTGGCTCTGATGCAGTCCACTATATTTGCATGATCTTGTCATTATTAATTCTGAATGTAATTTATAGTGTACAGCTAATTCTTAATTTGAATATTCAATTCAATTCAATTCAATTTTTATTGGCTCAAAAACCAAAAGCAAGGCCATGTAGGGGGACAGGGAGTTATGTACAGGGAGGGTGGTCATACAAAGAGTTCAGGCCATTTCTGGTCGAGAGAGACTTTGAACCGAGCAGTCGTCAGCATCTTCACTATCTCGTCCTGCAGCTTATTCCACGGATCTGCAATACTTACAGACACTTCTATCGTTGTTTAGTTCATTTGATTATGTTCTATTATAAATAATAATTAAATAAACTATGTATTTTCTATCAAATAAACAGTATAATATTTCATTTTTTGATTTGGTTTGCAAGATTCTTTATGTGAGTTCGTGTGTTGAAGCATATTCTGTTGTGTCTGGGGAGAGTCGTTTTCTTTTTGTGCCTTATAATTTAACACACTCACTGGAAAAATTTTCACTTATTCCTTATTTTTATTTTCCTAAAATTTTCGTTGTGTCTTGCAACCTTTTCAATGATCTTGACTCTCAGTATAATATTTTTGAGGAGTCAGAGTTAACCAATTTTCACCGACTCCAGCTCCTAAAACACCAACATGGATGTGTCAAACGGTGGTGGGGGTGGATAAACATAGACACAGACATGCGCGCGCACACACACACACATGATGAGTTTCTTTCAGTTTCCATCTGCCAAATCCACTCATAAAGCTTTGGTTAGCCCAAGGCTATAGTAGAAAACACCCAAGGTGCCACACAGTGGGACTGAACTTGGAACTATGGGGTTGGAAAGTAAACTCTTACCACACAGCCATGCCTACAACTTTTTTTTTTCTTACCACATGCATTCAGTCATGCTCACATACACATGATCACACAAGCATGCAGGCAATCACTGACGATCACATGCACTCACTCACTCACTTTGACGATCACACTCACTCACTCACACTGATGATCACACTCACTCACTCACTCTGACGATCACACTCACTAACTCACTCACTCTGACGATCACACTCACTCACTCACTCTGACGATCACACTCACTCACTCACACTGACGATCACACTCACTCACTCACACTGACGATCACACTCACTCACTCACACTGACGATCACACTCACTCACTCAATCTGATGATCACACTCACTCTGACAGTCACACTCACTCTGACAGTCACACTCACTCACTCACTCACTCTGACGATCACACTCACTCATTCACTCACACTGACAATCACTCACTCACACTGTAATATACTTCCTATTCTTACCAACCAACATGGTGCTTGACCAGCGAAAATAGCAACCAAAGACACTTCTCTCAATGATCCAGTCCATTTCATTGTAACTACTAGTTACCCTTGTAAACTGTTTGATTAGCTTGTAGTTTTGATTCACCTCTGGAACAAACCTTTTTCAGGGTGTATATCTTTTCCACGAAAACTCTGCAATTTTTTTTTATTCTATTTTTATTTTGACATTGACTATTATTTGTCAAAGAATTTGACACCAGTTTGCTTTTCTGCTAGATTTCTTTTGTTACTGTAAACTATTATGTTCATTATAAATAAATCATCAGTATTTTGTTATTATACTTTAAGGATCTTTTTGGTTTGAACGGCAGTTTTTAACATAATTTCTAGGTAACTAAAAAATTGAGAAAATTCTATAGTTTGTAAGATATTTGTTGTTTTTTTCTTCAATTTCTACAATTTTAACCAATCACTGACGTCTATTGAGGTAAAAAAAAAAAAACATGTGCCGTATGAATATGTCCCTCGTTCAAGAAACAGATTGGGTTTATTTACATTTGTGAAGAAAAAAAAGATACCCACTCCTAACCCTAAAATTGATTTAAATGCAATAGATCGATACTAGGGTCATAATTATGGGTGACAATTTCATATGACACCGCTAGAAAAAACTGCTGTTCAAACCGAAAAGATCCCTATCATGTTCATTATAAATAAATCATCAGTATTTTGTTATTATACTTTAAATAAATATTATTTGTTTTTTCAAACTATCTTTTATATTATTCCCACCGGTGATTTTTTTTTTTTTTATATATATATTTATTTTTAGTTATATGTGTGAGTTGTGTATTCTTGAAATAAATTCCTTTTTTTTTTCTTATTATTTTTATTTTGTCTTTACTAATCATACTTCCACGGGAGGATTAGTTCACAGAAGTAATTGGATAATCTGCAAACAGTATTTTTTTCTTTTTCATTCTCAGTTCAAATCCTGTGGAAATTAATGTTTACCATCCCTCAGGGGTTGAGATGTGGTTTTAAAACCCATTTTAATGTTCAATCAGTTCTATATTTCTTGAAAAATAGAGGTACATAATTGATTTTGGGCAGAATCTTTGGTTCTGATGCCTTTCCTGATTTAAAAAAATTTTTTTTATCTGAACCAGAAGTGATCACCTTGAGTATAATACGAAGGGGATTTTTAGGGGGCTGTACCTCTGAAAAACCTAAACCTTGTGTATAATACGCACTCCTTCTCTAACACGAGTCAAGGAGGTTTATATAACATCCTTGGTTTGTAAAAATGTATACAGTAACGTCCTTTTCTTATTGTTGTATATGTAACATAATGCAAACGTGTAGCTTTTTTGTGCATTTTGTTTGCAGAAAATAAAGAAATAACAGTAATAACGTTTAATAAATGTTGCTTATTGCAAGTTATGGATGATTCTTTTATGACTTCATTGCTTTCAGGCTTAGCTTAAGGTATTTTTGCGCCCGACATCACAAAATGCGTTTGAATAAACATTGCCGGGCAGCAAATAGAGACTCGGACATTGCTTAGAAAACACTTTTCATTTTTAACTTCATATGTAGGATGCACTAGGGATTTTGACCTATAAATTTTGGGGAAAACATGCAGATTATATTCTCAAGGATTTACGGTATGTGTGCGCGCCTACCACATTTTGTTAGTTGTCGGAGCACTGCATCCTTCAAAACTTCCATGCTTCCTGAGATTCGCCAACACTACACTTGATTTTCTTCCCTCCATACACACACAAGCATGTATCTGACTCATACATTGTTCGCTTTCCAGACATTTCTACATTACTGCATGTACTTTATATGCACTTTCTGACAAGTTGTGGTGCACCTGAGCACTGTATTCTCTTACAAATTCCGATATTGTCGCAGTCAACAGCATCTAAAATGTATTTGTAGAAAATTTTATTAGAAAGTACTTTGGGTGGCAGGGTAAATTATGAAGAAACAGAAAGCGTCTCGTGTGAATTATCCGAAACTTCTCTCACCCCACTATCTGATAGGGTATCCCTTGTTTCAGTCATAAGACTGCAGCCATGCTGGGACACAGCCTTGAGGAATTTTAGTTGAAATAATCGACCCCAGTACTTATCTTATATTTAAGTTATTTATTGTATCGGTCTCTTGCCGAACTGCTAAGTTACGGGGGCGTAAACAAACCAACATCGGTTGTCAAGCGGTGTCGGGACACGCACTAGATAGATAGATAGATACACAACTGACTTCTTTCAGTTTCCGTGTACCAGATCTAATTACAAGGCTTTGGTTAGGAAGCGAGCTTCTTACCACACAGCTGTGCTTGCTTATCTGTAGAAAATTAATTTAAAGAAAATATCCCCCCGCTCTTTTTTTTTCCTGAAAGAAATAATGTCAGGATGGGCATGAAGTAAGTATACTAGAAAAACATTGGATCTTTTCGGTTTGAATGGCAGTTTTTCCTAGCGGTGTCATATGAAATTGTCACCCATAATTATGACCCTAGTATCGATCTATTGCATTTCAATCTGTTTTAGGGTTAGGGGTGGGGGAAGGGTATCTTTTTTTCTTCACAAATGTAAATAAACCCAATTTGTTTCTTAAACGAGGGACATATTCATACGGGACAGAATGCTTTTTACCTCAATGGACGTCATTTATTGGTTGAAATTGCAGAAATTGAAGACAAAAAATCAACAAATATCTTACAAACTATAGAATTTTCTCAATAAAGCCAAGAGAAAAAGATGTTTTATAAACACATTCTACCAGTATACGAAGTTTAACATTTTTTAGTTACCTAGAAATTATGTTAAAAACTGCCGTTCAAACCGAAAAGATCCAAACATTTGACTATGAGAAAAAGAAAAGAAAAAAAAAACCCAGAAGTTGGGCGTAATAAAACTGTCCTACTTGGAGTCCACGAAGACAAGCAAGTCTGGTCTAACGCTATTCCTGTCCATCCATTTCCACTAACAAAATGCTGGACACAAGTGGAAGACTTACCTAACGTGCTGCAGTGTGGGGCTGAACCTGGAATCACGTGGCCGACAAACTAACTTCCCAGTATCCAACATCCGTCGGATCTTTTCGGTTTGAATGGCAGTTTTTAACATAATTTCTAGGTAACTAAAAAAATTTTAAACTTCGTATACTGGTAGAATGTTGTTTATAAAACATATTTTTCTCTTGGCTTTATTGAAAAAATTCTATAGTTTGTAAGATATTTGTTGTTTTTTTTCTTCAATTTCTGCAATTTCAACCAATCACTGACGTCTATTGAGGTAAAAAACATTCTGTGTCGTATGAATATGTCCCTCGTTTAAGAAACAGATTGGGTTTATTTACATTTGTGAAGAAAAAAGATACCCTTCCCCCCACCCATAACCCTAACCCTAAAACATTGAAATGCAATAGATCGATACTAGGGTCATAATTATGGGTGACAATTTCATATGACACCGCTAGAAAAAAACTGCCGGTCAAACCGAAAAGATCCCATCCGTCTCTATTTTAATATTTCCCCCATTTTTCTTAATTTCATTGACACTCTGAAGCTATGTTCATAGATCGTAGTTGAAATCGCAGTTATCTCCCTTGGACCTGCTGCACGGACTGATTCTTTTCGTATTAATTACGACGTGGTCGCTCGATGTGCTAGAATTTACTAGTAGCTAAAATACCCTTGAATTTGATAATGAGGTCTTAGATTGCACTGGCTAGCAAGAAAAGAAAAGAAAAGAAAGGTATAGCTGTGTGTTAAGCGTGCTTTCCAATTATGATTTCCGGGTTCAGTCCCACTGCGTGGCACCTTGGGCAAGTGTCTTCTATAACCTCGGGCCGACTAAATCTTTGTGAGCGGATTTGGTAGACGGAAACTGAAAGAAGGCCATCATATATGTATGTTTCCCCCCCCCCCCTCCGTCACCACTTGACAACCAGCGTTGGTGTGTTTACATCCCTGTAACCTGGCAATTCGGCAAAAGAGACCGATAGAATAAGTACTATGCTTAGAAAATAAGATCTGGGGGTGTATTTGTATGACTAAACCCCTTCAGGGCGGTGTGCCAGAATAGTCATAGGTTGCTATTAATCATAGGTTTGCTTGGTGAGGGCTCACCCCAGGTTAATTAGCATGTAGTTTTGTTTTTTTTTGTTTTTGTCCTCTTCTGTATATCAACAATCTACTTGCCGTCACGTTCATAAACACCGTCTCTTATACAGAGGATACAACCCTTCATTTTCCCATAAATTTTCCTAACTTTTTTTTTATCCACGCCAAACCTACACACCTCATGCTAAACCTGCGCTGGTTCTATGAACGGAGTAGTCGAAAGAAGCCCCCCAGATGGGGTAATATACCAAATTTGTCTCTTTCAAAAGCAAAGAAGCACAAATGCCACTCAAATCAAGACATCATCACACTACATCCCCCTTGATCATGAGTAGCACTCAACTAGAGCCCCCACGGTCACTGTTAATGTTAGGCACTGAGGAACTCGCTCGACGAAAACACATCTTCAAAATATTTACGGTAGTATTCCAAAGACTGACCCTTCTCTTCAAGGCCAAAATATCAGCCCACAAATACTGACTCTACAAATCAGAAAGCCCTGCAAAAAATGTATTACTCCTACACCTGTTTCCGTCCTATTTCTTTACTACCCACAAGGGACTAAACACAGAAGGTACAAACAAGGACAGACAAACGGATTAAGTCAATTACATCGACCCCAGTGCGTAACTCGTACTTATTTAATCGACCCCGAAAGGGTGAAAAGCAAAGTCGACCTCGGCGGAATTTGAACTCAGAACGTAGTGGCAAACGAAATACCGCTAAGCATTTCACCCGCCGTGCTAACGTTTCTGCCAGCTCGCCGCCTTCTGTCCTACTACTGTTTTGCACAGAGACATCCTATAAGTGCTTCATCCAGAGAAAGGCCTTTAGACTGATTAACATAGCTACTATAACATATTTCAGCCTCTGGACTACAGGCATGCTATCTCTCCTCTCTTAGCCTTTTCTACTGGTATTACAATAGCTTCCGTTCCTCGGGACTGGCCGGTCTCAGTTTACTCAGGTAATCTCAACTAACTCGTCTTTCCTCTTCTCATCCTTCTTGTATCCTACTACTAAGGCTCTGCACTACCCACTATACTCAGCCATTCCCCTTCAGAACGTTGGGCCTCTACAGTACTCTCCTTGCTCATATCTTTCTGATATATCATGGCCGCTGTTTCTTCTCCCAGGCACTAAATACTAGCATTAAAAAGAAAGGATAAAATCTTTTCTCCTGCAAAGCACAGGGACTCAAATTTGGAGGAAGGGATTAAGTCGATTATATCGACCCCAATGCGTAATTGGTACTTATTTAATGGAAGGCGGCGAGCTGGCAGAAGCGTTAACACGCCGGGCGAAATGCTTGGCAGTATTTCGTCTGCCGTTACGTTGTGAGTTCAAATTCCGCCGAGGTCGACTTTGCCTTTCATCCTTTCGGGGGTCGATAAATTAAGCACCAGTTACGCACTGGGGTCGATGTAATCGACTTAATACCTATGTCTGTCCTTGTTTGTCCCCTCTATGTTTAGCCCCTTGTGGGTTATAAAGAAATAGGTACTTATTTAATCGACCCCGAAAGGATGAAAGGCAGAGTCCACCACGGCGGAATTTGAACTCAAAACGTAGCGACGGGCGAAATACCACTATCGACTCTGCCAGCTTGCCGCCTTCGTAAAATAGGATAAAATAAAAATTATATCTGCAAATTAGCAGCGCAGTTGGTGGTAGAAATTTATGCCCAAAGACAAATACTCACCATGCAACGAGCCAATGAAGGACCCTCTACGTAGTCGCTCAGAAATACCAGCCAGATCTCTGTAATTCATACCCCAAGGCAGCGGTTCGGAAGGTGTACCTCATCGCACATAGGGTTGCTGAGAGCTCCGCAATAATAATGATAATTATTATTATTATTTCTGAATTTTGACACAAGGCTTGGAATTTTAAGGGAAAGGTAAGTCAATTACATAGGACAGCTGTACTCAACTGTTATTTATTCTATTGACTCTGAAAGGATGAAAGGCAAAGTCGACCTCGGCAGAATTTGAATTGAATGTAAAGAGTCGAAAGAAAAGCCACTAACCATTTTCTTCCCAACATGCTAACAATCCTTCCAGCTCGCCAGCTTTAATAACCGCTCAAATAAGTACCAGGCTAAAAAAGAAGATAAATACTGGGATCAATTTGTTCGGCTGAACCCATCAAGGCGGTGCCCCAGCATGGCCACAGTATAACGATTGAAACAAGTGATGTATTGTGTTATCTCGACGTATTTAGTCTCGTCAGAAAATTAGGCCTCAATAGCGCCTGTTTGGAATGTTTAAATGAGGCTCAAAACGTCAGTTATTAGATCGGAAACGAAGGTAACATTGTAAATTAAAAATAAATTGGATGCTTTAATGGTGGGTAAGTGTCCTTGTTAAAAAGGATGGTAGGATTGTGATTGAGTAAATTTTGGTTGCTATTCTTAGCATGTCAAACGACATCGTTGACACACGTATCACTCATCGTTATTTATACAGCAGTTACATGTAATCTTCACTATATGTAGGCGGCCTGATCAAGTTTGAATGAAGCGTCACTGACTGGGCAAACGGTTCGACTGGGCAAGATGTAAATCTCTTATAGTAAGCTTCTCAGAGTGATGGTCCGCCAGCCATCAGCTACCGGTACGCGGCGAGTTTCCAGAAAAAGAAAAGAAATATTATAAAATGTTTATGTAATAATGTATTATTTGTTTACAAAATAAATAAAAGATTTTAAAAATTGTCAAGTTTTATTTCATTATATATATTGTTTCCAGTATAAATTAGTACAACTATGAAATATTACCGGTCCCTGGCACATGGGGGAAAAAACTGCCAGTATGCCACATCAAATAGTTTGAGAAGCACTGTCTTACAGAACAGTTAAACATGAACATTAATCGGATTATTATTATTTCCAAGAGTTATATATAATAAACCATGTTGAAAACTATTTTCTATGGTCGATCTATAACTATTTTATGTCTCTGCTGGCTATTTTACGCTGACTGAAAGAAGTCGCAAATTGTGATTTTCGATATATTTAATAGACGTAAAGACCAATATAATTTGGCTTTCAGTAAAGCAGGATAGGTGTAAAAGACAAAAACGAATTTATGGGGGGGGGGGGTAACTTAGTAAGGGACATAACTTCGGTTAACAGTAAAGGTTGTTGGTGAGATATTCCAGTTAAAGCCATTCCGTTTTGTTATCGGAGAGTGCTTTTTTCCTTTTTCTGGGTTTTTTGAGGGATCTTTTCGGTTTGAACGGCAGTTTTTAACATAATTTCTAGGTAACTAGAGAATTTTAAACTTCGTATACTGGTAGAATGTGTTTATAAAATATCTTTTTCTACTTGGCTTTATTGAGAAAATTCTATAGTTTGTAAGATATTTGTTGTTTTTTTCTTCAATTTCAACCAATCACTGGCGTCTATTGAGGTAAAAAAAACATTCTGTGCCGTATGAATATGTCCCTCGTTTAAGAAACAGATTGGATTTATTTACATTTGTGAAGAAAAAAAGATAACCTTCCTCCCACCCCTAACCGTAACCCGGATCTTTTCCTTTTCAACGGCACTTTTCAACACAATTTCTAGTTAACTAAACACTTTTAAACTTCGTATACTGGTAGAATGTGTTTACAAAACATCATTTTTTCTTGGCTTTATTGAGAAAATTCTATGGTTTGTAAGATATTTCGTCTGAAATTTCAAGCATTTCGGCAATTTTAACCAATCGCTGGAGTCCATTTAGGTAAACAACATTCCGTGCTGTATGAATATGTCCTTCCTTTAAGAAACAGATTGGGTTTACATTTGTGAAGAAAAAAAGATACCCTTCCCCCACCCCTAAATCTAAAATAGATTCAAATGCAATAGATCGATACTAGGGCCATAATTAAGGGTGACAATTTCATGACACCGCTACGGAAAATGGGATTTTTTTCTCGCGATGTCAAATGAAAATGTCACCCATAATTATGGCCCTAGTATCGATCTATTGCATTTCAATCTATTTTAGATTTAGGGTTAGGGGTTGGGGAAGGGTATCTTTTTTTCTTCACAAATGTAAATAAACCCAATCTGTTTCTTAAACGAGGGACATTCATACAGCACGGAATGTTGCTTACCTAAATGAACTCCAGCGATTGGTTAAAATTGCCGAAATGCTCGAAATATCTTACAAATTATAGAATTTTCTCAATAAAACCAAGAAAAAATGATGTTTTATAAACATACGAAGTTTAAAAGTGTTTAGTTAACTAAGAATTATGTTACAAAGTGCCGTTCAAAAGGAAAAGAACCCTAACCCTAAAACAGATTGAAATGCAATAGATCGATACTAGGGTCATAATTATGGGTGACAATTTCACATGACACCGCTAGAAAAAACTGCCGTTCAAACCGAAAAGCTCCGATTTAAGTGCTCTTTTCTACCTGGTAGGACCACGTAGTGGTAATTTGGGAAAAGCGATGGAGCTGATTTTAGAATACGCAGCCTTGACTGGAAGTCCGTCGGTTACGACAACGAAAGTTCCAGCTGATCCGATCAACGGAACAGCTTGCTCGTGAAATTAACGTGCAAGAGGCTGAGCACTCCACAGACACGTGTACTCTTCACAGAGTTCTCATGGAGATTCAGTGTGGCAAGCCAGTCCTTTGAAATACAAATACTACTCATTTTTGCCAGCTGAGTGGACTGGAGCAACATGAAATAAAGTGTCTTGCTAAAGAACGCAATGCGCCGCCATGTGTTGAGCTCACGACCTTACGATTGTGAGCCGAAGGCACTAACCACCCATCCACGCGCCTTCATGCAGCCTTACAAGGAAGATAAGATACAGTCTCAATCCTGAAAATGCGGAAAAGCGGAACTCGGAATTTTTTTTTTAAACCTTGATTTGTTGACATCTGCAGTCACTACTATACATGCAGGATGGAAAGAGTATATATATATATATAATTACATATCTCTTTTACTTGTTTCAGTCATTTGACTGTGGTCATGCTGGAGCACCGCCTTTAGTAGTGCAAATTGACCCCGGGACTTATTCTTTGTAAGCCCAGTACTTATTCTATCGGTCACTTTTGCCGAACCGCTAAGTGACGGGGACGTAAACACACCAGCATCGGTTGTCAAGCAATGCTGGGGGACAAACACATATACATATATATACGATGGGCTTCTTTCAGTTTCCGTCTACCAAATCCACTCACAAGGCATTGGTCGGCCCGGGGCTTTAGCAGAAGACACTTGCCCAAGATGCCACGCAGTGGGACTGAACCCGGAACCATATATAATTACATATGTTATCTTTTGTTTAAATAAAGCTTTCCCGGAAAAAAATGGCTAACATGGCTGTGTGGTAACAAGTTTGCTTTCCAACCGCATTTCAGTCCTACTGCGTGGCATTTTGGGCAAATGTCTTCTGCTGTAGCCTCGGGCCGACTAAAGCTTTCAGTGGATTTAGTAGCTGGAAATTAAGAGAAGCACTTCATATATATATATATGTGTGTGTGTGTGTTGGTGTCTGAGTTTGTCCCCGAAACGTAGCTGGTCAGCAATCCACCCCATCTCCGGTAAAGTAAGTACTAGGCTTTTAAAAAAATACTGCGATCGATTCGTTCGATTAAAATTCTTCGAGGCGGTGCCCCAGCATGGCCACAGTCTAATGACTGATACAAGTGAAAGATAAGTTATGAAAGTATCTAGAAATATCGGATCGGTGTAAAAATCCCACCTTAATTTAAACGTTAAGGATGGTTTCAACCGAAAAAATCTCAAAGGAGGCAGGAAAGTTTGCTTCCATTTTTGACAAAAAACTGAACACTGGTCTAACAAGGCAGTAACTATATGCGGTCACTCGATCTGCTAGAAATAGCAGCCAATCTTCCCTGTACTTATACTGGGCTTACTTTTGATAGCGTAGTTTAGTCCTTACAACCACATCGCATTATCTTATAACGAATACACACATTGGGTAAGAATGGTCCTAGTTACAAAAAGATGGGATTGTCATGACTGGAACGCTTTGATAATGTTTTTAATTTTTAATTTTGGCATAACACTAGTACTTTTGAGAGGAGGAACATTCATAATTGCTCAACTGGAACTAATTTATCAAACCCGTAAAGATGAAGGCAAAGTCGACATCGGCAGCAACTGAACTCAGTACGTATCGGCGGACGAAATGGCTATTTCTTTACTACCCACAAGGGGCTAAACACAAAGAGGACAAACAAGGACAGACAAACGAATTAAGTCGATTATATCGACCTTAGTGTGTAACTGGTACTTATTTAATCGACCCCGAAAGGATGAAAGGCAAAGTCGACCTCGGTGGAATTTTAACTCAGAACGTAGCGGCAGACGAAATACCGCTAAGCATTTCGCCCGGCGTGCTAACGTTTCTGCCAGCTCGGCACCTTTACGCGTTTGATAATATCGGTTTCAAATTTTGGCCCAAGGCGAGCAATTTCAAGGCAGGAGTAAGTCGATTACATCGACTTCAGTGTCGTACTAGTAAATTACATTATCGACCCCGAAATGCCGCTAAGCATTTTGTCGCGCGTGTTTAACGCGTTTGATAATATCAAAAGGCATTGTTGCACTGATTAAATATATCTCGAATTATATAACTGAAACGAAGAACATTAATAAGTCCTCATCGACAAGATTATCTAGATCTTTTCGGTTTGAACGGCAGTTTTTAACATAATTTTAGGTAACTAAAAAATTTTAAACTTCGTATACTGGTAGAATGTGTTTATAAAACATCTTTTTCTCTTGGCTTTATTCAGAAAATTCTATAGTTTGTAAGATATTTGTTGTTGGTTTTTTCTGCAATTTCAACCAATCACTGACGTCTATTGAGGTAAAAAAAAAAAATTCTGTGCCGTATGAATATGTCCCTCGTTTAAGAAACAGATTGGGTTTATTTACATTTGTGAAGAAAAAAAAGATACCCTTCCCCCCACCCCTAACCCTAAAACAGATTGAAATGCAATAGATCGATACTAGGGTCATAATTATGGGTGACAATTTCATATGACACCGCTAGAAAAAACTGCCGTTCAAACCGAAAAGATCCGATTATCTTATAAAATTAGTATAAGTGTAAGGGAGATAACTTCGTAGTTGATAGTGTGTGATTTTTCACTTGGCTTTTATTACAAAAATTCATTTTAGTATTTAAATTATGAAGTGTTAAGTCCTAAAATCTTGTTTTGAAATATGCTATATTTGGGTAATCATGTGAAACTTCTATACACTTCTTTGTCAGTTACAGTGGACACGGGCACTAACTGTAGTGGATGAATCTCCAGCGATTGGGGAAGAACAAATTTAGTATAATCAGTTGGTGTTAGCTTACGGAAATAATTTAGTGCGTGAGAAAGGTCACACAGTGTTGTAGACGACCTACAATGCGAAGGGAATATTGCTTGTTCAGTTATTTTTGAAATGTGATTTGCTTGTTGACAGTGTCTTTTACATTCTACTTGTTTCAATCATTGGACTGCAGCCATGCCGTGGAAAATTATTTCAATGTACCAAAGTTGAAAATTTTGATTTAATTTTTAAAATTTCACAATATGTGGCAGCAACAGAGAAGACCGTATAGAAGTAGAGAGACAGACAGTTATTGGACGTGACACACCAACACACACGCATTTACAAACGTACACACAGATAATCACAAGTTGAAAATGGTGTATAGTATACATGTATGTGTGTGTGCAATGGATAGCACAAATGCCACCTGTGAACAATTGTTATCAATTTATTCCTTCTATCTTTAAAGCTACATATTTCTTACACCCATCATTCTTTCCTTTCCTCGTCATTTTAAAAGTTACTTAGGCGTATGTGTGTGTGTGTAAGTATGTATGCATGTATCTATGTATTTATGTATTCAGCGTTGCGTGTATATCCCTGAATGACAGCTGTATTAACGTTATCATCCCACCGCTCCTCCATATTTGTCATTTACACAACTCTGTCCTCCCCTTCCCTGATATCAGTCATTCTCCCTATGCCATCTGATTTCCCTCACACTAACACCCTTGCACCCTTCTCATTTTATCAAATAATAGCCTATCCTGCCATTTCAATTTTATAATTTATAAGATATATATATATATCTTATAAATTATAATATATATATATATATATATATATATATATATATAGAGAGAGAGAGAGAGAGAGAGAATGACCTCAGGGTGCGGAACCTTTCACTGAAGATGACAAAGAACCAAGATGTCTGGCATCTTGCTGTACTCAAAAAGACCTGTACTCTGCAGCAGAAGTGTTAAGACCAGGCCTTCTAGTGGTATAAAGCACTCGTACTGGTGTCACATAATAACGCGAGATATTTCTTTATTGCCCACAAGGGGCTAAACATAGAGGGGACACACAAGCACAGACAAAGGGATAAAGTCGATTACATCTTCCCCAGTGAGTAACTGGTACTTAATTTATCGACCCCGAAAGGATGAAAGGCAAAGTCGACCTCGGCGGAATTTGAACTCACAACGTAGCGGCAGACGAAATACGGCTACGCATTTCGCCCGGCGTGCTAAAGCTTCTGCCAGCTCGCCGCCTTCAAAGTTAGGCATGAATAAAAGAGCCATTTTAACCAGGATATTAAATTTACTTTAGATTTATTTTAGAAATTTTTGTTGCCAAACTGTGGTCTTGATCACTGACACTATTCCACTGCAGCTTAAACTAGTTTCTCAACATGATCTTAGATTAAGTTACTTGCTTGACAAGTACAACTCTGAAATAATATTTAGAGCTCTACGATTTCTTTTGGATTTTTGTTTTCTTTTTTATACTGCTTTCTGTATTTAAGATTGCAACAGAATTCTTGCAGTAGGCTAGTTTGAAAGTTTGTAGCAACTGGTGACGATGTTGTCGACGTCGGCGGCGGCTTCTTCTCTTCTTCTTCTTCTTCTTCTTCTTCTTCTTCTTCTTCTTCTTCTTCTTCTTCTTCTTCTTCTTTCTTCTTCTTCTTCTTCTCTTCTTCTTCTCTCTTCTTTCTTCTTCTTCTCTTCTTCTTCTTCTTCTTCTTCTTCTTCTTCTTTTCTTCTTCTTCTTCTTCTTCTTCTTCTTCTTCTTCTTCTTCTTCTTCTTCTTCTTCTTCTTCTTCAAATTTTGGCTCCAGGCCAGCAAGTTTGGAGTGGGGTTAAACTGATTACATCAATCCCATTGAAGTTAGTTACCTTCTTGAGTCATGACGACTCATAAGGGCTGATTTCCTGGTTCCCTTGGCTTATAAATTCCCCACCTGGATGGAATGCTGGTCTGTCACAGAATTACTCATTTTTGCCAGCTGAGTGGACTGGAGCAACGTGAAATGAAGTGTTGTTTTGTTCAAGAACAAACTCGTTACCTGGTCCAACAACTGAAACCACAATCTTAGGATCATGAGTCCAACACCCTAACCACTAAGCCATACACCTCAACAGATCCCAGTGCTTGACTGGTTCGTATTTTACCAACCCCAAAAGAATGAAAGACAAAGTTAGCCCTGGCAGAATTTGGTATCAGAATGTAAAGACAGACAAAATGCTGCTAAACGCTTTATCCTACATGTTTATGATTCTGCCAGCTCGTTGCCTTCATCTTTGAGAATAAAACCCATTAAAATATAATATATATAAGTGCAGATTAAAATGCTGCTTCGGATCTTTTCGGTTTGAATGGCAGTTTTTAACATAATTTCTGGGTAACTAAAAAAATTTTAAACTTTGTATATTGGTAGAATGTGTTTATAAAACATCTATTTCTCTTGGCTTTATTGAGAAAGTTCTATAGTTTGTAAGATATTTGTTGTTTTTTTCTTCAATTTCAACCAATCAGTGACGTCCATTGAGGTAAAAAAAAAACATTCTGTGCCGTATGAATATGTCCCTCGTTCAAGAAACAGACTGGCTTTATTTACATTTGTGAAGAAAAAAAGATACCCTTCCCCCCATCCCTAACCCTAACCCTAAAACAGATTGAAATGCAATAGATTGATTCTAGGGTCATAATTATGGGTGACAATTTCATATGACACCGCTAGAAAAACTGCCGTTCAAACCGAAAAGATCCCTAATGGTAACATACATAATTACTGTATGTTACCTATTTCTTTATTACCCACAAGGGGCCAAACAAGGACAAACATAGGTATTAAGTCGATTATATCGATCCCAGTGCGTAACTGGTACTTAATTTATCGACCCCGAAAGGATGAAAGGTAAAGTCGGCCTCAGCGGAATTTGAAGTCACAACGTAACGGCAGACCCCGAAAGGATGAAAGGCAAATTCCGCCGAGGTCAACTTTACCTTTCATCCTTTCAGGGTCGATTAAATAAGTACCAGTTACGCACTGGGATCAATGTAATCGACTTAATCCGTTTGTCTGTCCTTGTTTGTCCTCTCTGTGTTTAGCCCCTTGTGGGTAGTAAAGTTATGGGTAACATACAGTAATTTTTATTCATTAAACTGAGAAATAAGGTTAAAACTATGTATTGCTGTTGTTATTGTTGTCATGGCAAACTGGCTGATTTGTTAGTACATCACACAAAATGGTTAATGGCACTTCTAGCTCTTTACATTCTGAGTTTAAATGCCACTGAGGTAGACTTTGTGTCTTTTATAAATTTGGGGTTGATAAAATAGGTACCAGCTAAGTACTAGGTTCAGTGCAATCAACTTTCCAGTTCCTGCAAAGATTATCTCCCTTGTTCCACTATTGGAAAGAAGTATTGTTGTTCCGTTCAAGGTCAACCCTGACGAAGCAGACCCATGATGTGAAGTGTTCCAGTTGTGACCAACCTGTCTGTTTCCTGGTTTAGAAGGACTGCATTTTCCAGTTGTATTTTTGTAGCAGAACGAATTGACAAAATAAAAGAAAGCAACTTATTCTCTCTTTCTCTTTGATTTATAGTTGTTATTTTTGGATGTAGCAGAGAACACGGATCTTTTCGGTTTGAACGGCAGTTTTTAACATAATTTCTAGGTAACTAAAAAATTTTAAACTTCGTATACTGGTAGAATATGTTTATAAAACATCTTTTTCTTTTGGCTTTATTGAAAAAATTGTATAGTTTGTAAGATTCGTTTAAGAAACAGATTGGGTTTATTTACATTTGTGAAGAAAAAAAGATACCCTTTCCCCCCACCCCTAACTAACCCTAACCCCAAAACAGATTGAAATGCAATAGATCGATACTAGGGTCATAATTATGGGTGACAATTTCATATGACACCGCTAGAAAAACCTGCCGTTCAAACCGAAATGACCCAAGAACTGCCTTTCTTATAGGGAATAGTGGGTTCCCAAAAGCTGGTGAAAGTTTTTCTGCCAAGAGAACACATGATCCATTTTAGCGCACCTGGAGGCTACATGACTGTGAAGAATCTCAATCATTAGAACTTTGTCTTTGGATGTAGTGGATGCAGCAAGCATCTCTCTATCCTTCATCTCCTTGTAACATTAGTTTTTCTTCACAGAATGCAAATATTGATTGCAAATTTTGGCACAAGGCCAACAATTTCAGAGGTAGGGAATGGTCGATTACAGCCACCCCACTGCTCAACTGGTTCTTATTTTAATCAACCCCGAAACGATGAAAGACAAAGTCGACCTCAGCGGAATTTGAACTCAAAATGTAAAGACTGACGAAATGCCGCTAAGCATTTTGCCTGGTATGCTAACAATTCTCCAACTTATCACCTTATAGAATGAAAATATGAATTAGCGTAATTCACAAGTAATGTGTAGTTGTTGTTATAGTGATGGTAGGAGTGTGAATTGTATTTTGTTGTTCTTGTTATTTATATTGAACTAGCAGTATCGCCCGGCGTTGCTCGGGTTAGTAAGGGAAATAACTATATAAGCATTTTTAGAGATGTAAAGTATAATAGCCATCTCAATATGGCTAACCACAAAGGGGAGGTATTACTGTAGCTTTTTACGTTCTGAGATTTAATAATACATTTTTAGAGAGTTACTTCCCTTATATAATAGCAAAAAAAAATGCATTAAAAATGGGAAAAAATGATGGTAAATTTTTTTTTAAATCGTAGACTCATCGTAGACGCGTGCTAGTACCCAGAAGGGCTCGATATGAATCACGACTATAAGATACCCGCTTTTGGTTAAACTGCACCGCAACATGTGGGAGTAGTTAGGGATCTAAATCGTAGGAGACAGACACCACACAACCTTACTTTTATATATAAAGATTTAGTCTTGATCAAACGAATCTTTCATCAAAAAAGATTCCATCCATCTTTTTGAACAACTGAGATTACATTTCCAATATATCCATCCTTTAACATGGTAGAGTTTGAAGTGAGGGATATTTGACTGCTGTTTCTTGCAGATGGAGTACTCATGTAGAGGCTTTTCCTCTGTATGTTGTTGTTTTATCTTATTATTTTGCTTCAAGTCAGCTTTGATCAAGAAGATCTATGATCGAAAGATTACAGTGCTTTGATGGTTGGCCAGTTGTTTATATAATTAATGATAATGATAATGTCTATATAATTTGTAGTTGTGGTTGTGATCGTATTAACAGTAATCAGAATGGAACATTGACAGAATTGTTAGAGAGTTAAAAGTAAATGCCTTGTGGTATTTAGTTACAGCTCTCTACATTTTGAGTTTAAATCTTGCTGTGGTCAACTTTACCCTTCACACTTCTGGTGTCAATAAAACCAGGTATCTGCCAAGGAATTACAACTGTGTTTCGTGGTCTGCTACCACAACAGCTCCTTTATAGGATCCAGTTAGCTCAAGACATCATCAGGAGGAACCATGTCTTGTTTCGGTCCCTACTCCTCTCCTGTTTTGACGTGGCGGGGCTCCTCCTTTCGGAGGTTCCTTCAGATCTGGTGTTGGGTTCATGTCTTCTTCTTCTTTCTTCTGTTCCCTAGCCTCTTCGATGTATCGTCAGCAAGTGTCAGCCAGTGGCTGACTGACTTGTCAAATTTTTCCCTTTAAATACCTGTCGCTAGCCTCCAGCAGGCAGCGCCAGCAAGTTGTCACGTGACACTGTCTCACCTTAACTGATTCAGTTAACTGTTCTCTCCACTGAAATTTGTGGTCCTTTTCCCAGACTTAGAAATCAGTGTTTATACTAACAGACATTAATTTAAAAATTACAGTCCTTTGCTTTGCCAACTGAGTTATTACAGTGTTGGACAAAAGGCTAAACCTCGTTTATACCTCGTTCAGAGATTTATTATTGTCAAGTGATTGTGTGGGGACAAACACAGACACACAAACATATATATATATATATATATATATACGACAAGCTTCTTTTAGTTCTGTCTACCAAAATCCACTCACATGGCTTTGGTCTGCCTGGGACTATAGTAGAAGCTATAGTCCAAGGGGCCACGCAGTGGGACTGAACCCAGATCAGCTACTTATCACACAGCCACTCCTGCACTTAAAATATGGAACACTTCACGAATTTGCATGTCATCCTTGCGCAGGGGCCATGCTAATCTTTTATATATTTATTTATTATTGCTTTTTAAACCCGGATCTTTTCGGTTTGAACGGCAGTTTTTTCTAGTGGTGTCATATGAAATTGTCACCCATAATTATGACCCTAGTATCGATCTATTGCATTTCAATCCATTTTAGGGTTAGGGTTAGTTAGGGTTAGGGGTGGGGGAAGGGTATCTTTTTTTCTTCACAAATGTAATTAAACCCAATCTGTTTCTTAAACGAGGGACATATTCATACAGCACAGAGTGTTTTTTTTACCTCAATGGACATCAGTGATTAGTTTAAATTGCAGAAATTGAAGAAAAAAAACAACAAATATCTTACAAACTATATAATTTTCTCAATAAAGCCAAGAGAAAAATATGTTTTATAAAAACATTCTACCAGTATACGAAGTTTAAAATTTTTTAGTTACCTAGAAATTATGTTAAAAACTGCCGTTCAAACCGAAAAGATTCTTATACTGTTTAATTTACCATTTCAAATGTGTTTTTTTATGAATTTCATAAAATGTGTTGTATAGTTCCACCAGATCTGTTTAATTTAGCTTTAAAATAAATAGAAATCAATGTCATTTATATTTCTTTCTTTCACATTTTCTTTAATCAATAGAAAGTGGTAATTCACATTTCTTCCTTTTCTCCATGCATGTTGCAATATTTCGGCTTTTTGATACATGTTGCAATTTGCTTTAGGGTTAGAGTTAGGGTTAAGGGTGGGAGGAAGGGTATCTTTTTCTCTTCACAAATGTAAATAAACCCAATCTGTTTCTTAAACGAGGGACATATTCATACGGCACAGAATGTTTTTTACCTCAATAAACGTCAGTGATTGGTTGAAATTGCAGAAACTGAAGAAAAAAAACAAAATATATCTTACAAACTATAGAATTTTCTCAATAAAGCCAAGAGAAAAAAATGTTTTATAAACACATTCTACCAGTATATGAAGTTTAAAATTTTTTAGTTACCTAGAAATTATGTTAAAAACTACCATTCAAACCGAAATGATCCTTAAACCCTTTTGTCAGTATATTTCTGCACAAAATTTTTAAATAATGAAGAATTTAGTAAAATAACTTCATCAGTAGTAAGCTGGTGTTATGAACATAAAATGACAAGAAATTTTAATGGAAAGATTATAATTTAGTTCATTTCAAACAGGAAGTTTGTATGATAGAATCTGGAGGCAGTATCAGATGGTATTCTGTTGGTTATAATGACGGGGGTTCCAGTTGATCTGATCAGCAGAACAGCCTGCTCGTGAAATTAACGTGCAACTGGCTGAGCACTCCACAGATATGTGTACCCTTAGTTCTTAGGGAGAATCAGCGTGACACAGAGTGTAATGAGGCTGGCCCTTTGAAATACAGGTACTGCTCATTTTTGCCAGCTGGGTGGACTGGAGTGACATGAAATAAAGTGTCTTGCTGAAGAACACAATGTGTCACTGGGAATTGAACTCACAACCATACGATTGTGAGCCAAATACCCTAACCACCAAGCCATATACCTATTTCTTTATTGCCCACAAGGGGCTAAACATAGAGGGGACAAACAAGGACAGACTTAGGTATTAAATCAATTACATCAACCCCAGTGCGTAACTGGTACTTAATTCATGGACCCTGAAAGGACGAAAGGCAAAGTTAGCCTCGGCGGAATTTGAACTCACAACGTAATGACAGACAAAATACCTATTTCTTTACTACCCACAAGGGGCTAAACATGGAGAGGACAAACAAGGACAGACAAAGGGATTAAGTCGATTATACTGACCCCAGTGCATAACTGGTACTTAATTCATCGACCCTGAAAGGATGAAAGGCAAAGTTAGCCTCGGCGGATTTTGAACTCAGAACGTAATGACAGACAAAATACCACTAAGCATTTCGCCCGGCGTGCTAACATTTCTGCCATCTTGCCGCCTTAACCTTCATAGTATCAGATGAACAGGTATAAAAAAAAGGTTAATTTGTAGTGTTGTACCAACATTATAAAACGGAATTAACATAAACAATAGCAGAAATTGTTTTTGATCTTACAATGTACTAATAGAGTTCTTGGAACTATGAAGATGTAAGATGATGGTAGTTCCAGTCAAGATATTGATATTAATGACAAAAGTTCAGAGAAATAAACTTTTGTCATTAAATGGTATGCAGCTTGTAAGTTCAAAAGAGCAGAAGCCATTAGAGTACTAGTTGAAAAGAAAGCAGGAGGAAGTGGAAAATATCAGTGATGAAGGAATTAACAAGCTTCTGTTCGTGGTGGTAGAAATACAGTTTATAGTTTACAGTTTACTATGTCCGTATGTGTAACCGCTGCATGGGGAAGATATACTCTTTTACTTGTTTCAGTCATTTGACTGCGGCCATGCTGGAGCACCGCCTTTTAGTCGAGCAAATCAACCCTGGGACTTATTCTTTGGAAGCCCAGTATTTATTCTATCGGTCTCTTTTGCCGAACCGCTAAGTGGCGGGGACGTAAACACACCAGCATCGGTTGTCAAGCAATGCTAGAGGGACAAACACAGACACACAAACACATACACACACATACATATATATATATACATATATACGACAGGCTTCTTTTCAGTTTCCGTCTACCAAATCCACTCACAAGGCTTTGGTCGGCCCGAGGCTATAGCAGAAGACACTTGCCCAAGATGCCACGCAGTGGGACTGAACCCGGAACCATGTGGTTGGTTAGCAAGCTACTTACCACACAGCCACTCCTGCTGTTTAAAATTTTGAACTTTCTCGTATTTTCTATCTTTTACTTGTTTCAGTCATTTGACTGCGGCCATGCTGGGGCAGTACTTTTGCAGAATTTTTAGCTGAATGAATTGACTGCGCTACTTATTTTGTGTTTTAAGCCTGGTACTTATTCTATTGGTCTCTCTTTTCTTTTTTTTTTTGCTGAACTGCCACGTTACAGGGATATAAACACACCAACACTGGTTGTCAAATGGTAGTGGTGGGGAAAAACACAGACACAAAGACACACACACATGTGTGTATCATCATCATCATCATCGTTTAACGTCCGCTTTCCATGCTAGCATGGGTTGGACGGTTCAACTGGGGTCTGGCAAGCCCGAAGGCTGCACCAGGCCAGTCAGATCTGGCAGTGTTTCTACAGCTGGATGCCCTTCCTAACGCCATATATATATATATATATATATCTTGTAACACAGGTACAAGATTTTCTGGGCAGGGAACACTGACGGGGTCGGGGGCGTGGGTATACTTCTTGCAGAGAAATGGGTGGGTAAGGTAATCGAAGTAGTCAGAGTAAGTGACAGAGTAATTAAAATTAGATTAGTCCTTCACCACAGGACAGCTACCATCATCTCGGCATATGCCCCTCAACCAGGACTACCAGAAGGACAAAAAGACCAATTCTATGACACCCTATTGCGGATTACCTCGTTGACAAATGACAGTGACCTTCTCTTCGTGGCAGGTGATTTCAATGGACATGTCGGACGGCATGTCGGGGGCTTCCATGGCGTCCATGGAGGCTACGGTTTTGGCTCTCGTAATGAGGAGGGAACCAGGCTGCTGGAGTTCTGCGATGCAAATGACCTTATGGTCTGCAATACCAACTTCAGGAAACCCACCTCTCACCTAGTCACCTACCGTTCTGGCAGACACACCAGCCAGATTGTACATCCTTGCCAGAAAAAGGGAAAGAGGGCTGATTATAAATGCCAAAACCTTTCCAGGCGAAGAATGTACTCTCAACATAGATTAGTAGTTAGCGACTTCAGGATCAGAGCTAAATGGTTGCCCAGAAGAAGACCAGCTTGGAGGAGAAGGGTCGTCTGGAAGCTTAAAGATCCTGCAAATGGACAGAGATTTAGAGACATATACTCAAAGCCTTTGACGAAATAGAAGGGGATATAGCTTCACTTAATGTGGAAGACAACTGGAGATTTCTACGAGACAATCTACTGACAGCCCTGACCAGATCTGGGATGGAGCAAAGTACCATCTCGACCCAGAGTAACATGGTGGTGGAACACTGTGGTTGACAGGGCTATTAGACAAAAGAGACAGGCTTGGAAGGACTGGAAGAACGGTGGTGGTGCAGGGAATTGTATCAGACAGCCAGAAGGGAAGCTAGGAGACAGGTCTATTTAGCCAGAGGGGAAGCGGATAAGAATAAATTTGCCAATGTTCTGCGCCGTGAGGATGAAAGACTTGAGGTATTTCGTGTTGCAAGACAGTGTGTGAGAGAGAATCGTGATGTGGTAGGAGAGAAGTGTGTTCGCATGGATGATGGTTCACTTGCGCTAAATGAGGATGTAAAGAGAGAGGTTTGGAGATGCCACTATGAAAGGTTGCTGAATAAAGAAAATGAATGAGATAAAGAGAGTCTGCCGGATGTTGACCCAACAGAGGGACCAGCTATCCGAGTTGATAGTTCCGTGGTAGCTAAGGCAATTAGAAGCATGAAGACAGGGAAAGCCCCAGGCCCATCAGGAATTACTGCAGAGATGCTCGAAATATCTGGCAATGTCGGCTATAACCTAGTCACCCGTATAGTCAACCAGGTGATACACGAAGGAGTCATACCCAATGACTGGTGTAGCAGCATACTAGTCAACTGCTACAAAGGTAAAGGTGATGCCCTAGATACAAATAATTACAGAGGTATCAAGCTGTTGGATCAGGTAATGAAGGTTACGGAGAGGGTCATAGCCCAACTAATTAGAGAGAGAGTTAGTTTAGATGAGATGCAGTTTGGGTTCATGCCAGGGAAAAGCACCACTGATGCTATATTCCTGGTAAGGCAGCTGCAGGAGAAATACCTAGTCAAAGATAAGCCCCTGTACCTGGCTTTCGTTGACATGGAGAAAGCCTTTGATAGGGTCCCCCGATCCCTCATCTGGTGGTCAATGAGGAAACTAGGAATAGATGAATGGCTGGTGAGGGCTGTGCAAGCCATGTACAGAGATGCCGTAAGTAAGGTTAGGGTTGGCAACATGTACACAGAGAAATTCAAAGTAGAGGTTGGGGTCCACCAGGGTTCAGTACTCAGCCCCCTCCTATTTATCATAGTCCTCCAGGAGCTCCTCTATGCTGACGACCTCGCTCTAATTGCTGAGTCACTATCAGAACTGGAGGAGAAGTTCCAGATGTGGAAGGAGGGTTTAGAATCGAGGGGCCTTAGAGTCAACCTAGCTAAAACCAAAGTACTAATAAGTAGAAAGGTAGACAATCCACAAATGTCCTCAGGAAGATGGCCCTGCTCGATCTGTAGAAAAGGTGTTGGTAGAAACTCTATAAGATGTACCCAGTGTAAGCTATGGACTCATAAGAGGTGCAGCAATGTCAAAGGTAGGCTAACTGGGAAGATAGTTTTTGTATGTGGCAGATGCTCAGGAGCATTGACCTCCGAAGATCTGCAGAAAACAACTTCCGTCACTTTGCAAGGGGAAAAATTAGAAGTAGTTGATAGCTTCCGTTATCTAGGTGACCAAGTCAGTAGTGGGGGTGGGTGCGCTGAGAGTGTAACTGCTAGAATAAGAATAGCCTGGGCAAAGTTTAGGGAGCTCTTACCTCTGCTGGTGACAAAAGGCCTCTCGCTCAGAGTAAAGGCCAGACTGTATGATGCATGTGCACGAACTGCCATGCTACATGGCAGTGAAACATGGGCCGTGACTGCTGAGGACATGCGTAAGCTCATGAGGAATGAAGCCAGTATGCTCCGATGGATGTGTAATGTCAGTGTACTTACTCGACAGAGCGTTAGTTCCTTGAGAGAAATGTTGTACCTAAGAAGCATCAGTTGTTGTGTGCAAGAGAGACGATTGCGCTGGTATGGTCATGTGGCGAGAATGGATGAAGATAGGTGTGTGAGAAAGTGCCAATCTCTAGCAGTTGAGGGAATCTGTGGAAGAGGTAGACCCAGGAAAACCTGGGACGAGGTGGTGAAGCACGACCTTCGAACGTTAGGTCTCACCATGGAAATGACTAGAGA